>NC_048223.1:97656182-97974484 GCF_002007445.2 Ailuropoda melanoleuca
GGGGGGGCAGCCACAGAATCCAGGGAAATGGCCCAGTGACTGCTCTTGGTGCAGTTGTTTCCAATCAGATTACACAGAAGTATCGCCTGGGACCCTAGACCGAGGATTTATAATACCCCCCTCTTCAGGTGACACTGTGTAGACTACCCAGTCTACATCCTATGGCCTTTGTAAACCACTGATTTAGAAATCCCTGGCTATCCCAGGCAGCAGGGCAGGGCACACCTCTCCAGGGCAAAGCTGCTAGAGCCGTGCTGTCCTGAGGGAGTCACCTGCCACACATGGCCACTGAGCCCTTGAAATGTGGCTAGCGGGACTTGCGATGTTCTGTGAAGGCAACCTACACATCGGATTTTGAAGACTTGGTATGAAAATAAGGAATGTAAAATAGCTCATTGACATTTTTTACACTGATTAAATACTGAAATATTTTAGATACATTAGGTTAAAGAAAATCTGTAGTTAAAATTAATTTCACTTGCTTCTTTTTACATTTTCAATGTGGCCACTAGAAAATCTTAACAAGCATGGCTCATATTGTACTTCTTCTATTTAACAGCCATGCTCGAGGGGACGCGTGGGGATCCCAGCCATAATGGAAAAAAATGAGGACTCACCTGCACCACCCTAAGCAAGTTACTAATCTGACGTTCTCTCCTCCCCTGCACCCGGCACCATAACATCCAGCACACTGGGCTGAGTGTAAATAAAAAAGGCATGGCGTCTTCCAACAGCTGGTACTCAACACCTACACACTTCCCTCCCTTCTCCAACTTCCTTAAGGCCCTAAAATCTGAACCCAGGATCCCCAGGCATCAAATTTATCAACCACAATGCCCACTTCTACACAATGGCTGCAGATGGCACAGTGGTTCTCCACCCAGAGGATGCAAAGGAATCACCTGGAAGGCCCCATCCCCCAGAGACCCCAACTCTGTCCACTTGGTATATGCATTACTTACAAGAACCGTGGAGCATTCTGATACCTACGGTCTAGGAGTCCCTCTGAGAAACACACGGCTAAGAATTGTGACCAACATCATCAGAGCCACATCGAGATTTCCTTGACCACAGTGGGCTGGGCCAGCCTGAACACGGCAGGTGTGGCCCACGGACAGGCCAGGGACCAAGGAGGGTCTTTCCCCTGCAGAGAACTGCTCTCCTCACATCTTTTAAAGCTACGTAGGAAATGACCATCTGCCAGGACATTGCTGCAAACGCCAGAAGGCAGCTGACACTACCTGCCCTCACATAACACCCCTTAAGAGGATCAAAACATATAGATAGATCATTTCAAGGTGCCCAATAGCTTGGGAGGTGGGCTAAAACAAAAACAAAAACTGGGCCGCTGAGCACTTCCACCATCAACATGAGAGGAACCAGGACAGGTCCTCTTTCTACCCTTGCCTGGTTCCCAAAAGCACCAGTGCCCGCCGGAACTTTCTGAATGTCAGGCCAACGCCTAGGGCTCTTCTCCAGAAGCATTTCTCCTGCTCTCCTCGGAGCCCAGAAAGGGGCCAGCACTTCACGCACAGACCTGCACGGTCCAATACCCTGTTTCCTCCAGGGCCTTCGGGCGCTGCAAGAAGTCCCCTTACTGGATGTGAATGCGTGGGACGGGCAGAGCGCACACATTAACTGGACCCCTAGAGGCACGCAGGCAGAAGAAAGAACTCTCTTTACCTAAACTAGGCACTGCTCCTTCTCTTGCTTTAAAACCCTGTGCGCTAAGCCATCTCCATGTCAAACCATTTGAAGAAAGCAATTTCTTGGAGAACAAAAATTTAAATATTCTTCTCCAATAAGAGTTCTATCAGTAAAACATAGCCAAGAAACTCAATCTTGTCCTTTCTCTTAGGGCAAATTTCCTCTCTAGGGAAAAAATACAATCTTATTGAATCGCTGCATCCCTCCCCACGGCGTCCGAACTGCCTTGTATTCTTTTGCAAACAGTGCACGAAGTGGTGAAGCACTGACTCTGAGAACTTGGACCTATTTCTTTATTTTTAGTGCAGGAGAAGGATCTGGAGTTTGTTCGGAGGGGAGGAACACAACCTACACGCTGACTCTGGCATGCCACACGCCGCCACAGGGCATTTCCCGCAGATCACCCCCACTCTAGAGTCTGCTTTGCACACTCTTCTGCCCCACAGTCAGCCTCTGTCTCCCGGATAGAACACACAGAAACGTCAGTATAACCTGGTCTCCATGTAGCCCAGTCTCCACTTGGTGGCCATGTAAGCAAACAATCCAGTCTAAACAAAACAAAAATTCAAAATGTTATTGCCTTTCTTATTGAACACCAACAGGAGAGCGAAAATCTTACCGCGCCAGGAACAATCTTTAACACCCTTCCCCCTTCTCTACCATTGTATCCCTTGGACTGACAGCAACTGTCCTTCCAAGTTGACTCCTCTCCTCTTCCCCACTCTTCCCAACCCCTTAAACACGTCTCCCTCCCTCTCCTTTCCCTTCTCCTGCACGCCTTCTTCTGTCACACAAGCATTGGGCCTTCTCAGATACAAATACAGCTCTTACACACACACACACACACACACACACACACACCACCCCCAGCTCCTGGTCCTCCAACTCTGCTTCTATCTGTTGCCCTGACTCTAGATGAAAACGGCCCAGGAACTGAGGTAACCAAGATAAAATTCTCCTAAGAAGGTAGGGTACCTGGGCAAGCTGTTCAGCAAAGAGAAAAGAAAACCCATGGACATTCACAGTGGCCTGTGGCAAGGAGCAGGGCGAGCTCAACAGTGTGAATGCCCTGTAGTGCTTTGTCACCACTCAGATGAGCCAGCCCAGGTTCAGAAAAGATGCTCTTTATATCCAGCTTAGACCTCTGCTGGATAGAGAGCGCCAGCACAGCCATTCGCAAACCAAACCTGGCTTCCCATAGCTTCGGGGAACACATCGGCTGGGTATAGCCACAGTGACATGAATGGGGATAAAGCAGTCTATGGAGAGGGGGATGTCCCAGATCTCTGTAGACAGTGGAAATTCATCCCAGTGCACGGAGAAGTTACACGGATCTGAATGTGTGGAGCCTGTGGGCCTAGCACCATAAAGGTCTCCTGAGATGCCTCTGTTCACACAGATGGGGTGGTTCCTTCATTCGCCATGCACTGAGGCAGTGAGAAAGGGGGAGAAACTATGATGAGAATGTTCCAGCCTCAGGTGCCTGGGTGGCTCAGCTGGTTAAGCATGTGCCTTTGGCTCAGGTCATGATATCAGGGTCCTGGGATTAAGCCCCACATCAGCAGAGTCTGCTTCTCTGTCCCCCTGCTCTTGTGCTCTCACTCTGTCTCTCTCTCCCTCCCTCCATCTCAAATAAAATAAACAGAATGACCCAGCCTCTCTAGTTTCAAGGAAGCAAGTAGAGAGGATAAGGGCCACACAGGTAAAAACTGATGCAGAGTTGTGTCGGGTTGACACAGGGACAGCCATATGGCACAACTGAAAGATTGCTAACCTAAATTCTGGCTCTGCCATGGATTAGTTGTGTGGTCTTGGGCAAGTTCCTATACCTCTCTGAGCCTATTTCCATTCCTGCAAAATGAGAAGGCTGGCCATAGGTGATCGGAGTTCCTTTCTAGCACTAACATCCCAGGTATCTAGGATTTGAGGGAAACCTGCTACAGCAGGGGTCATGAACAAACAGGTGGGGAATGGAAAGGCAGACAGGTAGATGAGTACGGAGTACGAACTATTCCAAAATCTCATTAGTATCACCAATTGCCACTGATGGAAATACACTCTGTATCTTCTAAAGCTGCAGTCGTCAAGCATGGTCAGCAGCCACGGATCAGTCTGTGGGTTCACTAATCTTAACAGAACAATGTGCACACTGCTTGGCACAGGTCATTTGCTTAAGGGCACTGCCTTCCTCTCAATAGAAGTAAGACCTTCCTTATCCAAATGATGGCCAGAGTTCATCTGCTCTGGTTTGCAGATGAGCAGACAGGCTCAGGAGAGTCTGAATGATTCCCCAAGCCACACAGCTTGGAGGGGCAAAACCAGGAGAGAAGCCCAGATTGTCTGACTCCCCACCCACCGTTAAATGCCAGTTAGATAACTGTGTGGGATCCCCGCAAAGCTGGGACACTTAGAAACCCCACGCAGATGCACCTAACTGGTCCAAGAGGATGGGGGAAGATTCTGCAAAGGGGAGCCAAGAGCAGCCTTTCCTTCCTCCACCACCTTGACAGCGGGTTGATCACCAGCTGGGGGCGGGTGGTATCCACCTGCTATCTTATTACACTTATATATTTCCATCCGTAAGCAATACAGGAGGTGGTCTGTACTCTAGAACTGAGGTACTCTGGCTTTTGGGGTCCAACTGATAGCATATGCAAAGGCCCTACGACTTTCTAAACATGTGTCGATGAGCAAGCCATTTAACACCTCAATGCCTGTTTCCTTGTCTGTAGAAAAGGGAAAACAAGAGTACCTACCTAAATCTCATAGGGTTAGGAGCAAGATTAAAAGAGGTAATACGTGTTTAAGCACTTACAACACAATGTTAGTTATTATTACTCTAATTCTTCTAGGCAGGAGTCCAAACTTTTCATCAGATTCTCAAAGGGGTCCATGACCCAACAAAAATAAGAATCCCTGTTTCACATGCTCTCCTTGGAATGGAACTGAGATCATCCTGTGAGCAGAGAAGTTACCTCCCCTAGCTTCTTCACCTTTCCAGAAGAAAGGGGTTTGAGGCTTTGTCTGCCCCCTACTACTGGAGGGAATTAAAAACCAAGGACCTCTCACGAGCAGCACTGGAGGCAGGAAGTCATCATTTCTGACGCTGGGGAATGTCTCCACACACCCCTTACAGCCCCACTCTCAAAGTGGGAAGTTAGAAGGAGAGACCAAGTCCCAACTCCAGTTTCACAGACTCGGGGATAAGCCCCCTCTGGCATGGCCCATCAGGGTGCAGGGGCAGCAGCCAAGGCCCCGAGCCTCCACTGTCGGGGTCTGGCCACCTTCCTCGCACCTCCTGCTGAGGACCCGTGAACACCAAGCCCACAAACTCCAGATCCACAAATAGGTGATATGTTGGGATGTGAGGAAGATCCGAAGCTGAGGTCCTGGTCTGGAAAGAGCAGACCAAAGAGGAAAGGGATTAAAGAGTAAGGGTATGGAAGGTGTGAGAGGTAAGCAATTTAAATTCTGGCTTTGCAGCTCTTTGGCCTCATGACTTTGGACAAATTACTCAACCTCTCGGAACCTGTTTCCCCAACAATAAAACGGGGGCTAATGAGCAGTCTTTGCTTCCCAGAGGAGCTGTAAAGATCAAATGAGATCTGTGTAGACATCTAACACAGGATCCAGCACTCAGTATGTGCTCACTCAAGTGATGCCAACTGTTATTACCATTATGACGATAACGAAGAGGCAGGAAAAGGTTAGCATAGTCACGAAGCCTTACTGCATTATTGGTTTGGGGCTGTTTCGATGTTGCATTAGAAATAAAATCAAGGCAGGTTTTATGGGAAGAGATACCAGTACTAGAGGGATTACAGGGTCTTAGGCCCAAAACACAGAAGAGCTCTAACTGCAGAACCCCATCCTTGGGGCCTCATCTTGGAAACGCCCACACAGGCAGCAAGAAAGGTGGAGAACATAGGTGAGTACCTAACAGGGGGGCCAAACATCACACCTTCACCCACGGCTGGAATAGCATCAACTCCATAAAGTAACCCAGGCAGTCAGTCTTTTATCTTTGAGGGATCAACTATGGGGGAATTACCACTTAATAAACACAATGTTGGGTTAGATGAAATCTTTCAAAGCAGGGTCATTTAGAAGACAAATAAGTATAAAAGTAAAAATAAAAGAGAGGCATCCTTGATGATAAAAGGACAGGACAACAGTTCCCACGGCAGTGCTGGCTCCCAACGTCCCTGGGTTCCAATCTGTCATCCCTCCTGCATTCTCTACCTTGTTATCTCGTTGGCAGAAGAAGTTTGAAGGCAACCATGCTCCCCCCCCAGAATAATTTTCTCTAATATAGATTAATATGTGTTCATCATAGAAAGCTGGGAAAACAGGAAGTCTCAAAGGAAATACAATAATCCAACGACCAATGTTAACATGTTGATTTATCGCTGCCAGCCTCTCTTTATGGTGAGCCGTTTTTATTTAAAGAATACTTATACCTAGTTTTCCTAACACAGCAAGCATGTCTGAAGAATACGTAAAAGCAGTAAGAATCAAGGAAAATTTAGACCTGGTTGATGAAAGGGAGATAGGTGCACGCACGCGTGCAGATCTCGCTCCTCAGAGGCCTCTTCAACTCACAGTACAGGATTGATCACTATGGCCACCCCTGAACTAAGAAGTTTAAACTCAGAGGATCAAAGAAGAACTACACCCTGTAAAACAATGTTCTTTAAGTATCAAAAAGTCTAGCATCTCAAACAAGCATTTTTAAAAACACATTTTTTAAAACCCCAAACCTATGATGTGTTCCTTGGCATGAATCTGGGTCGGTTCCTGGTGGGGTTCCAGGACAGAATTTCAAAAGATACTGTAATTATTCCTGTCACTGATACCATTCTATCAGACTCAAATAAATCAAAATCATAATGAAAAAGAAAAACAAAACTGAACCTCCCTGGCAACACACTCAGGGCTTAGAAAACATTAATTTTTACCAGCCATCTTTTACAGCTGCCTCTTAAAACCATTTAATATTGCTTATGCAAGAGTAATAGGGGGAATAATTTGTTGACTAGTTTCAACAAACTGGACCTTCAAGTTTGCCCTCACCTGTTTAGTGGAGTCCCAGACAACGACATCAGTCCAGTAGGAAAGACCTTTCCGATGGGACGAGCCACCCACCATTGAAAGTGGTGGCTCTTGAAGGAGTGGTCCTCACCCCTGGAGCTAGGCAAGCACAGCTGAACCAATCACGTGGTTTCCAAGGTCCCTGACACCTTTAGGATTCAGTCTTCATTTCTTACAGCGGAAGTCCCACCCTGTTGCCTTCCCCCATTCCTCATGACTGAGAAAGACCAGAAGATCACTGCTGTAAGCCCAGCGAAGTCTTCTCCAGAACTCAGAAGGGCTGTAAATGGAGGCAAAGGACAGGAGGTAGGAGTCACTCACGAGCCTGGAGAAAACAGGTAAGGCCAGAGGAATGGCCTCTACAATTGGACAAAGAATTCAGAGGTGTCTGTGGGTGGCTCTGGGAACAAAGTGAAACTCCTGAGACTCAGAGTACAGTCCACATGCTCTACCCGGAGACTGGATGCAGCAGCTTTTCTGAAAGAGGTGGCACTTTCAGGACTTCATATAAATTCCTAACGGTTCCCAGGACACAAGCATCTCTACCCCATCTCACAAACCCTGGATATCACCAGTCAAATGGAGACAGAAGCCGTCTCCTTGAGAGTGTCCAAGACCCCAAGTCTGGCAAACAATGGCCCACCATTAATTAGGATGGTAGGTTTTCTCTACACTCTACTTTTATGGAAAAGCAAAGGATAACAAAGTGAGTTGATATTTGGTTCAAAAAAACAACACCCAGGAGACACCCTATTTCAAACCAGATTCCAACAGGCTCTTGGTTTTGGTTGGTCCATGGAGCTAGTAACAACACATGGCTCAATTCAAACCAAGAGTTTAGACTTTTGGACAGACTTTAAAAGTTGGCAAGACCACAAAAAGCCAAAAGACGTGCATGTCACTCCACGTAAGGAAGCTTGGTCCCTCTGGGATATGGCATGATACTCAGGGCTTTTAGAGAGGGCAGGATTTTTCTTCCTCCAGAGTCAAAAGGGGGTAGTATATGGGAAAGGGGAAGAGAGCTAAATGCTCATCTTACGTGGTGAGGAGTCAAGAGATAACGCCCCAAAGCAGCAACACATGCAAGTTACTGAAAAATGTGGAAGTAAATACTAGAAGAATCTGTTAAGATTTTTAAGTGAGTGCCACTGCAGAATGGGGGTGAAGGCGAGGAGACAGAAAACTGTGTGGTCCTATAGAAATATTTAAAAGGAAGAAAAATGGGGGAAGGGGTTAGGGTACTTTGGATACATCAATTTCTCAAGTTTTTATTAAAAAAAAAAAACCACAATACTTTAGGGTTGGGGCAGGGAAAAAATAAGAATATTTTAAGCCAATGATATTATTTCTCCATATTTTCCAGAGTATTATGTTTTAATAACTTTTTCCTGATTAAAGTAATACTGTTCAATGAAAAAAAAAGTTAGAAAATAATAAGCCCTCCAAAAAAGGAGAAAAAAAGGAAAAATAGTTATCACCATCCAAAGGAACCACTGGATGGTTTGGAGGTAATTTCTTTTTACATAAGTGTATATGTATATACATATATCAAATTTTCATTAAGTCTTTGGATTCATCCAATGATCATAAGGCTTTTATTTTGAGGGAAAAGGAATATTTTCCAAAGTATTAAATTGGGCCTTAGCTTCTTAAGCCATCAATAAAGATTTCTTTCTGTAAGGACAGGCAGGTCAGGTTGTCCTATTTTAACTACATGGTACAATGACAAAGAAAACACAAACCCTTTTTTTGATAGTGGTTGGGATTTCCCCCGAATTCCTAGACATAAACTTGCAGCAATGGGGTGGAGGCCTTACTACAAATTGGTTTCACCCGAAATCGTGTTGTTTTCTGACTGTGTGTGCCTTGTTTCTTCCTGTGCAAGTGTCTTTGTCTCCCTCTCTCTCCCCGCCCACCTGTCACTAGCTGCCCTCCCCCTCCCCCCAGCTTCCTGTTGTATTCCCCTCTCTCACACCTGGACCCTTCTTCCTGCCACCCTTACTTAACCTGATGCACTATGGAACTGAACTCATATTCTAATTACTTTTTGCATGGGCAGAACAGATTTGTCTTTAAGTTTGAAACAGGAATACAAAGCGTTCCATTTATCCATTTTCTACAGACCATACTGCAGATTTGNGATTTTTTTTTTTAAAAAAAAAAAAAAAAAAAAAAAAAAGGTAGCTGTTAGTTTCAGGGCCAAGGGCCCGTGGAGGAAACCCTCAGAAATAAGAAGAGCTCAGACCCCTGCCTGGAAAAGCCAGTGCAGGCCTGAAAAAGGCTATGTGTGGGCAAGGTGGTGGTGTCTCAGAGAGGCCAGGGAGAAGGACTACCATCAAAGCCAACTCACACTGTACCTGGGGTGCCTGCAGGAAGAAGGAGGGCATGTACCCAGCCTAGCGTTAGCTTGGGGGGTGGGAGTAGTAGCTCCAGAAGGAAACCTAAAACTGTTAGGGCATCTAGCTGAAGAACCACCTACCCCTCTCTCCATCCTTCTAAGAGGGACCTGCCTCTTTTTCTGATATTCCAAAATGAATCTTTTTTCCCCACAAGAGCTACTTTCAAAATCAGGTCACCCCCATCCTACACATACGAGATTTTTTTTATAACCCAGATGCTGGACATATCTTAAAAGAGCTCTTTGGGTTCTGATTACTCTTTGAAATGTAAGCTCTCTCTCCTGGCCCTAAGAAATCTATGCATTTCATATGGCTGTCTTCTACAGCCTGAGAAAAAATAGTGACCAGGACAGAAACCAGGCACAATCCTAGGTCTGCAACCAGCAGTCTCCCACACAGAGAACGTGGAGCTGTTCTGGTAATCCAGCCAGCAGTGAAGCCTTATCACCCAGCCCTCACTTCTCATTTTCCCCATAGGCTCCTCATGGGCTTCTGTCCTGTTAGCTGCTTCCCGGAGACCAGCATGCACGGTGCTATATCCTGCACATCCCAGAGCCTAAGAAGGAATAGGATCTGTTTGACAGGCTTGTACTCCAGGAATTAATACTGGTCCTTAATTACATTCTTCTCCATAACTGTCCCTAAGCCATCTCCTTATGAAGATACACGAAAACTCCTAGGAAGGGGGGAAAAAAAAGAAAGAAAGAAAAATGAGAGTGCAAATAAAGCAATTTTGCTTTCCTTAAGAAAGTCAGGCATTAGCTTCCATTTCGAGAAAGAAACCAGTAAATTCCCATTCGGTAAGTTTTCTCCATAGGATTTAGGCCACTGGGGGGAAGGGGTGTGGGGGGTGAATAGAAGGGATGGAGCAGCTCTCATCAAAGAGCAGCAAGAGGAGACGTGTTTTCATACAGTGGCACATGTTCCTTTTGGACTTGCTTCAAACCTGTGTGTGGGCTGATTCTCCGAAATAAACAAAATTCTCTTGTATAACAGAGGTTAGGGGTGACTAAGAGGGTGAGGATTCTGACGGAAAAGAAATCATCCACAAATCACCTCTAAGTGAGACCCGTTCCTCCACCTGCACTGGGTCTTGACTCGGCAAAGTCGGACCGGGGACATGGAGCCGTGTCCAAGTGTCCACGTAACCCCAGACGGGGCTTACATGCTCCAGTTTAAGTTCAGCGACAACCTGAATGGGTACAGCTCTTGAGAGCCCTGAAACGCCCTGTTCCACCCAGCAAAGAGCTGGAATGCCAATCCTGGCTTCAGTCAGCTCCCAGACGCCACCGCGGGAGGCATGATGTTCTGAACGACAGTTGGCCAAACACGTGTGAGGGAGGTGCAGCTGCCAGGCTTTCATGTTTACCAGGAAGAAAGAGTGTTGATTTTGCAGATTTCTGATCATGTTTTTACAGCCAGTGTTATTCCCAACCCATGTTAAAATGCAATCTGAACAACACCCCTTTCCTCGTTCATCTCCTTGAACTTAAGCGGTTCCATTGGCCCTGGAAGCCCTCTGCTCTCTATGGGCCACACCTGAGTTGGCCACGAGGCACGGTAGAGGGAGCCAGGATGTCTGCAATGGCAGCATGGGCAGGAGTAGAGTATTCGATTCAGATGCGGGGTCCCTGGGCTGAGGACAATGGCCCCAAGCAGCTGCAGGATCTCTGTGGGCAGGCCAGGCCCATGTGGGGAGAACTCTTGCCACTCGAACAGTTTTGGGCTCTGTGGTCGTACTATACTGATTCCATGCTCTCCCTTTAAATTCCGTTACCTAAATGCAAGAAGCCACGAAAACAAAAAAGAACTAGAATGAACTAAGAAGTTACTTTAGACTGAGAGCAAAGAATGGGCAAAGTGGACGGCAATCTTGCCGGAGGGACCAGGCATGCTACCACAGAAAGGATTTAGGCTAGAAAGAGCCCTTTACAAAATGCTGAGGGTTTGCCCAGGCTCTTTTGAAAACTGGGTTTTTGGGTTGTTTCCTGAATTTTTCCCCCCACAATCTTGAGCATTGACTATTATGTAGAAAAAAGAAAAACATTTAAAGGGACAAAATATATCCTTGGGAGACACAGGAAGAATGCTGTTTGAAGTAAGGATCTTTTCTTTCTCTTTCTTCCTCATACACACACACTCCGCTAGCCTCATGAGTAATCCACTGCCACAGATGATGCCCAGCTAACTCCGTTGTAGCCGGCAGCCTCTGCCAACGCTGATGCAGTGGAACAGTCATCTGACCAGCTCCCTTCCTGATGCTGGTCTATTTTTGGTTAAAAACTCAAGCTTCAGTTAGGGCCTAGACTTGCCGGGAGCTCCCTCCTTGGAAGTACTGTTTGACAGTAATCTTCAAGGGCCTGTACTAAAAAGAACACACACACACATAAAAGACTTTCCATCTAAGACACAGAAAATCAAGCCAGTTCTAGCCCCTTATTGCCATGGTTTTGAGATCTGTGCAGGCATCAAGTAGTGGTCATCCCAGCCCAGAAAGGTCACAATAAACCTACCTATCCTATCATTGATTAGATATCTATATGCCCAGTACCATGTAGACATGATGCTTACAATAGAAATTCCATGATGCTTACAAGAGAAAGTAAGAGATAGAAGTCAGCCCAGTGAAAGCTAGTCAGACAGCCATATAAAGCAAAAGAAAAGAAGTTTTAAAACCACTATTAGTCGCAAGAAGTTGAGAGAATGGATCAAGTGTTGGCTACAAGGGTCACCCAGACTTTGCACTGGGCCTTGGGATAGGCATAGTTTGTGTAAGTAGAATATGACAGAAGGTAAATGATCTCTTTAGAGGCCAAAACAAACCCTAAGGCTTTCTTCTCCTCAGAGAACCAATGGCCAGGTCACCTGTGGGCTGAACAAGAAAGCCAAAATTAAGCAACCATCTCCCCTCCCGGCCCCACAGCTTTGTCTCTCTCAGGTATGGAATACAGAGTCGGAGGAGGACAGACATCAAGCAGGGGCTCCTGGGTGACTGGAGTAAAAGTACCCGCCACATGCTGGCAGACTGAGAAGCAAGTCAAATTCTCTTTAACTGTCTTAAGTCTAGGTCTCAGATCCCTAAAATCTCTCCAGACCTGAGAAATCCAAGTCACTGAGGGTGTAGCCAGAGAATCTGTGTTTTTAAGCAAGCCACTCAATATGATCCCCAAAGCGTGAGAACTGCTGCTAGCTTGTTCCATCCTTTCTTCTGAAATGGGGATAATTAAGAGAAAGGTTGGGTAACTCAATTAGGAAAGAGATTTAAGCAGAAACCACACATGTCATGAAGAGAGGAAGGAAAGTAATTAAGCAATTAGTGAGGAATCTCTTAGGGTAAGAGAATATAAAGATGAGCCACCCAGCCCCACAGGGAGACTCTCCCTTCACTACAACCTTGAAAGATTCTAAGAAAGGTGATTTCTTTAATGGAACCAAAGAGGGCTTCAGTTTGGGTGGGTCTGGGCCAGTCTAAAGAATGAAAGAGTTCACCAGTGCAGATGGGACTGTCCGAGTTTGGCCCAAAACAACCTGTAAGAGATAACTTCTGCCCCTGAGTAGTAGGGACTACCAAAAGCCATCCTAAGTCCTAATGGAGTCAAAGAAACAGTGAGCTGCTCCCACCCAACTCCAGACATCATAGTCACTGACCTAGGGTCACCAGGGCCCATTCAGCTCTATGTGGCTACAACATGTACTATCCTCCAACAGTCAATGGGTTTCACCTGGCACTCTCTAGGCCTGAGGCAATGGCAGGGCCAAGGGGCTCCAGATCTAAGTGGTGTGTTTAAGTGGTTCTCAAAGTGTGCCCACACCAGCCCAACAGTATCAGCATCACACGGCAACGTGTTAGAAATACAAATCCTGGGGCGCTTGGGTCCCACAGTCAGTTAAGGTTCTGAGTGTTGGTTTTGGCTCAGGTCATGATCTCAGGGTCATGAGATCGAGCCCCGTGTCAGGCTCCGTGCTCAGTTGGGAATCAGCTTGAGTATTCCCTCCCTCTCCCTCTTCCCATCCCTCTGCTCATGCTTGCTCTCACGTGCACTCTCTCTCACTAATAAATAAATCATAAAACAAAAACAAAAACAAAACAAATCCTCTAGCCCCACTTTAGGGCTACAAGCGCAGAAATTCCAGAGGAGCCACCCAGCAATGTGTGGCTTAATGAGCCCTCCAGGTGATTCTGATATAGCTGAAGTTTGAGAAGGGGCATGCTATGTGATTAATAATATGAACCATAATGGTAAGTCAGCAAGAGTGGCACCCAGTCACATAGGCCTACAAAACATTTTTAAACATTATCTTATGGATACCCTCTTCTAGTCCTGAGGTCTTATAATTCATTGGAATCCCACAGCAATGCTGAGGAGACAAAGAAGCATTACCATCCCATTTTATAGGTAAAGAGATTGAGACTCAGAGAGATGAAGTGACTGACACATGTCACCCCCACCCAGAGCCCACTCACTGACAAGCCACAGAAGAGTGGCAGAGACCTAACTCTAATTAAAAATTACCAGCCCACACCAAGTTCTTTCCCCATGGCCCACAGGGAGACTGCGGGCAGCAGGAATGAAATAGGCATCTCTTCTATTTGGCCCACTGTTACTCACCTCAAGTGACCATTTCTAAGACCATCCTCCATTAATGCTGGATTTGAACTGAAAAAATGATTTTAAAACCACTGTGAGACAGATCCACTTAGTCTGAATGCTGACCTGACACAGACAGCAATCCTCAATGGACAAGTGGGCCATGCTCCAAAAGATTTCTAAGTTGGAGGGCTGGAGCTCAGATTGCATATTCCCCACGGACACAACATGCACATAGTGGTTGGATCCCCAGGTCAAGCCACAAAAATCCATCTGCAAGCCAGAGAGGCAGAAGGCACAGGTAGGTCTGGGAGTGGCCCAAAGGGATCAGAGCCCAACTTTCCCATCTTTAACCAACGTGAGACAAAACTCAAGTCCCTTCGCCTTTTGGAGCCTCAGTTTCTTCACCTAGAAATCAGAATCCTCACCTTGCACGGTTGCCGGGAAAATTAAATGACACTGTACATACAGTGCTTGCCACCCAGTAGACATTACAAAATATAAGCTATAACCATTTGTTGAACTCCTAAAATACCAGCCATACTATGTTTTTGCCCTGAAAACTATGCAATTTAAACATGCACACACACAGAGCAAACATTTGAAATTACAAAAGGATTGACTGGAGGAGGATGGGCTGCCTCCTAAAAGACCAAGGGAAAGGAAGGAGGGTGGCTGGTCACCCCCAACTCTCCCCTCTGGTCTTCCTCCAGCTCTTAGCTCAACTGTGACTTCTTTGGGAACCTTCCTTGGCCTCTCAGACTGGGTCAAATGTCTCTAGTGGATGCTCCAAAAGCCCAAAGGCCTTCTTCGCAACCTTACAATTATAATTTTATTCTTATTTGCTTAATGCCTACCTTCCCCACAACCTCGTAAGCTCCATGGAATCAAGGCCTAGGTCTGTCTATGCTCACCAGTGGGTCTTGCCCTGTTCCTCAAACACAGCAGGTACTCAGATATTCAGGGAATGAATCATACCAGGGCAGCTGGGCAGGGCCAGGCAAAGGAAACAGGAGGCTATGCGCAGCTGGCTGTACACATGTGCAGATAACTCAGAGCTGGTGGTCTGAGACCAGGGTTACCCAGAGAAGCAGGCAACTCTTTTCTTCCTGCCCCAATAAAACCAATCAGCCTCTGACATATCACTCAGCCAGAAGAGGGAGGATTAGGAAACCCACAGGCGTCTCCTTCCAATGGGCGCATGTCCCCCCAGGGCTTCCGTCTGCCCCCAGGGCAAGTCTCACACAAAGATGGTACAAGAGTCCAGGCAGGTTTGGGATTTGTTGCAGTTCTCCCTACCTCAATATCCATTAAAGAGAAGGGAAGACTCCACGCTCACCCCAGCCTGAACTCTGAACCAAGGCATGGAAAATGCTACTGCCAACGGCAATGTGATGATTGTCTACACGTACCAGAGAACAGTCCAGGGTGATCCACAAAACCTAATGAGGTGGGGGTATGGCTGCCATTCGAGAGATGAGGAAACAGAATCAGGGAGGTTAGGCGCACACTCACAATCATAAAGTTAATAAGCAGCAAAGCCAGAACTGGAACCCAAATTAGACTGCAAAGTGGCTGCTCTTAGCCATATTCGGCTACCTATCCCTGTGCTGATGCCATGCAAGTTTTTCCAGAATGTGAAGGACATACAGGCCTTGGTGAGCCAATGTAATGGTGTAAACACACTGATGAAGAAAGCAGGCAATTCTAGTCTGGGTTCTTCTGTTATCATATGACCCAGAGTAAGTCATTTTACCTCCCTGGCTGCCAGGGAGGCTTCCTCCCCAGTAGTGAAGAAAGGACCACATGACCATCTCTAGAGGAGACCCAGTGCTGCTGGGCACACACAAACGTCTGCCCGTCAAAACCGATCCCATCTGCCAGGCTCTCACCGAGGACCCCACCATGCAGCTGCTCAGCCCTCCCTCACCCAAAGTAGAGGTTAGCCGGAGCCAAAGACCCTGCACTTTCTGGTAGGGAAGGAAGGACAGAGGCCACTGAATTTTCTACTAGGCCCCCTGAAACTGGCTTGGAATGATCCAAGGATACCAATAAGGGAAAAGGCCCATTTACCATATGTTTCGTGAAACACAAACCTCCCTTCTGCAGCAAGAAAATGAAAGAATATCCTTTGCTGTGAAGAAACAGGTGTCTATCCCCAAGTGTCCCACCAGCAGTCTACGCTGCACCAGCTCCCTCTGGGATGTGTTCAACATATAAGCCAAGGCGAACTGAAAGATCAGCCTTCAGAGGCCAAGGCCATCCATTCAAGCAATGATCTCTCCCTAGTGTCAGCCCCGGCCCGGCTATACAGAGTGTCTGGGATTTACAGTCTCTCTACCAAGCCTTACAAGGTCAAAAATGCTCAAGTTGTGTAATTCCTAGGAAGAAAAGGCTGTGGAACGGCACAGACTTGAAGGCCAATACAAACGACACTTCAGAAGCCAAAACACAATAGCCGAAGAGCAGAGTCAGCAACGGGCACAGCGGGAGCCAAGGAGCCTGACACTGGCCCCCACCCCCTGTGAAAGCCACCACCACCCCCTTCCAGTCCCTGCCTGGGGGAGCACCATCATCCCCCGCACCAAAATAGGAGGTACAAAGAGTTGACATCCATTTTTGGAAAGGCTGCTGACCCCTGAGCCATCACATCCTTTGCAAAACCCATACAGACTTTTTTACACGTACAGCAAGGCACGGGGAAAGAACCAAAGCCATTTTGTAAAATGTTCGTCAAAACAAAGCCTGAGCGGGGCACCTCCTAGCTGGCTCTGTCGGAAGAGCATGCCACTCTTGACCTCGGGGTCGTTAAGTTTGAGCCCCACGTTCAGTGGAGAGATTACTAAAAAAATAAACATGCTTTAAAATAAATAAGCAAAGCCTGAGCTAGGAGGAGCAACAGAAGGCCGAGTGGGGGCAGGACCCCCCTTCTTCCCAATCCTCAGTGTACTAAATCCAGCAACATACAAAATACTTTAGTGGCACGGGAGTCAGGAGAAACTAGGGAACTCAAACAAGAAGAGGAGAAAAAAAAGGAAAAACAGGGAACAGGGTTAAAGAGGGTAAGCCCAGGGGCGCCTGGGTGGCACGGCAGTTAGGCGTCTGCCTTTGGCTCAGGGCGTGATCCCAGCGTTATGGGATCGAGACCCACATCAGGCTCCTCCGCTATGAGCCTGCTTCTTCCTCTCCCACTCCCCCTGCTTGTGTTCCTTCTCTCGCTGGCTGTCTCTATCTCTGTCGAATAAATAGAATCTTNAAAATCTTTAAAAAAAAAAAAAAAAAAAAAGAGGGTAAGCCCAGCGCCCAGTCAGCACCCCCTCCCCACCCAAGGCTGCCTGGCCCTATTAACCCAGGCTGCCTCCCGGAGGGAGGTCTTCGATTCTCCCCCAAACATCAAACATCAAAGACATAACAGGCCTGACACACCAATTGTCCTACATGAGCACCCAATCTCCCGCAGAAGACGAAAAGCAAACGGACGAATGTTGAGTGGACCCACCACCCAGATACCAGACACAGAATCTGAAGACATTTCTAGCTCCTAAAATAAGCTCTTAACACCTAAATATACTCAGGCAAACCCTCGAAATGATAAAATATACATTTAAAAAGTAAAAATGCTAAGGTATATAAAAATGAAGTGTTATTGCTTGCACACTCGAAAGAGCACAAAGACCAAATGCCAGGATTGTGCATTAAATTCTGGGCAGCGGCAGAGACCTGCAGCAAGATCGAGAACGGAGCTCATGGCTAGGTCCCAGGCGATGGTTCCACACACCAGGGAGAAGGGTAATGAGCGGCTAAACTAAGAGCAACAGATTTTCACGTTCTATAAAACATGTTAACATGGACACTTCTACAAAGATATTTAAAGCGGTTTTTATATATGGACCTGAGTCCTCTGAATACCATCTCCTTGACTATTCAGACATTAAAAAAGACACAGAGGACAGTTCCAGTTCTATTTGTGCCCTGAATTCAACATAATTACCACACATGGGTCCTGCCCCTGATGCCGAGACAGAAGTCTTTACTAAACACCTATTGTGTGCCAGCCCTCAGAGCTAAGGTCCCACTTTTGCCTGACTCCTTGTCCTCCTGGTCCCCAAACGGCGGTGCCAAGGATGGAGGAAAAGGACTGAAGGTCACCCCATGCCTTCAGATACAGCTGGTATTTAACAGCAAGCAGAGGTGTGAGGCATACAGAGAGAGCTCAGTGCTCCACATAACTGGGGAATACAGCCCTAATTTAGAGATGACTTTTTCACCTGAAGAGGCTGACAAACGTAGAATGATTAACCCTTTGATCATCTTTTCTCTGGTGGCTTCTGAGTCAATCCTCCCACCCTCAGGACCTCCAGATCGAGGGGAGAACTTTCTCTCCTAATTTTATCTTGTTTCTGGTCATGCATTCAGTGGGACTTCAGAGCGGTTTAAAAAAACAAGAACAAAAAAACAGGTAAAACCTGGGGCTTTCCTGGACAGAATATGAAGTCACATCACCAACTTCAAGAAGACAAATTTCCCAGGACTTCAGAAAGCTCAGTGGGCTTACAGGTTACAGAAGGTCAAGAAGAGTGAGGAAGCTTTTACATGGTCCCAAGACCCAACCCAGAAGGGCCTCCTTTTCTCCCTCCTCCCCTCTTGATGATTATTCCACTTTTGTTTTTCCAGTCAATCAACACGTATCTGAGGCCTTCACATTCGAGTGTTTCCCATTTTATCGTCAACACAATGCAACGGTACAAGGCACCTGACATTTTCTGACGTCCACCCTTCAGGGATCTTGTAGGAAGGAAGTCTTCCGTGAAACATGATCTCTCCAAGTGAAATTCCACCAAATGTTATTTTAGGTGGGTGGACCACAACTCCCATCAGTACCCCACACCCAGCCATCTTCATGTCAATATTCGGAATCACTGGTGCAAAGTGCTGGTAATGAACTCAGGGCCAGAGTTCTTTCTGCACAACCGCCTCCAGGACACACACGAGCCGATTTACAAGGCTGGCTCGAACAATCAAGTAGTAATGATGAGTAACAGCAGCCATGATGTACTGAGCACCTGCTCATAGGATGGGCATTAGGCCAGTGCTTACGTACATTACTTATAACTGTGAGGTCAATTTTATCATCCTAATTTAATGGAGAGAAAAAGCTGAGCTCAAATATCTTGCCTACAGTCACACAGCAAGAAAGAGGCAAAGCCAAATCTGCACCCAGGATGATCCGACAACTCTCCTTTTTCTCCTCGGTGGAGGAGAGGGAGGAGACAGGACCCAATGTCTACAGCACACGTGGCAAGGCCCTCCCCAGTTCCGGGTGCCTTTTGGACATGGCTGGTGGAAATGAATGCCACAGACCGGAAATCTAGGTGCCAAAAGTATCACGGGGCATGGTGGTAGTAAATGCCTGGTTGTTTTTCACAATTTGTAAGGTGTGGGGGGAGAAGGGAGAGAAAAATCTGCACGTAAACATTTTATGTCCCCAATACTGTCACTTACCTCCCAAACCATTATCTCAAGCTTTTGTACTTGAACATTTTGAAAGCAACTCTTGGTATGTCAACAGTTTCAGCACAGAGAAGCAAGGTCAGACCTAATCAGGCTGGGTTGCACTGAAACAATCTGTACCATTTTACTCAAGTTACAGCCAGAATTGCTTAGAACCTTCGAATGTCAAAGCGAATACCGGACTACTCCTAGGAATCTGGGCTACTGGAGCATCACCAGCTTCTCGACTTCATCCTCAGGTGCCACAGATGAAAATGACAGGGCCACGTGAACCCTGCCAGCCTGGCTCAAGCTCCCGGCCCGGCAGCAGGCCTGCAGCCGCGCTGTGCAACTCTGACTCACTGAAGACTGGGAACATGTGTGTGGTGTTAAGACAAGTACTAACAAGAGGCAATGGACTGCCATTTGGAAAACCAGAGAAAATAAAACCACATTCGCCAACATTCCTACCACAGTATTATTTGGGGACATTGCCTTGCAGTTTTTTTTTTTTCCTTTTTTCATATACATCTAGCACATGGTTGTAACTTGGATACAATTCAGTTTCCTGTTCCTCCAACTACTGCTTCTGCTTATCAAGAGTCACCTGGTCAGTGGAGCCTTCCCCAGCCATCTTCCCACCCAGGTGAAACGGACCCTTTTCTCCTCTGTGCTTGCACTTCCCTCTGAACACACTTGAATCACGCTCCTCTACAATTTTGGTAATTAGCTTATACGTCAGGCTCTCCCTACAAACCAAAGCCCTTCCAAAGCACTCTGATTGTAAGCTTTGATTATTTTTCAAATAGTTGGCAGAAATGAACCAAAATGTTACCAGGGGCCAAGTTGGAGTGGTATGCCATGACGGATTTATTTTAGCATTCCTTCCACTTCTTTGATGTGGTTCCAAATTTTCTTCACACAATATATAATTTCTTTCATGCATATTTGACTACAAAAGTTTCTTAGAACTGCAATTGATCAACTTCAAAAATCACACAAAAGAGAAAAGGGTCTGATGGCAGGAGAGATGGGCACATGTCCCCATTTTAAGGTAGGAAGGTGGGCGATCGCTTGACACCTACAAAGAAGTAAGCCCTGATAACTACAAACTCAACGATTCCTGGCAAAAGTATACAACAAATGGTTTGAGGACATTTAGAAAAGAATATGAACATGAGTACATGATGACCAAGTCATCCCAAAAAGCAATCAGTGTTTTCTTGTTGTGATAACCAAATTGGTGGAGCAGGTGAAATGTGAGATAAGATGTATCATGATGTCAGCAAAGCATCTTCAACTCCCATGATTCACTTAAGTTAGGGAAACAGAGTCAAGCAGCTTGTTATTAGTGTAGGACTATGGAGCCTACTGAACAACTACCCCCACAAAATACACACCACTCCCTCCTGCTTTGGGTCCCACTGTACTTTGTACATACCCATACCCCTCTCACAGCACTATTAAACTTGACTGAGCTATTAGTCTGTCTTCCTACTAGACCAGGGGTCAGTACACCATAGCCCGCAGGCCAAATCCAGACAGCCACCAGTTTTTGTAACATTTTACTGGAACAACCATGCTACTGGTTCCCACGTTGTCCATAGCCATGCTGGGGCTACAGGGGCAATTAAGTGTTCGTGACAAAGATTGTATGGCCCATAAAGCCAAAAATATTTACTATCTGGCCCTTTAGAAGAAAAGCTCTCTAGCCTCTGTACCAAATGACTCTCTTCTCAGGCAAGAAGGTGGTCTTACTCCTCTGTGTACCCTCAGCACCAGCACAGTGCCCGGCACATAAGAGGCATGCATTTAACATCTGGTGTTTAAATATGTACACTGCCATCTTTAATGGCTCGATGACAAGCCAGAGAAAGGTTACTGACAACACAGTATTCAATCCTCAGCCACACCCTGTCCAATGTCTTCTTGACAATGACTTGACTGAAGATGAACACAGGAGGCAGGCTCCTCAAACCCCCACAAAGCTGAGAAGAGCTAATGCTACAGGTGACCGAATCTAGATTCAAATGATCCCAACAGCCTAGCAACCTCGGCCAAACACAGAGCCGGGAGTGCAAGTACAGGCTGGGGGCAGTTCCAAACTTCCTCCAGTCCGAGAGACCTGCCCTGGCAAGCACCCCCGTGAAACAGAGCTGGGTGCTGCTGCTGACCACAAGGTCCATCGGAGCCCGCGGTGCCAAGAGTAACGCAATCTTAAATGGCATCGAAAGTAGGACACTGTCCAATTCACGAGAAAATGGTAACACTCCTACTGTACCCCATAGTGGTCAGGCCACAAGTGGAGGGTTCCGCTCAGGACAGCACACTTTTTTAAATGATCTTTTCAATGGGTTGCAATCGCAATCTAAAAAGTACCCAACCGTTTATAGTGAAAAATCCCCGCTCTACCTGGTCCTGTGGCCACCCAGTCTCCTCCTCAGAAGGCAAACAATGTTACCCGTTTTTCATTCCCTTATGTTGGTACTATATGCATATACAAGCAAACAAACGTACATTGTCCTCCCCTTTTATTGCACGAATGGTAGCACACTACATATGCAGTGCCACTTTCACCTAAAACATCGATCCTACAGCATTCCCCGCCAGTTCCTCAAGAGCAGCCTCATTCTTCCTGGGGCTTCACACGATTCAACTGTATGGAGATGCTCGACTGATGCACGCTGCGGTTATTCCAGTCTTTGCTCCTCCAGTGTGAGAAATCTACAACATTTCTCGCCTCTGCAGGTAGGACAATTCCGAGCACTAGAACTCCAAGTATAAAAAGCAGGTGCATTTGTAATTGTGACAGATACTGTAAATGGGACACTACCCTTTAAAGAGTCATGGGCAAATGGAGTTTCCCAAAAGAGGGGGCAGGAAATTCCATCCCAGAAGGAAGAGCAGAGGCTTAGTGTGGAGAAAAGAGGGCTGGGAGAAAAGACGAGCATCATGAACTCCAAAGACCCACGGCCACCACCAATAGTGTCAGTCCTCGTTCACATACCAGCACGCCAGACATGTCCTGGGAGACTCCTACACATCATCCCACTTGACTTAAGACCACCCTGACGGATGGGCCTTTTTATCCTCGTAATGCAGATAAGGAAACTGAGGCCAGAATGTTCTTGCCAAAAGCCACAGAGCCGATAATGGGCAGAACCGGGACTCAAACCAAAGCAAAATAACTCCACCGTCCGTGCTCCTCACCCCTGGCTGTGCAGAAGAGCCTGGGTGGTTTCTGCACGGCCCACCTTCAGATTCTGATCTAACTCCCAGGGCACAGCAGGCAGAGGCTGAAAAGCCCAGCTCTCAGGTGAATCCAAGGTGCAGTTCAGTCTAGTGATTCTCCAACGAGGCAGGCATCGGAATCACCTGGAGTCCTTGGAAAAACAATTTGCAGCCCCCCCCCAGCCCCACTCCCCAGTTTGAGCCAGCAAGGTCTGGGGTGCTGCTACAGAATTTGCATTTCTAGCTGGCTCCCAGGTGATGCTGATGCTGCTGGCCTGGGCACCAACCCACCCCACCCTCCCAGCTTTGAGAACTACTGCTCCTAGTAATAATCAGCAATTAGTACTCTGTGAGATACATGAACCCAATGAACTTTCGCTGCTTCAGAAGGTCTGAGGGGATAACGTCCTCTGTAAAATGAAGTGACACTCAAGTGTCTTAGCCAAGTTCATACAGGCTGCAAGTAGTACAAAAGCTTGGATTCTTTCTTCTTTTTAAATTTCTTCATTTTCTGACATTTAGTTCAATGCTCCTTCCACCGTACTAACACGAGACTCTAAGTTCCAGGAGGCAAGAAACTCTATCTTGTTTACTCTTATTTCTCGTGAATCCAAAACCAACCGGTGCTCAACACATATACTTGAATGAATGAATCACGGCGTGAAAATATGGTGAGAAATGTGTCCTAAAGTAGAAAATTAACAGACAAGTTGATGATGGCTCATATTAAACAATTCTAATAATTAGAAGCATTAAAAAAATAAAAGGAACTCTGCCTCAGTGAATAGTGAGCTCCTTGTCCTTGGAGACACACCAGCAAAAGCCAAACAGCTAAGTGACGGAAATGTCACAAAGCACCTACCTACTCCAAGGTGACCTCCTGCACCTCTAACAGCCTTTGCAAAGCTAAACTTTAATTCTTGTGTATTCCAGTAGAGCGGAGGTACTCTAAATCCTCCTCAACGATTGCTTGATGAGCCTGCCAACAGCTTCGCTATGGACACTAATTACTTCACCCCTGTGCCTCAGTTTCCCAGGACACTAAATGAAAGGGTTTGTCAGTCAGTCTCTGGGGATTATCTAATGACTGGCAAATAATAAACTAACAGATGTACCAAAGTACTTAACATGCATACCACGTCTACCTTTTCTCTTTGCTGCCATTCCACAGTGCAACTAATCCTTCATCTGATGATATTTCCATGAAAATAAAACTTGAGAACCAAGGGCAAACTCAAAATCATACTGTCCACCCTCTGAATACCCTACCTTCAACAGTTTAATCACCAGTCTATCATTCTTTAAAAATCCATCCTTCCAGCAGCCACACTGGGCAGACACCGTGGGCAGAGAAGTGGGCAAGCCCCTTAGGGAAGGCAGAGAAGCATCACGCCGGCCCGGTCTGCTCGCGCACACTCCTACATCTGCCACTTTCATCGTTTAAAGCCGGCTTTGAATTCCTCCCACCTGGGTAACGTTGGAACGTTCATCAGAACTTACTGGTATAGAATTGTGTTTACGGACTGATTTCAACATGGAAAACCACAACACAGAATAACAGAACCGGAACTAAACCAAGATCCAGAGGAAAGTTCTCAATGTTTAAGGTCTGGAACACCAGCTGCCAAGGTTTCATCATTACGATGGGCCAGACTACAGCGATGTGCCTGGTCCTCGCTGAAGACTGCTTCATTCACACCTGAATACAATGAGGGGGTCAGGCTGAGAGTAGTCTTAGGCAACAGCTTCTTAAAGTCACCAGCACTGTGGTGTCTTAGGGTCTGTTAGATTTCGGGGGGATGCGGGGGTGGGTAAGAAACTGGAGAAGATTCCCAAACAGCTATATATAGCCCTTATTTACTCTGAACGTTAAAAACTGTTTTCAGACACAGTATCAAAAAATGAGAACACACGTGGTAGCTATCAAAATATTATGAACCTCCGTGAATAACCTCACAAAGATGATCGGAAGGGAATCAAAGCGGAGATGACCTCGTCAGGATGCAGGAGGCCGAGGGGGAAGGACCCAGAAGAGGGAAGCGAGTCAAACATCCAGAGCCAAATGAAACGCCAAGATAGATGTTTATCGTAATGATTCATAAACAGATTCTGACAGTCACATTCAGGTGCGTGTTAACAAGGCTTTTCTTCCTTAAGCGAGATCAAACCCGGCCTGCGGATTAGGTCCAGTCGGGACACCTCCACTATGGAGCAGTTTGCTGAAGGCATCCACTGCAAGCATAAGACATTAAGGAAGGATAACATTTTATCTTCCCAGTTCCTGTGGACGTATATGTGGCTGAGAAGGTCAGGGCTGAAAGGATTAGAGGTTGCAATCATGTGGCACAGGCGTCCCCAAATTCTAAGATGTCTAGGAATCACCTGCAGTGCCTATTAAATGCAATATCCCAGGCCCTGCTCCCAAGCGTCTGGACTTCCAAACATGGAGAACTCTGCACTTCCACAAGCACCCCAGCCATTCTAAAGGAGCTGGTCGCTGGACTGCTGTTTGAGAAACACTGACCTGATCCAACAGCCTTTCTTCCACAAGAGGGGGAGGGGGAGCCCAGACTGGTGAAGTGTTTTGCCTAAGTCCAGCTTCCTAAACCCAGTGCAGACTCCACAAGGAAGAAATCCGTACATACAAATAGATGTCTCACAGAATGATCCAAACTGTTGAAGGGCACAGTACACCCCAGGGCAGCAGCGAGCAAGCTAGCTTCCTCTCACCAAACGAAAGACCTGCAAAGGGGCCCTGTAGGACGAAGGCTGATAAGCCAATAGCACAACTGCCTTACACGCAGGGCCCCAGTTTCCAGACTCCGTCCATACGCCAATCACAGTCACCTGCACTGCCATTTTCTATTCACCTCTGACTTCGAGCACCTGCAGGGCCCTGCCTGAGTCCCAGCCACCTCTGCCTCACCACTGTCACACAGCAGGCTTCCAGGAACTGTTTTCATTGTCAGGTGAAAGCTATTATCACCCTCTGCCGAGATTCCCTTCCAAGAGGCTGGTCACCCTGGCACATTTCCCTCCCAGCCTTCAAGCCCCAGCTCAGGTGTCACCTCCTAGGAGAAATAACTGCCCCTCCCCCCACCTGACCCAACCAGGTGTTCCCTCCTACTTCACCCAGAGGACCCTGTACCTACCTGTCAACACTTATACACAGTTTGGTAATGATCTCGACAAGACTCCTCCTCAAGGGCAATGATTTTGGTCTTGAAACCTGAGCACCGAGCTCAGCTTGCCATAAAGAAGTTGCCCAATACAAATGGGAAGGGTAGGAAAGCTGGGAGGGAGAAACTGATTTTAAATATCTTACTATAGGGGCGCCTGGGTGGCTCAGTCGTTAAGTGCCTGCGTTTGGCTCAGGACGTGATCCCGGCGTTCTGGGATCCAGTCCCACATCGGGCTCCTCTGCTGGGAGCCTGCTTCTTCCTCTCCCACTGCCCCTGCTTGTGTTCTCTCTCTCACTGGCTGCCTCTCTCTCTGTCAAATAAATAATAAAATCTCTAAAAATAAATAAATATCTTACTATAGACTCAAAACCCTACAAAACTGCAGATATGCTTCACTGGGGAGGGAAATTCCCCATTATTTCCTCTGTTCATATTTAAAAAGTCAGGTCACTGTGTTTCCAGCACCACCATAATCAGAGAAGTATGTTGGCTGCACTTGGAAGGGGCCTCACCTGTCTGTCTCTCTCTCTCTCTCTCTCTCTCTCACACACACACACACACACACACACACACACACACACACCTGTGACCCATCCTTCACACACTGCTAGCTCCCTCCTCCCAGTTTGTCCAGCGCTTCCCAAGCCCCCTGAGTCCCCCCATAGCAGCCATGGTCTGTACCTTCTGTACTGAGCCTGGAGCACTGAGCTCGGCCCACTGTGTACTACTGTTCTCCCCCTGGGCATCTGTGGGCAATACTCCGCAAGGTGTAGGCCAGGCAATGCGCCAAGGGAGGGACCCAAGTGTCCAGAGCTAAAAAGGGGCTTTTACAGGCAAAGTGGCTTTCTCCTTGAGATGAGGCCAAAGCCAGACGGCTGCCCTCCGCCAGCTCTGACATGCCCCCATAGGCAACTAACAGCTCACAGATCAGGTTTAAAATTGCATCAAGTTTAAAACTCTGGGGTGCTGTCTGTGGCGTACACCCTGACACTCCCTCACCCTTGCAAAGCCCTGCACAGCTGCCAAGGTCTGCTCCAGCCTTTATGTGTCTGGTCCCTCTGCCCACCCGGCTGCTGGCCAGGACCACAGGCTACACGTGCAGACGCTGTGCTGAAAGGATCAGTGACTTGCCCGAGATCACACAGTCTAAGCAGAGCTGGGGGGAAAGCGGGGTGTTCACTCTCTACCTCGCATTCCTTCTGGCTCCTAATCGGTCCACTTTCATCAGTCACCTCCCAAATCCATGGGGGGTTTCCTACCCTCTCAATCAGGGCCTGCCATTTTCAAATTCAACAAACTGTTAGGCCTCTTTGAGGGATTTCCCGGTGGCGTTTTAGCTGCTATATAGCGAATCAGATTTCCTGTTTCTTTCTTGTGTATGTTATGCTCAGGATATTTTTCCTGGTGCCCTGAGAATTATTCCCAGAGGAAACATTTGGCCCCTTAGGAACTCTTCTGACACTAAAACTCCTTTCCCTGAGAGCCTTCCTTCAGGGGCATAAACAAGGCTGGCAGCCGCTGATAAGCCCCAGTGTGGAGTAGGGAAAAGACACTTCAGTTGGAGCCAGTGGGCTTAGCTCCACCGCCCCCAAGCTGTGCAACCCACCACCGTCAGCTTGGCCTTCCTGCGACTCAGTTTCCCCATCCATAAAATACAGAGAATAAACTCCAATAGGTTGTTGCCAGGATTTAAGATAATGTAAGCACTACACCTAGCACAGGGGCTGACGTGCTAGCCAGACCCCTTCCCCCCAAACTGGAGTGGATATCGTGATCTCAACTGCTTTCAGGTATAACCAAAGTGGAGGTGGGAAAAGCACAGGGTAGATTTTTCCCAGAGGAAAAACAGAAAGGCCTCCTGCCGTGAATAATTGCAGTCATGGAAGAGAAATCAGAAACGAAAGGGGCTGCTCTGACACGTTGGAAAGGCTAAAAACAAAAAACAAAAGTATGATTACTCTCCTAGGGCTAAAAAGGACTCACAAACACTTCGATTTCCCCACTCCCAACCCCCACAACCTATGTGTTATCTACAAGTCACTGGAGCTCGGGGAGTCTCATTTCCTCATCTGCACGACAGAGATAACCTTACCAACAGCCCGGATGCTTAGGACGACGCGAGGCAGTGCGGCTCGGACCACCTGCGCGCTGGGCCCTGGAAACTGCCTTCCCAACCACTAGTTCCGCTCCTTCCTTCCTAACAGAGCCTCCATTTTGTCTGTACCTGCCTCTCCTCCAGATGGCTCCAGAAGTGTCATCACCTTCCGGTCAACAATGACTGACTCAGGGATAGACGTGTGACCAAACTCCAGCCAAGGAGGCATCACGGGAGAGTGCTGGGGAGGGGGGGCTCAGGAAGCTTCCTGGCTCTGCAGAGAGCCAGAAGTCCATCTAGATCCCTCTTCCTCTGACCGTGGCTGTCTCACTAAGACATCTGGAAACGCTGCAGCTGTCTTATTCTCTGCAGATGAAGCCAACGCCAAAGATGGCAGAGATGGGAAGAACCTGGGGCCTTGCTGACGTCACTGAGCCGCTGAAACAATCAACCCCAAAGCCCACCCTACCTCTAGATTCAGAATCATCCCATGGCCAACTGCAGGGGGCACCATTCACACTGCAGCCCACAGGACTGGTGGGTTTTGGAGTTATACAATGCACCCCTCCTGTCTGAGAAACGAGTTTTGCTATTGTTAGCCTCTCTGAGCTGGCGTTTGTTATGTGCAGCTGACAATATCCGGATATAACTTGCCTAACCTAGGGAACACGCTGAAAATTCAAATCCTTGGGCTCCACCAGGGAGTGCCATGCATTTTCAGCAAGTACCCCAGGTGAATTCTGATGCTCCCCAAAGTCTAAGAACCACCGTGTTAGTGGAATGTGAAGACGCCCAGTGCAGTGTCAGGCACACTGTGAACACTAAGCATCGGTCCAAAGTGGATTTATCTGAGAAACACCATCCCACCGTCCTACTTCCTGCATAAAGCTACTGCAGAAAGAACAGATGAGGGCAAGGGAGTGTAAGCTGTCAAACAAATCTCACCTCTTCCCACAAAAGGCTGCTCTGCACACTTTTAGAAAAACATCTGCTAACGTTTGGCCAAAACTCTCTTCCAGGACAGCCTGACTCCGTCCCCTCCTCAGGAGCTGCAGCTGGAGTCATCACCTGGGCCTCTCTCACTGCACACCACAGCACGGTGGCTGGCGGCCACACGGCTGGCCATCCCCGCTCTCCCAGTGGCCCTTTCAACTTTATTAAAAGGTCATTTTCCTGGCCTGGCTATTTCTTATCCTGGACCGATCACCCCCTGTGGCACCAGGAAACTGCAGGGGAAGCTGCATTTATTAGAAGGAGATAAAAGAAGGAGCTGGCTGCGCCACAGCTGACGCCTGAAATCATTGTTTTTGAAATGTCAGAGGTACAATGTCCTTGGGGATCACACACTACCTTCCTCATTCCAAGGGGGAAACCAGGACCAATGAGGGGTGGGACTTAGGGTTCCCATTCATGCAGCTTTCTTGTCAGCATCAGTCAGAGTCAGGGGGTTCCTTACCTCAGCGATGGTAACAGGTAGAGGGGGAACACTTAACATGGAGAGGAGACTGAATGGAGGAGCAGGCACTAATTTAGAGGGGCTTTTGCAGGATACCAGTTGCCTAGATAACCGATGAAGGCCAAAGGCAGGAAAGATCATCTCATGTGCTCTTTTTGATATTAAGATCCTTGATCCTACTTAATTAATTTGGACTTTTTTACTCAAAAAATATTTGAATGACTATTAAATGCAGAGCACTACACCAGGTGTGCAGTGACAGGGGAAGGGGCAGAGCTGAGGATAATATGAAGGACCTCGGTGTAACAGTGAAGGTAAATACTTAGAGAAGAAAGTAAAGAGCAAGTCCCATTAGGGGAAGTGTCTTCAGAAAGCCTCCCTAGCCCTCCCCGAGCTCAAGAGCATTCGGGCACCCTTCACCCTGTGCTTCCTCAACAGCCTGAGCACTGCATTGTAACTGTCTGCTCACACACCCATCTCTCTGTCTTCTACAGAAAGGGGTCCCTCATCTGTTCATCTCTAGCACAGATCCCAGCACAAGGATGAGCTCAGTGAAGGCTGGTTGGTGAAATGATGGATGGATGGATGGATGGATGGATGGATGATGGATGGATGAGTGCATGGATGGGTATGCCAAAGAATTCTGGCAGGGAATCAGGGGAGACTTCCTGCAGGGCTGAGGCATCCAAGCTAGATCTTGAAGCATTTAGACAAGTGGAGATAAAGGCAGGACCCACTTCATCCGAAGTGCCCAGTACCAACTTTGGCAGAAAGCTGGTGCCTTAAAGCTTCCTGGATGAGTTTACTCCTGAACTGGCTTTCCTAAGGGAAGGAAGCTGGCTTCATTTCCCACAGTCTTTTGTTTCTCTCTAGGTAAACAGAAGCAACTCCTACATAGTAATTAAACTGATAGACCAAGGGAAAGTTAACTGCCTACTAGTCTCTACAAACACAAAGATACTTCAGCAGAATGGGGATGCCCCAGTTCTACTGATAGGTAGTTTTCCAAGGTAAATTCAGTGACAAAGGCAATGTATGTCACCCCCCCCTTACATATGTAATCTGAATATAGAAATTCTGGAAGGAAATCTAAGAAACTAATAAAAATGATTATCTATCTATAGAGGAATATATCATTTAGTACCCAAACTGGGACATTTTTGAGGATGAAAGTGGGTGTTACTGGTCATTCTACTGGGATGAAAAACACAAACTAGGACTGTCATAGGTAAACTGGAATATTACATTTAGCTCACCTAATAGGGGCCAGGTTGGAAGAAGGAGTGATGTGGACATTGCAGGGGTAAGAATGAAAATTCTCAGTGCAGGGGCGCCTGGGTGGCTCAGTCGGTTAAGCATTTGCCTTCGGCTCAGGTCATGATCCCAGAGTCCTGGGATGGAGCCCCACATCGGGCTCCCTGCTCAGCGGGAAGCCTGCTTCTCCCTCTCCCTCTGCCCCCCCACGCCCCTCTCCCATACACGCTCTAATAAATAAATAACATCCTAAAAAAACAAAAGAAAATTCTCAATGCATACATTTAGCATTTTACTGAACTATGTGTATGTATCAATTATTTTTAAATGTAATCATTTTGGGGGGGCACCTGGCTGGCTCAGTTGGTGGAGCATGTGACTCTTGATCTCAGGGTTGTGAGTTCAAGCCCCACATAGGGCGTAGAAATAACTTAAAAATAAAATCTTAAAATGTAATCATCATTTTAATGGGAATTTAAAAAGCCAAGGAATTTGGCCTTTCAACTCCGAGACAGAGGCGGCTCATTTGGGGACACCACGGAATAGCCACCCTGAAGAGCAACCCAGACACAGAATGAACTGACTGCTCAGAGCATAGCCCTTTTGCAGCATGCGATAAACCAGCCCCGGGAGAAGGGAGCGGTTCATGGCCTAAAAAGGCTTTGACTCCGTGCAGGGCCAGCTGAGATGGGGAACATCAGGGAAATATAAACAGTGTGAGACAGACATAAAGCAGTTCAGGTTTTTACACAGTCATGGCAACAAAGTGAGATTGATTCGGGACTGAATGAAGCTCTTTATATTGTTTCTACTTAAAAAGGAAATGTATTGACTACAGTCCTCCTCATAGATTTATCTTTCCTGACATCAAGCACATTCATAACCTATTTTAAATTCCAAGGAACAATGCTGGGGTTTAGGAAAGTGAATACCAGTGTGTTTCACCAGAACGTTTTGGAGGCTGGGGAGAAGCGTCTCTGACTTTTAATTGCTCAGGAAACAGGCACAATGTAGATGTTTTTTTTATCAGTCATAACTTCAAGTTAGAGAACTGCTTGCCCAGTGGGTCTGAACTTTAGAATGCATCTATCGTGGGAAGAGCCACTTTGGGGCCATCTTAGAGACTATGCGTGGTGTCACTTTGGCCCCAGTCTCTTTTGTGACTCTCTCTTCCTTTCAGATGCCACTACTACTTCTTGGGATCAGGCCTTCTCTACCTGGACCGGATAAGGTCTTGTCTCCAGCCACCAGGCGCCACCAGGCACTGACCTTCCCCACGCCAGCGGGACCACATCCCACCGTGAACCCTTCAGGGGCTCTGCATCGCCTTTAGGATTGCAGGGTCATACAATTTATCATCCAAACAGGGATGCCTGTGAGCCAATTGGGGGGGCACTATTAATAATCAAATGGGGAGAACAGCCAAAGCCACGCTGGGAAACTGGAATGTGAGGTCATCCTACTGTAGGATAAATCCAATCCCTTTAACACAGCTTGAATTCAGAACTCTCCACATCTGGCCCCACTTTACCTTCCCAGTCTTTTTGAACTGATCCTATCACACGGTCCAGTCACAGTGGACCTGCAAGTTACCCAGCATGCCTTGGCCCTTGCTACATCTGTGCATTTGCTCACACATTTCCTCCTCCTGCCTCCATCCCACCCATATCCCCTGTCAGTCCATAATGTCCCCCTCCCCCATCTAGGTAGGTCTAACTCCTACCCTTCCTTCAAAACACAAGTCAACTGGTACCATTTTTTACTGCACTCATTTAACAAAAATCTGACTGCTTGCTCTGTGTTAGGTGCATAGTGAACAAGACTGAAAAAAATTCAACCTCCTACAGACCTTCAATTCATGGGCAGGGGGACGTTACCACAATTGTGATAACTGACACTAAGGACGGACACAGGGTGATGTGCTGGAGAATCTACTCTGCTGTGGGGTAGACATACTAGCCCTACAAGGTTACGAGCTCCTTGAGGACAAAGCCCAAGAAGCCCCATCTTATAGCCCTATTGAACCTACCATCCACCCTTGATTACAGCTGGCACTCAACAAACATTTGATGAGCAAAGAATTAAAGAAGCTTGCTTAGTTTGTCTGAAGACAGTTCCTTGACAACCAGTTGAGTCCTCCATGACTCTGTATGGGGTCAAAGGGGAACCTGACTTGCCAACGACCTTAGAGAAACACCCCAGGTCCTGTGGCTGTGACTCTCATTCAACACTGATATTGAACTGAAGTCACCTGACTTGGTTCAATCCTATGCTGCTTCTCAGGAGGTTAAGTGACTCACCCGAGGTCACACAGCTAGTTAGTGACTGAAAGGTGACATAGGAAGCCTAGAATTTACTGACTGGATAAAGACTGAGGACCCACTGGAGCAGAGGGCATCTGGAGGAGGGAGGTGACCCTGCTAGCTGGAGTGGCCAAAGAGCTATGGGATGGGGCCCAGGGGATGGAAACTAGCGGGGGATCATTCCTGTCAGCGAGGCCAGCAGGAGGAAAGGCAATGTAGTAGAAAGCTTGGCCAGGGAGGGCTCGCTTGAAACCAGGGTCACAAAGGCAGGCAAAAATCTTACCTGGCGATGTACACCATCTGAGACGAGGGCACAGACCCACCTTTTCCACGTCTGACCTGGAAGAGGGACCTGAAGTAAGAGCAGCTGGGAGCTTTCCTCAGGACTGCCCAAGTGGTGCCCTCTCAGGAGAGGGGGCTGTTCTGTCAGACCTATCGGGCACCAGCAACGCTCAGCGGAAACTGCTCGAAACAGCTCAGGTGAAGGTCAAGGGTCCTGGGGCTTCCCCAAATTTGTTTGCTGTTCTGCCCTATGCAGCATGGGGCAGACCAGAGTTAAACAGTAACCAGTAACAAAGCAGTTTGGCAAGCAGCAGAGTACTACCCAAGTTCTACGTGCAACACGTATACCCCTTTCTCAGACCTTTCCAATGGTGAGTAGTCATAGGAATAATTTAATAAAAGCATTCTGAAGTGCACAACTCCCTGGACCTGAGTTATTTCAGTTCCACACAGAGAAACAGCTGACCCCATTCTCAGCAGCCTGGACTGGGCCCCACCCGCCTCTCACCTGCGGCAGCTCATCTGCAGCCCTGAGACACTCTGGCCTGTCACGCCTTGCTGGAATTTGCCTTCCTGGCCTCCGCCCCACCATGCCAGCCTCTCAGGGCTCAGTCAGTGGGGGGCCAAAACTGCAAACAGCCCCTGACGTACAACAACACAACAACGTAAGTCCCTGGAGGTAAGGGAACAACCTGAGCTCATCAGGCGGGCTCTCCAAATGGCCTTCCACTAGTCCTGTGCTCTGAGGTAAAAACAGAACCAGGTCCCCAAAGGGCAAGGTTCCTCGATCTCCGCACAACGACATTTGGCACAGGATACCTTTTTGTGTGGGCCGTTCTGTGCACTGCAGACATTTAGGAACACACTGGCCTCCACCCACCAGAGGCCATAGCACCCCCATACATCACCACAACCGAAAATGTCTCCTCCAGACATTGCCAAATGCCCTGTAGGGATAAAGGGCACCACTTGGCTAAGCACCACTGCCAAGGGGTGAGCTCCCTAAATGTGCTATTCTGCACATCTCCAAAGACTCAAGCACTCCTAGTCCTACAAAATAGGTTGGGCATTGAAGGCAGAGCTTTGGACTGGGTTGGAGTCCTGCCTCTCCCCATCTTATCAACTCTGTGACTTTACGTAGGTCACTTAATCTTGTTGAGCCTCAGTTCCTTCATCTTTAAAATGGGAGCAATAAAATAGCACCTACCTCATAGGGAGGCCCTGAAGTTACATAAAATGGCACGTAAAGATTGCCTGGCACAGGAAGTGAATTTAACATTCAATAATTGTTAGTGATTATTTATGGGCCTGGAAAATTCCTTTTAGTCAAGCCTAGAGTTTAGTCTTCTATTTCTGTGGCTTCTGATCTTCCCCCTTCTTCCTATGCCCTTTCCACCGGTTAAATGCCTTGGTCTTCACCTTTGGTCTTAAGGAATCCATCCCGCTGGTTCAAAGGCATCTGAGGTTAAGGCGAAGGAAAGAAAACACACACACACATACACACACATGCACACACACACAGAGAACCTTTCAGATCCAACCCTGCCCAGACCAACTCTCCAGACAAAGGTTTCCATTGTTGTCTAAAAACAAACTTTTCCACAGGGAGGCCTCCAGACTCCTCTGGTTCATATTCCCACTCTGCCCAGACCCTGGCAGTATCCCTTCTCCTTGCTGGGCCTCAGTTTCCTAACCTGTGAAATACGGGCTCTAGACCCCGAGGGGCTCTACATGCCCCCCATTACCATCTCCAAGATGCCACACTGCGTCGGAATACTCCGTGTGGATGGCAGCTGGATCCACATTTTAAGTAAGTGCTTAACTGGGAATAAGGGTCACAAAGACAAATCATCCTCTTTTTCCCTATGTTCCCCCAAGAGCCAGCAGAATATAGTATTTACAGAACATACAAGTGGGTACTTTTTTGCTGTTGCCACTGGAGTCAGATCTGAATAAAATGAAATCCTGCCAGACCAGTGAGACCTTGAGCAGATTAATACTGTTGCCCTATCTGTAAAATGGGACAATAGAGGCAGAAACGATGTACAGATTATGAGACAAACATCATGAAAGCACCTGGTACGGAGCTGGTACACACACTAGGTATCCAAAACACATATCCCTTCCTTTCTGGACTCTAGTTTAAATTGTGTAATATAACTCCATGTCATCCTCCTCCTCTGGAAAGTCCTTCCTTCTCTCCTTTCCCAGGGCTCTGTCCAAGTCCTCCTCTGCCAGGAAGCCTTCTCTGCACGGACTCTGTTTCTAAAGGTCCAAGGCCATAAGTTTCCCAAAGATTGGCTTGGGGAGGGAAGGGGAGGAAGGGAAGAAGTTCCCTGGCCTGAGAATTTCCTTTCTGTGAATTCAGGAAGATTAACGCCTCCCCTGCTCCACCCCGGAATGGAGCACTGACCGCAGATGTTGCGTAGGCTTGGAGTTTACATACTCATTATGTCAGAGTTCCATAACCACCCTGAGATGGGCAGGATCAATTGGGACAGCTTCCTCTCCCCCGCAACTCAGTCACCCGGAATCTCACCTGTTGCTCACTGCCCACTCACTCCAAGAAGACAAGGAAGAAGACCATGTGGTTTCTTCCCTCCCCTTCATGAGAGACCTCACACATCTCCAGCCCAGACCCTTCCTTTTGCCCCAACTCTAGGACCGTAATGACTCCACGGTCTCCAGTCAGCTTGAATCCTAAGGTAGAAATGCCTACTGACCAAAAACTAGAACTCAGGAGAGGAAGGAATAGGCTCAAGGTCTCACCCAGTTCGGAGGCAGGGCTAGGTTAGAACGTGGGTCTCTGGGCTCTAGACACGCCATGCCTCTTCCCACACCCTCTCTCCCACCAGCTGTACCCCCTCCTGTCTCAGGTACCACAATTCTCCCAGGCTCTGAAGCCTCCAATCACCTCTGCTTCTTCCCCTGCCCTATTTCTCTCATCCTCTTATCACCAAGACCAGTAGCCCTTTGTGATACGGGCCTGCAGACCAGCCAGCCCCAGCCTCCCAAGCCCACTGCCTGGTTCCCATCACCTCATGACAAGGAGCCCAGGCTGAACTCCCCAGAAGCCCATTCTACACAGCAGACCCAGATTCCTCTTCCCTCGAACATACCTTTTCCATGCCACTCTCTTGTCCAGCAACCTACCATGGCTCCTTGTCCCACTGGATCAAAGCTCTCCTGTCCAACACACCCGGGAACCTCGTTCACCTACTCCAGCCCACCTGGTTTTGCCCTGGTCCCCTAAATGCCCTCTCTCCTCTCTCCTGGATGATCTCCCGGCTCCCTCCCTAGACCTTTGCCCATGTCACTCCCCTCCTTTGGCAAGTCTTCCCTCCTCCCCTTCCTCCTATCCTGTTGGCCCCTCCATGAGGACACCTTCCCTGACCGCCACAGCCCACAGCCGTCTCTGACTCCTCTGCACGTAGTCAGCACTACGCAGTTAAGGGCGTAAGCCTGGTGTTCTCCTGGCCTCATGTTGTCCCTGTACCGCCTGAGCTGTATGAACTTTACCGTCACCAAACTGCAAATGGCCACCTACCAACTTGGCCACGTTCCTTCCACCTCCAACCTCAGCCTGGCATTCATTCCACAAATATTATCTGAGTGCATCTGATGGGCCAGAGAGTCCTTGTCCTTGCTCTTGAAACCCTTCTTACCCTTCAAGCAATCTAAAATGCCACATGCTCTGTGAATACTTCCCCCAACCTCCCCACTGTCCCCCACCCCCCCACACCCCCCATGAAGGAGTCTTCGTCTCTCTACCTTAGGATGTCCTGGTTGTTCTCCAGCCAATCTCCCCACCACCCCCATGTCCTCCCTAGACTCAGACCTTCTTTTCCTCACCTACAGCTGGGCTTCCTACAATACCCTATACCAAGAAGATGCTCAATGAATAGCTTTCACAGTGAACTGAAAGAAACAGAATATGCCCAATTCTCAGGCCAGTCTGGGCTCCTGGGGGCCCCAAGCTCCCTACATCCAAGTGACCTCTTACTGTTCTTCCAAGATTGGATTTGGGCCCAGACTGAATCAAATGACCTCTTATCATTCTTCCGAAATTAGGCTTTCCTCTTTAATTACACCTTATCTAATCACACTCTATGTGGATTCTAATTACACAATTACTTCAAGCCTTGGGGAAAGAAAAGAAAAGAAAAGAAAAGAAAAGAAAAGAAAAGAAAAGAAAAGAAAAGAAAAGAAAAGAAAAAAGAAAAGAAAAGAAAGAAAGGGAGAGAGAGAGAGAAAGAGAGGGAGAGAGAGAGAAAAGGAGGGAGGGAGGGAGGAAAGGAGGGAGGGAGGAAGGAAAGAAGGAATGTGTATGATTACACAGGTAAGTAAACATGTCAAATACACATATTTCTATATGCCATATGCCATTTTTCTGTTCATATGCCATTTTGTAACCCAGAAAATATAGTCCATGGAGGGGTCTAAATCACATTAAGGTAAAAATCTCATTGGATAGGAAGAGATGAAGGAGAACTTCATGGAGAGCCTGACCCTGAGATGGGTTTCAAAAGAGGCTTGAAGTCAGTGGCCATCCCTCCCCCTTCCCCTCCTGCAATGAAGAGGGGGCTGCATGGTTGGGCACGGTAGATTTTGAAAGCATGACCAGCCTGATCCCCCCCAACCCAAATATCCACTTTGTTCTGAATCCAGGCACTCACTGCACTGTCTTCCCCTTAGGGCACGTGTACACAATTCTCTCCCCAACTAGACTATGTCCAACCTGCAGGCAGGGGCCCGTCTCAGCCATCTTGGTATTCCCAATTCTCAATCCCTCCCCAAACCAGCAGTGGCATCTAGCAGGCCCTCCCCCAGCCTTATACTCCCAGCCTTATTAAAGTATTTACCTCTCCCAATGCACTAAGACTTCTCATGCCACCCCGCCTTTGTTCATGCTGGTGCCCATGTCTTTTATCAGGAACGCCGTCCTCTGGTCCTCTTCCAGCCCCCTCCCACCTCCATGGTGGCCCCCACTGCAACTGCTACTTGCCCTAACTTTGTGTTTATCACACCTGGGCACAAAAACCTTTTCATGTGCCTACCACTCCCTTCAGACCAGGTCACCAAACTTTCTGAACACACCTTCCTGTTAGTAAAATAGCTTTCAGCATATTTACTTATAAGTTAATTATAAAATCTGTACTACTATAAATAGGAAAGCTACATCTTTCTTATGTTTGAATTAAAGAATAAATAGAACTTTAACTGATGTTTTCTTCCTGCCACTCAATCGATCTCTTGAGAGCTCACCCACTGCTCTAGATTAGGAACAGCGTGAGGACAGCAGGGTTGTTTTGTTCTCTTTATATTCCCAGAATCTGCAACAGAACCCAAAACTTAGTAAATGAATTAATTTGCTCACAGCCAGTGAGCCCCTTCTGTGGGCCAGGCACATGCTGGGCACTGGGGACAGAATGTGGCTGAGAAACAGCCCTGGCCACGGCCATCGTGGATCCTATAGACTGGTGGGGTGGGCAGACAAACAATGATTTCCCAAACAAGTAACAAAGCAGCTGAGACAAATGCTGTGAAGAATGTTCTGTCCAGAACCACTGAATCATGAAAGCCTCAAACAGCAGGTTTTAAACTGCTCCACGGGATCAGAGATGGCTTCCCCAGGAACATGCTGCTGCAGGTGACATCTGAAGGATGAGCAGACCTGGCTAGGTAAAGGGACGAAAGAACACTCCAGGCTAAGGAAACGGTCCAGGCAGTCTGGAGGCTAGATGGAGAAGCTAAGTGCCAGGGACTAACGGGCCAATAACATAAAATGAATGAACAAGCCCCAAAAGGATGGTGAGTTCTCCTCCCCTTTACTCCCCCCTCCTTATCAAAACAGACCCTAGCTTCCAACCTCTGAAGGGGTCGCTCAGTCCCAACACTGCCTTTGGACCAAGCAGGCAGGTGGGCCTCCTCCAGACCTCCCAGCCAGCCCTGCCAGGAGTAGGGTCCCACACCCCTTCTGGGAAGCTCAAAAGCCCTAGGAAGACACTCCTGGAAACCATGCTTGTTGCTATGGGCACCACCAACCAAAGGCTTCTGGGCAGTTTAATTTTTTATTTATTTATTTTCTAAGATTTTATTTATTTATTTATTTATTTATTTATTTATTTGACAGAGAGAGACAGCCAGAGAGAGAGAGAACACAAGCAGGGGGAGTGGGAGAGGAAGAAGCAGACTCTTAGCGGAGGAGCCTGATGTGGGACTCGATCCCAGGACGCTGGGATCATGCCCTGAGCCGAAGGCAGATGCTTAACGACTGCACCACCCAGGCGCCCCTGGGCAGTTTAATTTTTTAAAGAGAGTATTAAATATTTTACATCTTCTAACAGCACTGGTTCTTCCTTGCCACAATGGAAAGGCGCACCCAACGAAAATACCCATCAAGATAGCCCAAGGAGGTGCGCACACTGCTATCCAGAGTAACCTCTGGATTTCCTGGTTGCCCAGGTGTATGTTCCTTGTGGCAGCAACCTGGGGAATCCAGAACCACGGCCACAAAACCTCTTCTTTACTGGAGCCCCTCTGACTCCAGGAAGGGAAAATGATTCACAACAATGCTTCAGGTGAGTGCTGAAACGGCCACGACCTTACGAATTCAAGATCAAACCAAGACCGTGGACAGTACCGTAGGCTGGCAGGCTGCGGGGCCTCCTCCTGCAGCAGCTGTTTGGAAGAGGAGCCCTATCTCCTCTCCGTGCTCAGGCATGACTAACATTTCCCAGTTCCTGGGGGGCCTCGCCCCCTCACACCTGCCAGTCCTGGCTCACTCACGCACCATGCCCAACATAAAGGCCCCACAAAGCAAACACAAAACCGTCCTAAAAGGCCTGAGACTTCCTTGGCTCAGGCTCACAGGCCTGGCAACCCGTCTGTCAGCAGCTGGCACCCAACCCTGCTTAGGCCCTTGGGCCTCCCGAGTCCAGCTTTCTCTAGCTACTCTATCTTCCGTCCCTGATGGGGTTTTTCTTTCTCTGGAGACTCCATTCATTTTGTCCTGCTTAAAGTGGCCCAGTTCCTCCTTTTGCCTTGGCTTCTCCATCCAGATCCCTGGCCTGCTCTCAAGCCCACTGTCCAGGCCACTGGGGCAGTGACAGATCTCCCAGCTCCAGCTCCGGCCTGTCCCACCTCCCCACCGGCTGCGGGATCCTCTCCTCTCGCCAGCCTTCTGGGTGCACTGTCTATAAGGCGAGGCGCCCGCACAGAGGAGTCAGCAGTGTATATGTTACAGCAGCCTGGGAAAGACTCCCAAACATCAGCATAACACGCAAGTGTTTACATGGTCCCCCCTCCATGTAGCATCAATAGCCACAACCCCCGACCATCATTCTGTGCTCACAGGAAACAGTCCCTCCACCCTGGATCTGCCCTGGACGGAGGAAAGGCAAACTCCAAAAGGAGAAGAGCAATCTGCATGTGAACGAGTTCTTCACAGGTCACGCTAGGAAACCGCCCGGATGCACAGCTGCCAGGTTCCACACAAACTGCAGGCAACAAGAGAAACTGTTTGGATTTCAACAGATACGTCCTAGTGACCCTTCATACTGGGAAACCAAACTCAAAGGCTGGCCTCCAGGCTGATGTTAATAATCGATGCACTAGGCATTACATAAATGAATAATGAGTTTGCGCACTGACACACGGGCAATTCCGGGATCTTCTAAGCACCCATTCCTGTCACGGCTGCTCTGAGCTAGAACATATCCGTGAAGGGTGGAAAGTCACCGCCCAGATGAGAACGAGACTGGCAAAGCCAGGTAGAGGATAACATACAAGTCTGTAATACTCCTCATCACGGTCCTCAGGCAGCATGTGTATGGCACAGTGAGAACCCACGTTGCCAAGAGCAGTGTCCACCCAGGTCAGTCCTGGGTCCACCATCGCCAGACACCTGACTTGGGGTCTGTCACTGGGCTTCTCAACCACCTGCCCTGTGTGCCTCACCTGGCCAATGTGAGATGCCATATCGGTCAGGTGCAGCTAGAGCGCTGTCACCTCCCCCGCCCCCACACACGCTGTCATACCACAACCTTCCCACCTCAAAACCTGAAACAAACAAAACCTGCTGAATGCCTGCTGGGGAAGCCAAGAGCCCCGTGCTCTTGCTGTCAGAGTGAAGAAGGAAAAAGCTGGGGAGGGTGGGGGCCATGTCTACATGTTTACCGACACTCGTTCGAAGGATGCAATGAGGCCGAGGCTACTAAAGCGCTTCTTAAACTAAAGTTCCACATGCAAGCAGGGATTCGCTGATCGAATGGGGCGACCTCCCAGCCGTGGGGCTATCATCAGAGCTCCCTTTCTCCTCAAAACGGGGCACCCTGAGCATATCAGGCCACACCAGGTGGACCTGCTTGCAAGTCTGAGCAAATCACCAAGCGACAGAAACCCCAAAGAGAAGCCTAGGATCCAGCTGCCAAATCACCCAGGATCCATCCCTTCTCTCCTCCACACACCTCTGCACATCCCTCTGCTCCACGGGGCTGTTGGCAAACATCTGAGACCCCACCCCTCCAAGGTGGAAATACAGTAGGGGGAGAAGAAATGTTTGGGGACAGGAGAAAGGTCCATGGGTAGTGGCAGACCAGAAGGAAGGGGACATCAAAGGGATCCTTGTTCAAGTGTCAGTGACCAGGACTGGGATTCGGAGAGCTTCGCTGGCATTTTTACATCAGCTCTTATGCCCAAAGCAGCCCCTGGCTTAGACACATTCAGTTCTGTGCCCCCCTCCAGGTGGTCAGTCAGCTCTGCAAACACAGCCTCACCTGCCAATGTTCTTTTTCTGCTCTACAGTCTCCTGTTTGAAAATGCCTCCTTGGGGCGCCTGGGTGGCACAGTGGTTAAGCATCTGCCTTCGGCTCAGGGCGTGATCCCGGCGTTGTGGGATCGAGCCCCACATCAGGCTCCTCCACTATGAGCCTGCTTCTTCCTCTCCCACTCCCCCTGCTTGTGTTCCCTCTCTCGCTGGCTGTCTCTATCTCTGTCGAATAAATAAATAAAATCTTTAAAAAAAAAAAGAAAGAAAGAAAATGCCTCCTTGACTCCAGTAACTTGTCTCCTTCTCCTCAACACAGCATCCAGCACTACCACGCATCAGGCAGTCTAAACGCTTGCGTCACTGAATCACCCACAGTCCTGTCAGGAGGTACCGTTACTTTCTCCACTTGACAGGTGACACACCTGAGCCACAGAGGAGCAGCCGGCTCTGGGAAGCAGCAGGCACAGGCTGTGGACTCGGGCAGCTGAGCACACAGGCCACGCTCTTCGTCACTCTGCTCCCCACCTCGCTTCCAAGCAAGAAGAGCCAAGCTCCATGAGAACAGCTCTGTTCCCAGCTCGGGCCCATCCAGCGACACAACCTAAAACAAATGGCTTTTCTCTGCATCAGCTGCCTCTGCTGTGAAACAAGGCTAATCACAGATGCCTGGTCTAGAAACACAGAGGCTTAGCTCTGTAGCCCAGTGCAGGCTGCCCAAGAGAACTTCCTGAGATGATGGGAACTGGTGTCTATGAGCACGGGAAATGTGGCTGGTGTGAACGAGAGACTGAATTGTAAACTGTATTTCATTTTAATTAATTTAAAATGAATATGGCTGGTGTCTACCACACTGGAAAGCTCAGCTCTAGTCTATGATTCTAGGAGAACAGAGGCCACTTCTCTTTGGTCACCACTCTATTCTCAGAGCCCAGCGCAGACCCTGGTGTATTGTCAGTGCTCCGTAATTATTTGTTGAACAAATCAAAAGCAAAGGACTTTTCAGGTGCTCTAAAAAGACTTCCTCTGCCACCCCAGAATTGATTTCCCAGGCTCCCAGGCCAATGGACATCTAACCTTGGCTTGGCAAGCAGCTCAGGGCCTCCCAAATGCAATACAGCAGGGAATGGCTCTCAGGATGAAAAGTGCTTCTGCGAAGCCAAATTTATCTCCCTGAAAGGTCTACTTACTAGTCCTGGCACATTAGCTCAGATTTAGGAAAATGAAAATAAATTACGAAAAAGCACTTAAACGTTTGTAAATACTATAAACACAGGATTATAGCTATCATTCACTTTCTTAGTTAAGATGAACCTGAGCTTAACTTGTAACAGTATGAGGTCGATTAAACAAATACATGACGGTGACCTGTTTGGGGGGGGAAACAATCCTCTAGTGTCGGGGCTGTGGTACAGAACGGCTCTCTCTGCTGACTTTCCCATCAGTGCCTTTGAGATTTGGGCCTCCAGTCCATAACTGAGCCAAGGAGCATGCAGCTAAACTCCCAAGGAGCAAGGCCTCATTCTTCGAGCCGGGTCCGGGGATTCTGACAGAGCACCTCCTGTTTCCGTATCTCCGTGATGTACTCATCACGGTGGAAAAGCCTAACACATACCATACACCTACGCACCAAGGGCTATGTCGGACGCAAAGATACAGAGATGACTACAATGTGGCCCTCACAAGGAGCCCGCCATCCAGAGGGAGAGATTAAAACTGCAGAGTACCAACTGTCAGGCACGGAACTACAAACAAGAGAAGGACATAGAAGCCACAGTTGTTCAGTGTGACAAAAGTCCTAACAGACGCATATATAAAAAACTGACCTGGCAGCCTTGGAGGAGATACCCAGAAGGATCCAAACACCATGCCTTGACACAGCAGGTACTTACAGCAGTAAAGTGTATCAAATCTTGACCAATAGCTCATTTCAAGGCTGGGGAAACCAAGACCTGGAAAGGTTAAGTGACTTTTCAAGATGACCCAGGTCATTAGTGATGGGGCTGGAGATAGCACCCGTGCTTCGTCTCTCCAGCTCAATAAGTGTACAACGCCTCATGGTGCTGCTTATCCTACACGGCACAGGGAGAAGGGCTCATCTGCAGCCTGTTACTAGGTCCATCTCAAAATAAACAGTGGATTTATTCTTATAAGATTGTATGCTTGGGACTCTCTTGAAATCTCACGGCTAACTGTACGCATACCATCTCAGAAACATGCATTCAATCAGTTAATAAACGTTTCTTGAGAATGTATGCTATCTCTAGCAGGTACCAGTTTAAGGGCTTGGAGAAAGAGATGAAACATCTAGTTAAATCGGAGGGTTAAACACCCATATTTATCCCTGCTCTCTCCTAGAACCCCACTAAAAGGACAGTAGAAAATTTTGATCTTTAATGGAAAGATGACAATGGCAGATGAGATCTATCAACAGAATCCTGGAAGACAGAGAGCTGACGGCCCTGCAGTGGCTGATTCAGGTTTCTGCTCTGCTAAGTGCAAACAGGGGAGGGAGACACTAAGCAAGTGGGAACTTATGCCACAGAAACAGAAGCCTCAGGAATTGAAGGCACCAAGGATTAAGAGGGGAGGGGAGAGGCGCAAAAAAGAGAGTCTAGACGCTAAAAGTTTGTTGAAGGAGCACTTATAGCCCAGGGTCGCCTCTCCTACAACCTACTCAGCCTGGTAACTTCTCTCCCTCAGGCAGAAGAAGGCAGAGATTCACTGTTGAGGCAAACTACACTAGAGACTCTGGATTCAGACACAGTTGAGGGAGGGACACAGCTGAGAGAAGAAGGGAGAGAAGGGGGCAACCTTCAGAAAAGGACAGAGTGAGTGAAAGTCTGCATACCAAACAGGGTACCCAGCCTCCTTTCCCATAAGGCTCCCACAATGCAGGACATCCAGGCTATAACACCCCCAGGCAACATTTATCTTCAGGAAAACCCAGCATCCCCCTGAGAAAAGATCTATAGGCACAGACATTTAAAGCAAGCTCTCTTCTGGAAACCTACAATGAAGATAAGTCCCCTTCCTTGTCACACAAATGCCCAATCAGCAACCTTAAAATATAAATGGACAGTTAAGGATCAGTGGAAGAACAGCTCCAATGAGAAATTCAGTGACCAAAACAGGCAGAAAAAGGGGCTTGGAGGAAACAAAGACAAAGCAGAAAAGAGCAAAAAAAAAAAAACCCACCAGAAACAAAAACAAAAACCTAACCGAAGTGAATTTATTGCACCGATGAAACAAGAACAAAATACTAAAAAAAAAAACAAAAAACAAACAAAAGTGAGCATCAGAGAACAAGGGAGTTCTAGAAAGTAAACATGCACGCATGTTTCATGCAAAACCACAAAAACATAAATTTGAAAATTCAAGAGGGTTAAGAATGAAGCTGAAGGTGTCTCTCACAAAGTAAAACAAAAATAAAATGTAAAACAAGAAATAAAAGATTTTAAAATTATAAACTCAGGGCACCTGGCTGGCTCAGTTGGTATAGCATGTGACTCTTGATCCCAGGTTGTAAATTCAAGACTCACAATGGGTATAGAGATTACTTAAAAAAAATAATAAAATGTTTTAAAAAATAAAATAAAAATAAAAATTGTAAACTCAACCCAGGAAGTCCAACACCCAACTAATTGAGGAGTTCCAAAGACAAAAGAAAAGGGGCGCCTGGGTGGCTCAGTTGTCAAGCATCTGCCTTTGGCTCAGGGCATGATCCCAGAGTCCTGGGATCGAGCCCCACATCAGGCTCCTCCGCTGGGAGCCTGCTTCTTCCTCTCCCACTCCCCCTGCCTGTGTTCCCTCTCTTGATGGCTGTCTCTTTCTCTGTCAAATAAATAAATAAAATCTTAAAAAAAAAAAAAACTTATCAAAAGAAAAATATAAGAAAATTTCCCAAAACTGAAGAATGTGAGTCTTCAGATCAAAGCAGCGCACTAAGGACCCAGTACAATGATTTTAAAGGCAAGAAAATTTCCAATACAGAGAAAGAGAGACGATCCTAAAATTTTCAGTGAGAAAAAAGCAGGTTACCCATAAGTGATCGAGAATCAGAATGGCATCCGAATTTTTGCCATTAATATTGGAACCTAGACGACAGTGGAGCAATGCTTTCAAAATTCTAAGGGACCATGGCTTTCAACCTAAAATTCTAGGCAAATCAAATGACCATGTAAATATGGAATAAGGATATTTCAGCAAGTTTGAAGTGATCAACTTCCACAGACCCTCTTGGGAAATAAACCAAGAAAGAGGAAACAGAGGAGCCAGCCCAGAACAAGGTAAAGGAACCCAGAATGAGAAATAGCACAGGCCTATAGGTCAATTAACTCAGAAAAGAGGAGAGAGTTGGAGGCCTCTGGGAGGGAGGTCTCCAAGGGGAAAAAATGATAATAAAATGAAAAGGAATATATGTTATAAAACACAGATGTTTTAAAATTCTGTCAGAAACTTTGAGAATTAGTAATAAGTACATAGAAAACTAAATAGAAAAAAGAAGGCAATTATCAACAACAAAAAAATATGTACAAGAAAGGAAATATCATTATAGCACAACTATATGACTCAGCCATGAATACTATTTACACAGCCAAGATAACGTAAGCATTGATGTAACCATATTGGGAGGATAGGGTGAACAGATACATGCAGGGAGAAGAGGAGAATAAGGGCTCCTCTAATCCATGGTAGGACATCAATGAATAATATCCAAATTGAACAATCAGGAAATAGCCCTGTAAGCAGGGAACTCACAAATATAATAGCAATATCAGGAAAAATAGCTAAAAGAATTGGAAGTGACTGTAGTAGGCAGAATAATGGCCCCTCAAACATGAAGATGTCCATATCCTAACCCCCAAGCCTATAAACATGTTCCCTGGTAAAGGGGAATTAAGGTTGCAAATGGAATAAAGGTTGCTAATCAAGGGACCTTAAAATAAGGAGATTACCCTAGATTATGCAGGCAAGCCCAAAGTAATCACAAGTGTCCTTAAAAGTGGAAGAGGGAGGAAGAAGGGAGTCCGAGGAAGACCGGACTATGTGAGAGCGATGCAGTGGGAGGGGACTCAACCAGCCGGCTCTGACAGAGGAAGGGGGCCAGGAGACAGGGAATGCAGGCAGCCTCTCTAGAAGCTAGAAGACGCAAGCAAGGAAACAGATTCTTTCCAAAACAGAACACAGCCCTGCTACCACCTTTATTTTAGCCCAGTGAGAACTTTTTCAGACTTCTAACCTACATAACCATAATATGAATTTATTTTGCTTCAAGCCACTGTGTTGGTGGTAATTTGTTACTGCAGCAATAGAAAATCACGTTCAGTGACTGACTCTGGGGAGTAATCCCTGGAATGAGAAGGCGTGACACAGCGTTTCTTTATAAGCCTTGCAGTGTTACTTGACTTTTAAAAGTATATATATATATATGTATATATATATATATACACACACACTATATACATATGTATACATACTACATACACATATACACATATATACATATATATAAATAAAATATGACTTTGATGTAAATTAAAATTGAATTTCAAAAGAGATGAAACACAGATTCTGTCTTGCCAGATCTCACAATCTGGTAGAAAAGACAGACAGGGAACCAACCGGCTACCACTGAACACAGGAAGCAAAGCACCTCTTTCAGATGTGAGGAAAGTCTGAAAGGAGGAGGAAGCAGCCAGGCAAAGGAGAAAAGGTCTTCTGGTGAGGAACAAGTCCCGGTGGGAGGGAGAACCTGGTCTTTGGGGACATGGATGAGGTCTTTGTGATTGGGACACCCAGTGGGTCTGGCAGAGCCAGCGGGAAGGTGGGCAGCTCTCCACACCACCTGGTTTGATGCCTGCCCCACTGCTGGCTTCTCCAGCTGGGCTATGGGACCTGCTGTGCATAATTCAAGTGGATATGGACAAGTGAAGGCCCAATATAAACACAGCATTTTCCTGGACCATCAGTTGTACTCAATAGCAAAGCATATTTTTAAAAAAGATTTTATTTATTCATTTGAGAGAGAGACAGAGAGAGAGAGGGCACAAGCAGGGGGAGGGGCAGAGGGAGTAGGAGAAGTAGTCTCCCCACTAAGTGGGTAGCTAAATGTGGGGCTCGATCCCAGGACCCCAGATCACAACCTAAGCCAGTCAGATGCTTAACCGACTGAGCCATCCAGGGGCCCCAACAGTAAAGCATTTTAAATACCTTTATACTAAAACCAGCACATACATATTATAGAGTAGACTACAAAACTCGTGTGAATTTTTAACATATTAACTAGAGATTTCAAGGCAACTACTTGCTTGCAAGGCTAGTTTTAGATGCTAAACTATCTGCTGACCACTGAGCACCAAGACTCAATCTTCTCTGTAATTAATCTGAGTCAGAAGAAAATTTTAAAGCACTACAGCAAGCATCCATCAAAGCACCTGAAATTCACACCTGCAACCCATCAGTAGGCGCCAACCCTCCTTGCACCTACCTTCCCTTGGTTCCCAACTGAGATGAATCAGAAAGTTGAGAAACATCTCATTCTTTTCCAAAGGGGTCTGGGTCTTGCCACAGACTGCTGGGTTAGCCCAGCTTAGGCAAACAAAGAAAAACCATCACACTGAATTCTTAGAAGTATTCTCTTGGCCATAAGCCCACCCACCCCACTCCCCAACTCTAAGCATTACCAGAATCGCAGACAAGAGCCCCAGCCTACCATCAGCACCCCCAACCTTTACAGAAGAGGCCCCTGTCGGAGAATACACTGCAGACACTCTTTCCATGGAAGGAAGTCAAGAAATAGGGCACATCTCTTGGGAGAGGGTGTCCCTTGTGTCCACAATACAGGGGTGGAAACTTTTTCTATTGTTGTAACTGTTTTTATTATAAAAACAATAATATCCACATGACAGTGAGCTGGGAAATTTTTTTTCTATAAAGAGCCACTACTGACCACAGAAGAAAAGGGGGGAGGGGAGGTGGAAATCAATGGAAGGCCACACAGAAAGAAGTAAAAAGCAATTTAATTGGGTTTGGTTGGTTGGTTTGTTTTGTGTATAAAACACATATCCACACATTGAAAGAGAGCGAACTCAACTGACTGTAAATTAAGAACAGAGAAGATTAAATTTTAATAACAGTAAATACATTAAAATACACTACAAAGCTGTATTATTGATAGTAAAGAAAGAATGGGGGAGGAGGGTAAGAAGAAAGACAAAGATATCGCAGGAGGAGAGAGAAAGAAATGCATAAAGGAAGAAGACGTGCGAAAGCAAGAATGGGAAGACAGTGAGATACACAGACACACAGGCCTATCCATGCACAAAAAGAGGGAACAACTCAAGGAATCTACAGAGACACTTCAGAGGCCTGACCAACAAGCCAAAGTAAACTACACCACACAAGCCAGCTGCTGGCTTGGGCTATAGACTTCAAAGTCTAATCACCTTTCATCCTTGCCTTTCAATGGCTACTGATCCGGTTAACCACTGTTCGCAGCTCTTTAATTGCTCATTGAAACATTCAGAGGCTTAGTGCAGGTCCCAGGGCAGAAGCTCCCCTCACATACAGTTCAGGGAATCAACCAGCTCCAAGCCTGCCCTTTGAAAAGGCAGTCCGTGAAACACTAGCTCATAAAACATGCAAAACACCGATGAAAGTCAGGGGAGAAAACGCTGCTTGAGTTGAAAAGAAATTCCACGGAAAACTTTCTTTCATTTGGCATTTAAAAAACCCGGGACTTCAGCAGAACTGGGTCCCACCTCAGCATTCTCTGGCATCACCACCAGCACACCTGACTTCCCACATGTTCGCGCTCTGTGTACGCAGCAGCTCCAAAGGCTTCAGCTGACCCGACAACAGAGCAGCCTCTACCACACACTCCGCAGTCCGAGGGTCAACAGGAGATCCCAAGGAGACTCCATGTCAGCCCCAAGCCCAGGCAGGTCCACCCATTCCCACCCCTGTCTAAGCCAAGCCTGTTCTTGCTTTCTTCACCCCAAGGGCTGCAGAAATCTGCTATTTCACAGCTGGCTAAAGCCCCCCCTTCAGCTCCTTCTGTCCCTCCATTCCTCCCTCCTCCAAGCTTGGAGGCTGTGTTTTCCCCTTCCCCACCTGACCCCGCCTCCAATCTCTCCCTTCTTCAGCCCTATTTCCTCCTCACTTTATACCATTTTAGAATCTCAGAGGGAAAGAGAGTTAAGAGTTACATCTAGAATACAGGACCTAAAATCTACCCACCTGGGTTCCTGTCCCAGCTTCGCATCTTGCTACCTGTGTGACTTTGGACAAATCATCAAATTTCCCAATCCCTCAAATTCTTCAGTGAAGGGGGCAAAACCTGGCAATCATTGTTTTCTTCCAACTTATGCTCTAAATATCTGAACATTCGCCTGTATAACCATAAATAAAGCAGTGAGTTAAACATATACAGGAAGGGAGAATGAATTCTAGAAACTCCTTTTCCTTAGCATTATGCCAATTCAAGTCACTCCAGCAAATCACCGCTCAAAGTCTGCGCCTCTCACTCCAGATCACTCTAGGTCTTAAGTATTTACATACAGTAAATCCTCATAAATCGTACTAATTGAGGAAAAGGTGAGACTGAAGCCATCAGAAGCCCAAGTCCTAGAATACTTCTTTCATGCCATTGAGCAACATTATGACTTTAACATCGTTTAGCTAACAAAAAAGAATCTTAAAATGCCAAAAAAAAAAAAAACAAAACACAAAAAAACCGGACTTGTGAATCTAAGACCAGTAACACTGTTAGGAACCTGGGAAAATAGTCTGCTCCAAAGCTTTCTGCTTTTTTTCAACAAGGATACAGGCCCAGAGTGTGGAAGCCACTAGCCCAAACCCCAAAGCAGGTTGGTGGCCAGGATCAAAGCCAGCTGTCCTGTCTCTGGTCCAGAGTTCCTTCACCAAAGTTTTTTGGGACCATCCATTTCCTTTTACAGAGACAGATTAAATCCTCAATGACCAGCAAATCTACATCCACGTCCAGGGAAGGGTCCAGAACTAAGTTTGGATGACCAGATGATAACCAATGCTACCTGATAAAAGCCTTCTTTCCTGAATCCTGCCCATTCATACTCTGCAAAGAAAACCCCAGACTCTGCTGTCTATACACTACTCTATTTTAGGGAGGGGGAAAAGGGAGCGCTGAACAGTTCTTTGTTCTGCCAGCAAGAAGCAATCTGCTCATCCCTTCCCAGAACTCCAACCTCACTCCCCATTATTCTCAATCCCTTCAGAAAAGTTCACAGAAACTCTCCAAATAGCCAGAAAGAGAGCAAGTTAGGTGATCTGGCCAGCTGGGGTGGGCTTGAAGGGAAGATGACAATACCCTCCCAGCACTTTGCCCTACAGGGTAGAAAACATTTCTTTTCAGTTGCTAATTCCCTGCGGGGGAAGTCACCAGAGACAGCTCAACTCAGGGCCCTCCAGCTAAGAAATGAGCTCTCGGCAACCCCAGGAGAACTACCCCTTTGCTAACCTTCCACTCTAAAGTGCCCAGAGCAAAGATGCCAACAGACCCACTCCTCCCTGCCATCCCCTTAGGCCAAGAGCCTGAGACAGCAGAGCTTGGCTGGCAAGGAACTATTTAAGGCAGCATCAAGAGGGTGGGGCAGAAAATTGCTGGCAGCATCCTCTTCCTCCACCCCTCCCTCAAGCCAACACACACACACACACACACACACACACACACCCTCTCAGTGGGTAGACAGTCCTCTGTCTCACCTGTGTCTCTAAGGGCTGTAGACCTGGAGTCTCCAAATGTCCAGCATGTGCTTTCTGTCATTGAGGCTGCTGTCCCCATCTGCTGCCCACTCCACTTTTAATCCACTCCCTTCTCTTCAACCACCACCAAGCTTCCCTTCCAATCAAAAACACAATATTGAATCTAAATAGAGGAGCTCGAAACCCAAGGAGAGTGGAGACAGACAAGCCATCCCTGCCTGGCCTTCACTTATGAGAGGAAAAGGGACACGAGGCGGGGGGTGATGTCAGAGGCTTGACTGCCAGATAGGTTCCATGGTGTCTCTAAATGAACCTCCCTCCTATTGACAGTGAAATCAATTCTGGCAATTTCAGCAGGTCGGCCCTGTGACTACAGGGGCATCCCAGCGCTCAGTTTAAAACAAAAATCCAAAGGTTCAGCCAGAACATGCTGGGAAAACACAGGGTCTGGATAAAAGGAGCCAGGCTCAGTGGGATCCCTTCTGCTTTTATGTAGCAATGTAATAGCGTAATAAATTCTGTCTGCCCGAAGAAAGCATGCACTGGTGAATTTCAAAGCCATCTTACGACAGTGGATGCGGGGGGGGGGCAGAATTCGACAGCACATCCCCCCATTAAAGGTACATAATGACTTCAAGCCTCTCTCTCCCCCTCTATCTTGAATGGCGCTACCGCTTATCAAGGAAGCCACATCGTTAAGCAGCCAAGTGGGAGCTAGTGATGCCGAGGGAATTCGGAGAAAGGAGTTGCTTTCCGTCCATGTCGGTGATGAGCTTAGCCTAGCAAGATGCTGCCAATCACTCCGGGGGATGAGGCAGCATGGGCGGATGGGCACGCACGGGGTTCCCGGACCCACACACGTACCCGCTCATTCAGGCGGGTCCTAGGCCAGACGGATCGTCCTAGCGCCCCTCCCGCCGCCCTCTCCTCCCGGGGGATGCTGATGAATGAACACACCTGCGATGCCTCCATCCTGTCGCTCGCTCCCTCCTTCTTCCTCTGGCTGCTGCAGAGGAGCCCCTCCTCGGTAGTTTCACTTTACAGCGTAAACCCACCCGAGCTTTGATGTCTCCTCCACCCACCCATATCGCAGCCAGCATGAAGCAGGCAGACGTTCTCTCCTAGCAGTGGCCATGATCGCACGTACACCCACCCACAAAAAATAAAACATCCTGAATCCCGGAGACCCCCGCACCCTGGGGAACTTTCCTGGAGAGACTGGGGATCCACCCTGCAGGAAGGAAGGTTCGGCTGAGGGGGACCACGGTTTTCCCCGTGACCACAGGGGATGCTCTGGGGGAGGGCGTCCCCCAAGTCCTTCCAACAGCTGGCCCTTTAAACGCGCCTCCTCCGAGCGCGGAACAAAGGCGCCGCCCGCGGGGGCCGGGCCGCCGCACGCCCCCGACGCCGCGGCAGCAGATCCGGAGAGCGCGGGCGGGCGAGCGGGCGGCTGGCGCGGGCTTACCTTGCGGGTCTCCAGGCGGGCGGGAGGCGCGCGTCCTGCCCCACTCGCACTACACGCTGCAGTTGGCCCCGCTCTGTTTTTCTGGGACTCGGCGCTGACTTCACCGACTCTCCGCGGCTGGCCAATGGGCTGCGGCGGCCGCCCCCTCATTAGCATGCGTCTGGAATCGTCCACTCCGGCAGCGCCGGGGCGGTGGGCGGTGCCAGGGGGCGGTGCCCGGTCCGGCAGTGACAGGAAGGGGCGTGTGCGCCAATGGGAGGCGAAGAAGCGCCCCGCCGCCCCGCCCCGCGGCATTGTGAGCGGAGAGCGTGGGCCCGCGGATCTTCAGCTACGAGGCGCGCGCGGTCTCAGTAACCCTTTCTGTCCTGGCCGGCCAGTGGCTGGGCCCGAGGCTGGCCCCGCTCGCCCTCTGGTCCTTGAGAAGGCTCGCCCGCGGGGAGCTGGGAAGGAACCCAAGGCATAAAAATAACAGCTAACGTGTCTTGAGTACATATGTTACTTATCCTGTGCCCAGTTTGCTCATCTGTAAAATGGTATAATAGTAGGTTGTAGTGGGGCGTCTGGGTGGTTCAGGCGGTTAAGCGGCTGCCTTTGAGTCAGGTCATGTCCTAGGTGAGATCCAGTCCTGCTCGGCCTCCCTGTCCCACAGGGAGTCTGCTTCTCCCTCTCTCTCTACCCCTGCTTTTGCTCTCTCACTCTCTCAAATACATAAAATCTTTTTTTAGAAGTAGTAAGATGTAGTGAAGATTAACATAGTTAACCTATGTAAAGCATTTAGATCAGTGCCTGACCTTTGTGCTACATAACTGTTTGCTACAATCATAATTATACTCTGTACCAGCCAGTGTGCTTTATGCTTCCTGGATATTTTCTCATTTGACCCTCAGAGCCTTATGAAAAAGGCACTGTCACTAATCCCTATTTTTCAAGTGGGAAAACTGTTGAGGTTTAAGTGGCTTGCTCAATGTCACACAGAAATCAATGCAACCAGGATTTGAACCCAGGCTCTGAGATTTCATTCGTGCAACACACATTCAGGGGCTCCATGGTGAGAGGCTCTGGGGTTACAGCGAAAAGCAGTAAAGCTTCCCGTCATGAGGCTTCCAGGGAGACAAACAAGTGAAAAAATAAAATCATCTGCAAAGTGAAACAGAGTGAACAGAATAAAACATGGTAATATGCAAGAAGAGAAGGGTACTTTGTTGAGTTCAGAGCTAACCACCGCTGGGCATACCATCCTCACCTCCTCCGGTACCCCCTCAGTGTTACAGCAAAGCAATCAGAGAGGGGAAGCAGCTTGCCCAAGATCTCAGGGCCAGCAAGCAGCCACGCCCTGCTTCCTACATCCCCGGGACATCCCTGAAAGTAGAGCAGTCATCCCTTGGGCTGAACAAAACTGAGTTTTGTCAGCTGCCATTGACAAGGATCTTCAGCCACAGCACATTCCCAGTTAACAAGCTGTGTGTGGTGAGGTAAAGACAGGCCTTAATGACTGCACGGGCTGATGGGAAACACATCTGCTAAGGTTCTTAGATGTCAAGGAACAGTGACGGGTTTTTGCTGAGCATCGGCTGTCCTCTTCCGTGTAAAGAAAAAAAAAATTAGAACATTCATAACCACCTGGGATCTTACTGTACAACTGAGGAGACAAGACACCACCAGGAAACCACTCAGCCTAGGGAGCTCCCAGCCCATGTCTCCTTCCACTTTCACCTTATCCTGTGGCTTTGCAAAGAAGACTAGATTAGGAATCAGGCTTCCCAGGCTCTCCTATTAGCTTACTCCATGATCTAGGCAAGACAGTTCCTTCTGGGCCTGTAAAGTAATTAAATGACTTTTAATCAAGCACATCTAGTCTGCTAGGCACTATTCTGTACTTGTCCTGAGAGCTTCACATGCTTTAACTCACACCACACAACCACCCCAGGAGTGAGTCCTATTGTTATCCTGAGGTTGTCCACAGAGGAGGAAAATAACAGGGAGAGAAACCAGATAAGTTGCCTACCTCACAAATTCAGGGCTACACCATCCAGAATTAAAAAAAAAAAAAATTAAAACAATTCAAATGTCCAATTTTAATTGGATAAGAAAACCTATCCAGGGGGCGCCTGGGTGGCACAGCGGTTAAGCGTCTGCCTTCGGCTCAGGGCGTGATCCCGGCGCTGCGGGATCGAGCCCCACATCAGGCTCCTCCACTATGAGCCTGCTTCTTCCTCTCCCACTCCCCCTGCTTGTGTTCCCTCTCTCTCTGGCTGTCTCTATCTCTGTCGAATGAATAAATAAAAAATCTTTAATAAAAAAAAGAAAGAAAGAAAAGAAAACCTATCCAGTACAACCATATGACAGAATACCATACAGTCACAAAAAATGAAAAAGTACAGTGATACTGACACACGAAGATGTACATAATATATTATTGAATAGAAAAGTAGATTGAAGGGTGCCTAGGTGGCTCAGTCAGTTAAGTATCTGCTTTTGGCTCAGGTCATGATCCCAGGGTCCTGGGATGGGCTCCCTGATCAGCAGGGAGTCTACTTCTCCCTCTGCCCCTTTCCCGGCTCATGCTCTCTTTTATCTCTCTCTCTCAAATAAATAAATAATATCTTTTTTTAAAAAAGTAGATTGAAAACTAGTTTAATACTGCAATCCCATTAGAACTATTTTTTATGGGATTCCGAGTAATTATTTTTTGCTCATCTATATTTTTCTGATTTTTTTCTTAAAAACATCTATCAAATTGTTTGATTAAAATAAAACCAATTAATTTTAAAATGAAAAACCAGACTCTACCTCTGGAAATTTTATGTATAGACAAGTTCATCCCTGCAAGTGGGAAAGTGCCTTGAGGAATCTTAAGCGAGGTCTAAGTCTTTGAGTCATCCCTCAGATATTGAATTCTGCTGGTTCCAGTCTGTGTGCTTATGAGATAAATGGAAAAATACTGGAAGGACAGGAGAGAAGAGAAGAGGGAAAACAGAGAGAAAGAAAAATCCTACTTTCCTTCAAGACTCATCTCAAATGTCTCCTCCAAGAAGCGTTCAGAGTCATGTTCTAAAAACATCTTAAAACTGAAAACCACCCAAGAAATCAGCAAGTGTTATTGTGTCGATTCATTTTTGTCTCCAGTCATTCACTGATTCATCTGAGTCACAGGCCCTGTGCCAGGCTGGTTAGACCTGACTCCCCACCTCCCAAAGGTAACCCCTACCTCCCAAAGGTAACCCCCAGAGGCCCAGGGAAGGCCACTCCATGGGTGCACAGCTTGTGCTGAAAAGGGTCCCCCTCTCAGTTTATTACCATCTTTATATTCTTCATTTCAAGTAGGGGGCCTCACATTTTCATTTTGTACTGGGCCTTGTAAATTCTGGGGTCTGTCCTGGGAAGGAGAAACACCAAGCCCTTTTCAGTGCATCAGTAACCAAGCCTGGAGTAAATAAAGCTCAGGGCTTTCCATTCTCATCCCATCTCAGATCACACGCTCATTCCTGGTTCCCAGGGAAAGTGAGCACTCCAGCCTTCCAGTCCTATAGCACTTCACTTATTCCTTTCTCATGGAATTGACCATATTTGGCATGAACTCATGTACATATGTGTATAGTCCTATTCCTCATCCTCTCTACCCACCAGATTGTAAATTCCATGAGGCCCTGGCTTGTGTCTGCTCACCTCCAACAGCGCTTAGCACTGTGCTTTACATACTGTTAAAAATCTGCTTAAACTTAATTTAATCTTATTAGTAACTCCTTGTTTTCTCTTCCTGTGCATCAGATTATTCCCAGCAGTCCTTCCGCTGCTGGAGAGAAATAACCGGATCAGGCAGCAGAGTTGAGCACACAAACTAGGGTCATAAGCCTGCTGTAGGAAGCAGCCCCTAAGCAGGCTGTAATGGTGAAGAAGTAGTGGAAGAGGGAGAAAGATTTTGCAGAGGACAGCCCCGAGTTGTCAGCCTTTCCTCCATCTTTAGGGTCACACAGACTGTAGGAGAGGGAAATAAGCAAGACGATCTAGAGATGGCAGTGAGCATGGTGGTTAAGCCTGTGGACAGAATCCTGGCTCCAACACCTAATATGGAACTCTCCTGTAAGCTCTTGGGTCCCTCATCTGCAACGTGAGGAACACACAACCCTCTGAGGTTTACTTGTGAGCTGTAGATGAAAGCATGCATGGAAAGTGCTCACACACTGCCTGACACATAAGTACTCAGTAAGTGGGTATTATTACTAATATTACTAGGAGGCCAAGTCGTGAAAGAGGCTTTCCTAAAATGTGTTGGTTTTGTTAACTTGTTTCCCCAGTTACCCAAAAGATGGACCATAATCATTTTCAGCCATATCAGCTAGAGAACGCCAGGATAGGGGAGAAGAAAATAGGATGAGGGAAAGGGAATTATGTATCCAAGAGTTTAGCTGATATATTACTAAAGCTCTGGTGACCATTTGTACCTAGTTTCTTTTGTAATATCTTGAAGAAAGTGAAGCAAGTAGTGAAAAGAGCCAAATTTTCTTAAAGAACATATTTTCTTGTTTCTTGTTGATTAATTACTGAGAAAAAGTGAATCTACACTCATGCCTGAGGGCACAGAACTGACTTGAAGATCAGGGAAGAATTCCACATTCTTCGGAGGTCTGGACTGACAGATACTGCGTTAGGGAGGTTTGGTGAGATGGGTGGGCACTGGTCAGAAGTCTACGGGACCATGTAGAAATGAGAGGAGCCATGGGGGTCACTGTGCTTGGGAAGCAGTGCTGAGATGAGTTTGAACCAGTGATCCCAAGAATCTAGTGACAGGCTTCCGTTTATCAATCTAAAAACACTTGCTCTGGGGCGCCTGGGCGACTCTTGGTTTCAGCTCAGGTCATGATCTCATGGGTTGTGAGATCAAGCCCTGTGGCAGGCTCCGTGATCAGCAGGGAGTTTGCTTGAAGATTCTCTCCCTCTGCCCTCCCCCCAGTAAATAAATAAATCTTTAAAAAAATATAAAAAATAAAAACACTCGCTCCAGCATATCTTGTGTTGTTGCTTGGATGAAACACAAGTATGTAACAGAATACAGTCCTATACAATTGTATTTGACCAAGTGCATAAGGTTTGGTTTTGAGATTGTTTTATGCTATTAGTCAAAATAAGACACTTAAAATGTTGACCTGGGTGGACCTTTGAGAGAAATCAGAAGTACAGAAACACACTTCCATCCACTGTCACTGAAATAATGGGAGGGTCTGACTAGGTCAGGAGTTTTGGAGAAGGACAAGAGGAAGGGACCATCTGACTGGGCAGGGGATTCATTGATTAGAATATGTTGGGTTTACTTTAGAAGTCTTACTACTCTAAAGTAATTTAGTTAATGAAGTATTTACTTGAGGGAAGCATTTTCAGGGTTGGTGGATCCAGCTGCCAACTCTGAGACAGGCATTCTAACTGAGGCTGGATAGAGAAAGGTAGAACGCCAGGAAGGAGGAACAAAGAGGAAGGAGGGAAAAGAGGGTGGCTTGGGGAGAGCAAGAGAAAGTGAGAGAGACTGCAAGTAAGAGAAAGATCATTAAATGTCCTGAGGCAAAAAAAAAAAAAATACAATTTCAGAAACAGGGCAACGAGCCTCACTAAACTATTGTAACCTTAACAAGGTTAAAAAATCAACAACAATGGTGTTAAGGGAATAACTGACATTCTGGAAGCTGTTGGAAGCTTGTCAGAGGTGACTGGAAGAGTTCACTGAAGGAACTCATTACACAGGGCCAAATTGAGTCACATGGGTGCCCTGGGAAGGTTAATAACTCTTTGTCAGCATTTGTCAAGGGGAGATGCCAAGGGCTGTCTGGGGACAGGGTAGAAGGGAAGATGGTGGACGTGCCTATCAAGTATCAGCCCCTTTTCCATGACCTCAGCAAATCTGTTCTGTCCCCAAACTCGCTTGCCCTGATTCCTAAACCTGGGTGACCTCAACCCACTTTCATAAACAGCAGCTTAGTGACCACCTCTAGTCATTGTGCCATTCCCTTAGGGAACTTACCCTCTGCTTCTCCGTCGGACTGAACCAAGCGATTCATCTAGGCATACACAGTTCTCTGTGACGGGAGGTCTCAGAAAGTCACCTATTTCCAGGGATGTCTGGAGCCCTCTTCAGATCGGCAATCTCTGCAATGCTTGCATGGCCTACCCATTTATCTGGCCCTGTAAGAAGGAGATAATCTGAAAAAATCATGTTCTACCGCCAAGGAATTGAAGGCAACTGGACTTATATAAGAGAGAAGTGGACAGAGGTAACTATCTCCTCCCTTAGGCCAAAAGAACCGAGGACTTCTTCATTTGACCCTGATTAGAAGTAGAGCAGAACCAGAACACATGCTAAAATGAGGTTCCCAAAATCTGTTGCAGCCCAAGCTGCCACCTTCAAAGAAGGAATGGTTATTCCTGGTGAACCCTCCAGTAGAGGATAGTAAGGACCCCCAAGGGGTCAGCGGCAGCCCCTTTACTGAACTCAATGTGACCCCCGGACAAGGCTCAATGGGGTAAACAATGTGATCCCACAAGTTCGTATTCAGACTGCTCATATAAGCTGCTCCACTCTTTGGTCCCAGAGTATTTTTTTTTAAAAATTTTATTTATTCATTTGACAGAGATAGAGACAGCCAGCGAGAGAGGGAACACAAGCAGGGGGAGTGGGAGAGGAAGAAGCAGGCTCATAGCAGAGGAGCCTGATGTGGGGCTCGATCCCACAACGCCGGGATCACGCCCTGAGCCCAGGGCAGACACTTAACCGCTGTGCCACCCAGGCGCCCCCCAGAGTATTCTATACTTGGATGAGAGCTTCTAACTCCCAGATGGTTCACTGAAGGTGGGGAGCAGAGCCACCAGGTAGCCCTGGGATTGCAGGAAGAGGACTCTCATGTCATTCAATTACCAGTATCATGTGTCTACTCTGTCCAGGTCCTCTACTCATTGCAGGAAAACCAGAGAACAAGGACAGGACCTTATTCTCAAGACGCTCACAATCTATTGGGAGAGACCGGTAAACAGACAGGCAATTACAGGACAGTGTTCTAGACAAACTTTTTTTCTTAATTGAGATGTAATCCATATACCAGAACATTTCTCCTGTTAAGGTATATGATCCAGTGGTTTTTTGCATATTCATAAGGTTGTGCAACCAACACCACAATCAAATTCCAGAACATTTTCATCACCACGAGAAGAAACCCTATACCTATTGGCAGTCACCCCCCTGCCCATGCCCATTTCCCCTTGCCCCTTAATCCCTGGCAACCACTAATCTACTTTCTGTCTCTATAGATTTGCCTATTCTGGACATCTCATATAAAGGGAACCATAGAATATAGGGCCTTTTGCATCTGGCTTCTTTTCACTTTGCATCAGGTTTTCAAGGTTCACCCTTACTATAGCGTGTATCAGTACTTTGTTGCTTTTTACGACTGAATAACATTCCACTGTACGTATTACCACAATTTGTTTATCCCTTCATCAGTTGATAGACATTTGGGTTGTTTCCACTTTTTGTTTATTATGAATAACGCCATTATGAACAGTTTTTTGTGTGGGCGTATGTTTTCAGTTCTCTTGGGTGTATACCTAGAAGTGGAATTGCTGGGCCATATGGTTAACTCTATGTTTAACTTTTTGAGGAATGGCTGGACTAACTTGAGTTAGGTTTGTTATTTTCACTGGCAGAGGCCAATACACCTTGCTGAATGAAAGGCATGGGCCACTCTATTTATGTGTGTATTACTCCTTCACATATTTCTGTAAGATTTTTCCATGGATACGTATACTACTAATCATTTCAGACAATGTTGAAAATACAGAAAAGCTTAAAGGAAAAAAATGAAAATCATCCATATCCCTACTGCCTGAAGCTACCACTATCCCCATATGGCTTTTTTCCTTTTAATCTTCTTTTTCTCTGTATTCCTTTTATGAAGCAATGTCATGTTGTACGTTCAGTTTTAGTATATTTAATATTTTGTATTTTATATTCTGCTTTTCTCTCTGATCATCATACTATAAGTAGTTCAGCATTCATTGTTTTATAAACTAGTCTTCAAATATATTTGATGTTTTTCTTTTTAAAATGTTATCTTTATTCCTCTTACCTTTGAAGGGGGTGCTGAGGTGAGAGAGAGAGAGAGGGAGACATTTGGGGAGGGAAATGCCAAGGAGGATACACGAGCGAGAAAGAAAAAAGAGCAGACATGACCCTTGTTGGCTTTCTTATAGCTTCATATTTTATCCTGCCTGATTGCAGAGAAAAATTTAAGGCATCACTGCTTTTGTGGCCTCAGACTGGCTCTCCAGTCTCTTTCTCTGGTGGTGGAGCCCACAGCCACTGCTGCTGTTTCGTGTGCCTCTGCCCCCAAGGCTGAGCCAGAGCAGGCTTCTGCAGCCTGCAATTCAAGATGGCCAATTCGCAATCCTAGCAAAATCAATCTATTGGAAACTAATGAGGCTCAAATAGTTCATGCACTTTGAGGCTGATCTGCCAAATGAGATCAACAGGGCTCAATCAGCAGGGAAAAATCAATGATGCATAAGTGCATTTCAACCTAGTGTTATTTCCCCCTGGGATGCCCACGACATCACATTCTATTGTTTTGATGCTTCTGTGACAATTCTTGTCTAAGCTTCTGTAGGCCAGGCCTGGAGAACTCCCACACCCAGGGTTTCATGTGCCCAGGGGGTTGATAAATGCCAAGATCTGGTGGCTGTGACAGAGAGGCCTAGGCAGCCAACATGAGAAGTGGGAGCTTTCAGTTTTGTGAGCAAACACTCACCTCTGTGTTTCTCAACCACCCCTCTAACAGGTGATGTAATTAGCAAGGAACATAATTATAAACTTTCCAAGAGAGCAAATCACAAAAGTATTGTGTTAGTAATTCACATTTATACAGCACAAAATATAGAGTGATGTTTTTAAGATCCTACCCCTTTTTTGTGCCACCTGGTTTATTTTCCCTTAAATATTCTACTGGTGAGATACGATCATTATGAAAAATTTAGAAACTATTGATGAGCAAAAATAAAGAATTTAAATCGTCTCTATTAAATTTTATGTATATCTTGCCCAATTTCTCTCCATGCAGAATTATTAAAAAAAATAAAACCATGTAACACATATCGGTTCTAGAACGTCCTTTAAAAAAACTGTAATATATTGGAATTGCTTATTCTATAAAGGCCTTCTCCACAGTGTCATGATGTTGCTTGGGAAGGTGGGGCGTCCACCGCTGCCCTATTTGTTTGGAAGCCCACTTAGTCCTTGGGAGGACTGACTGGAATGGCTAGGGTCAGGGAAGTGGGGAAGGAAATAGGTAACACAAAGTCTGATCCCAGAGCAGGGGTGTCCTGCAGGAATGGGGGTCCAGATAACAAGCTGAGTCCAATAGGCCTCACCAGTCAGCTAGCTCCAAGCCAACAAAACAATGGCCCATTTCCCCTGCAGGGTCAGCAGGTTAAACCCAAAGGTGGCCAGAAAACCGAGGGCACAGGTTAACACCCCAAACTCAGTTTGACCAAGGAGTCTCAGGGTGAGGCCATTCCAGGGTCCCGGAGAATCTGTGGATAATCTGAAGTAGCTGACTCTCTCCCCGAGAGCAAGGGCCGGAGCGATATATGCCAGCCCTGGTGCCCAGCAGAGGGGACATTCAGTTTCTGTTAAATAAGGGAATGATGGTTCTACTTCTTCCTAATTGTGCTTCTGGTCTTCGCTTAGATATTATCTCCTCTGGAGAACAGGTAAAAATGGGAATGTCCGTCCAGGCCAAGGGAGTGGCCTAAGGATTACCCCAGACATTGTCAGGTACAAGACGTGTGAGAAGAACCAAGGGTCTAGGAACGTGGGCGGTTTTAGGCATCAGGGCTAGAGCGCAGTGGCCTTGAAAGCCAAGCTCGTGATTTCCAATTTTACCTGGTAGCCAGTGAGGAGTCACTGAAAGTCTTTAAACAAGGGAGTGGTGTGAGAGGCGGCATGATGAACACCCTGTCTGGGGCAGCGGTGGGATGAGTTAGCGCCAAGGAAGGCCAGAGGCAGGACACCCAGTTGAGGAGTGACTGTAACAATCCAGTTTTGAAGTAATAAGAATGAGAACTAGGGAGGTGACCACGGGCATGGAGAGGAAGAGACACTTCATTGACTCATTCATTCATTCGACAAATATTAATCACCGAGAGCCAGAAACTGTGCTAGATCTAGGCACCAAACTCGTAAAGGAAGATGTGGCAAGACTTGCTGTCTGCTGGGACACAAGTGCCTGTCTGGTGGAGGCAGAGAGCAGCCAAAGATGATCCCCTAGATGGTCGTCGTGTGACCATGAAGAGAAGTGGAGAAATCAGAAGAAACACCAACTTGGGCATCTAAGAAATAAATTCTGAATGTAGTTTGATGATACAGTAGGACAGGAAGATGGAACTATCCAGTAGGCAGGTGGAAACATGGGACTTGAGCTGGAGAGGGTAGTGAAGACAGAAGACAGACACGTTGCTACCTCTGTGAGGAGAGGGGCTGCAAACGCACAGGGAGTACTGTGATTTAGGAAGGTCTGCCCTGGTCTGCCTGAGCTCCATTCCAGGCTCCGAGCAGAGAAAGCGCAAGATAGACTGGTACGAACCTGCAGCCTCCCTCCCATCATTCCTGACACTGCGACTCCCACCACACACGTGGAGAGGAGTTTTCAGAATCTGCTTACATAAAGCCTCCAGTCGGACTCCTGTGTCACCTCTGGCTTGAATAGTGCTCTTTCCCCTCCCGGCTAGGAAAGGGTGTGCTGCAGCCAGATGGTAAACTGTGAGCAGAAATAAACTCTCCTCACACGTAGCAAGTATATTTATATCCAATCCTATAATATCACTGCAGGCATAATTATAGCCAATCCTCTAATTGCATTGCGGTTATCAGGCACCAAAAACCCACCAAATGTGCTGCGGAGACCAGGAAGATAGGGCTATTGGGATGGGGGCTGCTGGGCCAGCTGCTGCCCTGTGAGATGAATGGATGAAAACAGGGCAGAGATGTTTACAGACGACCAGGGGCTCGGCCAGCAGAGGTGGGAGGGAGGTAATGATTCCACGGGACACACAGCTCACATTACTGTTTCAGTAATACAGCATGTTCTTAGCCTTATTTTGTAAAAAATTATGAAATCAACGCTTATTCACTGTATAAGGTTTAGGAAAATGAAAAATTATCCATAATCCCACAACGTATTTGTCATTGCAGCATTTTATTTGTACGCACGTGTTTTGTGTTAGACTATAAATGTTTTAAATCTTGTTTTTCTCACTTAATATCATGAGTACTCTCCTATAACATTAAGATATATTCCCAAGTATTATTTTAAAACTTTACTGTGATAGGTTCATATGATGGAATGGTATACAGCAGTTAAAATGCATAACCTAGAGCTTTGTATATAAATAATTCTTAATAGAAGATTAATAAAAAGATAATTTTCAAAAATATTATATATTAAATTTAGTTATATAATTATATGTATTATATAATTTTCAAAAAATATTATATATTGTTNAGGGGGAGTAGGAGAGGAAGAAGCAGGCTCATAGCGGAAGAGCCTGATGTGGGACTCGATCCTAGAATGCCTGGGATCACGCCCTGAGCCAAAGGCAGACGCTTATCCGCTGTGCCACCCAGGTGCCCCAATATTATATATTGTTAATATTATATATTGTTAATGTTGACAGACATGTAAAAGGTATAGAAAAACAAATGGAAGAATTTTCTCTAGGGAGGGAGGTTAGAGGTTGAAATTAGGGACAGATGTAAAGAGGCTTTGATTGTTTCTATAATTTGTTATTTCTTTGAAAAATGATCTAAAACAAATATGGCAAAGTCTTAAGACATTAAATCTATGTGGCAAATAAATGTGTGCTCATTATAGTCCCTGTATTTTTCTGCATGTATAGAATAGGTTATTACTTTTTGAATTAACAGACTTTGTTAGAGCAGTTTTAGGTTTACAGGAAAGTCAAGCAGAAAGTATATTCTCCTACACATTCTCACCCCTCTCCCAAAACGCACACAGACCCCTCCTATTAGGAACATCTTGTCAGAGTGTGGTGCCTTTGTTACAGCTGAACCAATATTGGGACATTATTATTAATCCCAGTCCATAGTTTACATAAGAGGTCATTCATTGTGTTGTGTATTTTATAGGTTTTAACAAATGTATAGTGATATGTATCTATCATTATTATATCATACAGTATAGTTTCGCTGCCCTAAAATTCTTGTGTTCCACCTACGTAGTCATTCCTCACTCTTCCCTCTCTCCACCCAAAGCCCTGGCAACAGCTGATCTTTTCCCCATAGTTCTGTCTTTTCCAGAAGGCCACAGATTTGGAATCATACAGTATGTATAGCCTTTACAGATAGGGTTCTAAATGAATTATTTTTAGATCAAACATTTAAAGCCAACCATAATGAAGAAAACAAAACCACCAGGAATTTCACTATTTTGTGATAATCACTATTAGCCAGGAACACCATGTACCTTTTTTTCATGTAAATGGCATCATAGTATCCAAACAATATATTATGGAATCCATGTGATTCAGAATTATTTTTAAAGCCTTCAGGAATATTTCCTGGTATGCTATCACTGAGTTAACCAATCCTTTACTGTTTTCATCTGTGGCAGGAAGTATTTCTGGCCTTAGAGAGCCCCTCAACCTGGAAAAGGCCCTTAAAGTCTCTCCAGAGAATTGGGAATAATCAGCCTTCTAGATAAGTGTCACCTGGAAATGTGCTTGACATTAACTTTGAGTTCCCTGCAGTCAAAAACAATGTTTACCAGTTTTTCTCCTCTCACTGCAAAGTCTAGCACATAGCAAGTACTTGGGGAACATGGGTTGAATGGATCTGAAGTGCCCCTAATCAAGTTATTATGGGGTCATCTCTAAGGAAATTCCTAAACCACAGAGGAGGCAAACTTCTTCAAGAGCTTGCATTGTTCACTAGGAACCTAAGAACAGGATCAGGGAGCCCTGTTTTGTAGAGCAGAGCTAGACGGGTGCCCAGAGGAACTGGGTTGCTGGGCTTGGGTGGGAACAGAGGGCAGTGGGTGTGTCTGTCTGCAGAGAGACTCTGGTGGGTGGGGGTGAGAACCAGCCCTGCCACTCTGGGGCTCAACCGCAGGGAGTGACTGCAGTTTTGTGTAGGCAGAGGGAGTGCTCAGGCTCCAACTTTTTTTCTGTCAGTTCATTCATATGGGTTGAGAACTTGGAGTCCGGTATGGGACTTCTGGTTCCAACCCCAACTTAGCCGCTTTCAGACTATTCTGTTCTGGACAAGTGGCTAAGTCATGATGGCTTCAGCCTCCAAAGGAGCTTCAAGAGCCCGGCCTGGAAAAGCTGGGAGATGAGGTGATACATGCAAAGGACTAAGCAAACTGCCTGGCGCTTAGCAAGTGCTCAGTAAATCAGAGGAATGACAATAACAGCTTAGCATCTGTTCTTTAAAAAACCAAGGTCATCAGTCAGAAAGAGCATGAGAGAGCCAAGCCAGAAGGCCCTCAAACACTTTCCTCCTAGACAAAGGCCTAGCACACTTCATAAGGGCCAGGTATGGTCTGAATTCAAGTGCATGGGGACCACAGGAGCAGGAAATGGAAACCCCCTACTAGATGACTCAAAAAGAATTTGGGGGGCTTTGATGATTTTTGCAAGCTACCTGCCAGTTATGTGTGTCCCCTGTGTTTTTATGTTTACTTTCAGGTGCAGCCATCCTCAGCTGCTATCTTTCGATGCTAAATCTGGCCTTTGCAGATATATTTTCAAATGGACACATGGCCTTTGGAGTCACCTGATTCTACTTCCCACCTGATGAGGGAATTTCTAGCCATAATATCCCTACATGTCCCTAGGAGACACTCTGGATTCCCCCCTTTCAGTCATTTCAAAGCAAACCTTGTCGCTTGCATCTTCAAAACGGATCTTGGATCTGTCCTCTTCCCTATTATCATTGCCATGCTCCTCGAGCAAGCCTCCTCCAGTCCTTGCCTAGACTACCAGCCCCACTGGCCCCCTTCTGCCCACACTTCCAACTCCCCAGTCTCTTCTCCCCCAGGAAACAGGGGACCTTTTAAAAGTGTAAATCCGATTGTGACTCTCTCCCCACCTTAGGTCGAGTTCCCCAGAAGCAGTCCCTGAGACAAGGGCTCATGAGCAAGTGTTCTCATTAAAAAATGCTCCGGGAGGAGCCAGTAAGGGAGTGGAGGGAGCTGAACAGGGAAGCACGAGACACCAAACAAAGGAGATGCCTAGAAGCCTGCACTGCATCCAGAACTTTGTTTCTGCTGCAGATGAGGACTAGGCTTTCATACTCTGCTAGCTGAGTCCTGGGCCTGGGAAGGTTAGGAGGAGCTCTCTGTGCATGTGGACCAAGAGCTCCAGGGACCCACGGGCTATCTTTAGAGCTAAGTTGCAAGAACTGGTCATTTTAGCAAAAGTGCATAGAAGCTGGGAGACTGGCACAAAGGAAGCCTGACAGGGACCCTTGACAGAGCGCCGACTGGGTCCATTCCAGTTCCCTCCCTAGTTCCTCTCTCAGGCCCTTGTTCATTTCCTTCAGAACACATGTCATGCTTTATAAGTAGTTTATATAACTATTTGTCTCTCTCTACTTGTTTATTGTCTGTTTTCCCCACTAAAATGAAATCTCTAGGAGTGTAGTGAGTACGTTTGTCTTGTTGCTTTTTATACACCAATCCCTAGAACAGAGATGACACGTTGTGGATCCCTACAAAAATTTTTATAAATGGATGAATGAATGATGGGACCTTGGGGAATGGGGATCTTCTACAGCATAAAGGAACTCATCCCACTTCCATCCCAAAACCTTAATTGAAAGCCTGTCCCAAGACTGAACTGTAATCTGCTTCCTTGTCACACCAACTGGTCCCCTCTCTGGAACAACTTAGGAAATCCTTGCCTCTGCCATGCCGGTCCCTCAAATGTCCAACGTCCCACCTTTCTCACCTCCAGACTAATCAACAGAGATCCTCCAAAAGTTCCTCAGATGACATGGATTTTAGAGTATTGGCATCCATAATTTCACTAGTCAGAAAATTCTTTTTACCTAGCTAGACAATGCATAGCCATCTGTCCCATACCATGCTGAATGGGTGTATACCCAATCTTGGAAGGCAAACTGGGTCAAGCCAGAGAAGAGTTTGAATGAAACTAGAGATTACCTAGCCAGGGCTCCAGAGTCAGCAGACCTAGGTTTGAATCCCAGATCCACTTATTGTTAAATGACTGATCTTGGGCAAAATACTTAGTTTCTCTAAACCCCAGTTTCTTCATCCGTACAATGGGAAGAATAAGAGCACCTACATAACAGGGTTGGTGTGAGGGTTAAATTAAATAAGACCACAGATATAAACCACTTAGCAGAACACCTGGAACATCTTTCAGGCCTGGAAGCTTCCTCAGATTTTACCTCTGATCCAAGAGCTCTCCTATTTCCCGGTCAAATCCTCTTCTGAACCCAGCTCCATTCAGACACCTCTGCACCCCTTCAGTCACGATGAGACTTCCAGGTGCTGCATCCAGATGTTTTTCTGGTTATTATTTCTCTTATTTTCTCCTCCTCGCTCCCCGCCTCTGGACTCTACTCCTGCTCCTTGCTGCTTGTGCATATCCATCCACCCCATGTCCATCCTCCTTTTCCTCCTTACTTGTCCTTCTTGCTCACTTAATTCTTTCTTGCTGTTTCTGGTTCTCCCCCCCCCCATCTTTCTTTATGTCATGGAAACTCTAACCAGAAATTTCTCTCTCTCTCTTTTCCCATTTTCTATTCTGCCTCCTCCCTGGACTCCAGAGAACCAAGAAGAAATGATCAACCTGGTGGCAATAAGATCAGTACATGCTACCTCTCTCACCACATAGTCATCTGAAGCTACAGGCATTTTCCATTTGCTCCTTGCCACAGACTGAGTGGTAGAAATCAAGGTCGAATGAGGAGCCAGCAGCAGTGAGGGCAGAGGAGAAATAGGAAGCTCTCTTTCCCCCTCCCGTGTGCATATGCTTCCCGTTCCTTTTCTTGACCACTGCTTTAGTACACTACCGTGATAGTTTTTTGTCGTTTGTGACTTTAATGGAAATGCCTCTAATATTCTGCTATTAATTATGATCCCCCCACCAGGCTTTGTGCTAAATAGCCTTTATCCAATGGGGGGGGGATCTCTCTTCTACAACTAGTTTGCTAAGCTTACGTGATATGTCATTGTGGTTACTAGGCTTGAGTGTCTAGGTTGGAAGTGGGGCACTGAAAACCAGGGAAGTAGGGTGGTAAGTAGGTTGGCTTGGGAGGTAGCCCAGGAATACCAGAAGAAAGAACTGAGGCCAAGTGGGTAGGCTGGGGGATGATGCAGCATCCTGTCCTGAGGCGCTGATAGTATTCTTCACACTCTGCTCTCAAACTAAGGGTGATACTGCGATTTGAAAACGCCACTGGACCCTCGAGGGTAGCAATGACAAAACTTGGCTCTTGTTATAGTTCTCGTTTCTTCTTTTATTAATTTAAATAACCAATTCTGGATTTTCAAGAAGCCTTTGGACCTTCTTGAATTGGAGCTGATAACAGAAACTTCATCCCTTTTCACGTGAAAGTTTTTTGGAGGTGGATCTGATCCTGGTTTTCCATTCCAATCAGTTGCTGTGAAAGCCACTGCTTGTTTTCGCTGTGGGCAGATCAAGCCTCTTTTTCTCCCTGATGGAAATTCAGGAAGGAAACCAAATAATTCCCAACAGAGAAAAGAGTTGACCACAGTACCATCCAAAAGGGCTTTTAAAGATTTCAATCTTGCATGTGAGAACATTGGCAGCCGAGGTTGGTTGCTCTCTCTACGTTGCCAGCTTGACAGAGATGTGGTTCTGCCATTTTGACAGGAAAATCCTTTTTGATGGAGAAGAGCTTGCAATTGAAACATTGCTGAGGTACACTTTAACACTGGGAAGCTGCGGCAAAAGCGTCTGTGGCAAACATCCAGAATAAAGTACTAAACACTCTTTGATCGATATTTCTCAATAAACCAAACTGCACATACTGTGGAACTGGTGAAAGGAGGGGGCATTCTAAGCAAAATTACACCATGTGGCATCTATTGATAGTTATTCTACTCCTATTATATATGGTGGCTCTGCGGGTTTTTGTGTTGTTTCTACCATGATTGACGGAAAATTCGCCAATCTGCTCCTGGATCACCAAGAGATGCTTGTGCTTGACTTCTTTAATTAGTTCCGCTCTTAATTGACAAGGGGTGTGGAAAGTAAGTGCTAAGAAACCTGTCATAAAGGGAAAACTTAAACCGACTGGTAACGTGTCAGTTTTGGAATAGTCTCAGAAGGTGGCAAGTAAAAAACGTATGAGGAAAAGTTGAAGGAACTGACATACCTCAGCCTCAAAAAGACAAGGTGACAGGCTAATGTAGTGACTGTTTCTAGTACAGTAAACTAGACCATCGACACACTCCGAACACACCTTCTGTGCTCAGCGGACAGTGGTGCCCTGGAAAAAGCAACGGCCTTAGCTTAGAAGAAGGAGGCTCCGATGGCACCTCTGCCAAACAGGGACTTTGGTGGTTTCCCTGATTACCTCAGTTTCTACCTCTGTCAAATTGAAAACTTAGACCACTTTGGGGTTCCCAGCCAAGCCTTCCTTTAAGGCTCTCTAAAAGAAAAATGTTTGAGCATTTCAAACCACTCCAAGAATACAGGACTTTTACATTATTGCATAGTAAATGCATTTATTTAATGATCAGAATCACTCAAACGTGAAGTTCACCAGGAAAAAGAGTAGTAAGAGAGGGGCTCAGTGGTAAGAGTTTGGGAACCACACTGTAAGACACTGTAGAGGAGAGACCTTAATGGCTTTGCCTTAGAGACCTTAGCTGCCAGCACAGCACCTCAAGTGCTCTTTAAGTTTCCATTACACGCAAATGCAGAGAGACACCTGATAAACTCCCGTGTACCCATCCCTCAGCTTCAAGAATCATCCCTCAGGGCCAGTCTAGCTTTTCTGTGCTCCTACCCAAGTGACTTCTAAACCTTCTCACAGATTATTTTGATGCAAGTGCCAGGTATCATATAATTTCACCTATAAACATTTCGATGTGTCACTCTGAAAGGTAAGTATTTTGCAAATATGGTATCGTCACGCCTAAAATAAATATCATCTAACGTCAATTCAGTGTTCAAATTTCCCTGATTGTGTCCTAAATATTTTTTTAAGGTTTGTTTAAGCTCTAAGGATTGTAATTGGGTGAAATGTATATTAAGTTTTGTTTAATCTAGAGTCACCCCACATGCACCCCCCCAACACACACACACACGTTCCTTGTGATTTACTTGTTGAGAGGAACAGGTCTCTTGTCCCAGACTTTCCCAAAGTCTGGATATTGCTGGTTGCCTCTCCAAGTGTCATTTAACATTTACCTTGTATTTCCTATACACTGGTAGTTAGGTCCAAAGATTTAATCTAAGGGTGCCTGGGGTGGCTCAGTCAGTTGAGCGTCTGCCTTTGACTTGGGTTGTGATCCCAGGATCCTGAGGTCGAGCTCCACGTTGGGCTCCCTGCTCCAACTCTGCCTCTCCCCCTGGCTTGTGCTCTCTCTCTCTCCCTCTCAAATAAAATAAATAAAATATTAAAAAAAAAAAGACTTAATCTAGTTCAGGTTCTTCTTCCTCTCTTCCTTCTTCTTTGTCAAGAATCCTCCATAGGCAGCTTTTTGTATTTCCACCATGCTCTGTTTTCTTTGTCTGACATTAGCAGGTGTTGATGATCATTGCATAGACAGATTCATTATTTCATTAAGAGTTGCAAATGCTGATATGCTAACTTCATGTCTTAGCTTCACTTCTTCAATTACTTCTATAAAGAAAAACTTTGTATTTATATCTGGCATATTTCTATACAGAAAAACTTCTCCTAATCAACTGTTTTGTTATCCTGGCACACAGCTGGAAAAAGAACAGCAGAAAAAATGCTACTTCTTTCCCTTTATTTACGAGTTTCAAAATAATAGGCTGATTTCCTAGCATCCTTCAAAAGAGGACAAATGAGAGGGTTTTTTAAAGCACTACTATGAACTCATGGGTTTAAATATATTTGAGGAGTTTGAGTTCGATGCAGGTATCGTCCTTGTTGATTATCCCATCATTGGCCAGTGACTTTGTGGGGGCCTCTAGTCTGCTCCAGAGCCCTGTGGACCAGCTCTGGTGGTGTTTGGTAGGTTCTTAGTTTCTGTAGACTCAACTTTGGAGATAATTTCTAAGGTCCTCCTTAGCATTGCCCTGGGACCAGGGAAATAAGAGCCCCTGCCACACGTATTGCATACATTGAGACACAAAATATTTTTTCCTCTTTTCAGGTTTCATAGGGAAGTTTTCTGAAAGGTAGGTGGCTGATCGAGTCAGGGAGGGGAGAGGTCATGTGTGGCTCCAACTTGTCCCCTCAGGATAGTGGATGAGGGCCGAGGCTGACAATGGGTTAACAGCTTCTGCCCTGGGGAAACAAGGATAGACTGCCTACCTCAGTTTAAAGTTGGCCCCTCAAATCAACCCAAATGGGTGTCTAGACAGAACTTATTCCTCTGGAACTACCCTCCTGTGCATTCCCCCTTCCCCACTCCCTACTCCTTGACTGGGTTGCCATAGATTTGGGAGGTATTTAGAACTGCCTGGCACTTTTGAATTGGAAAAGTAAGGTGTGGGGGAGGGTAATCTGCCTGCCCTAACTGTATCCTGGGATTGGATGCATCCAGCCATCACCCAGGGTCCTGGGGTCAGCTTCTGCCCTGCCCTGCCCCAGCATGTCCATGGTAACTACCAATCAGGCATCCAGATATCAGGAACAACCCAGGGAGAACCTTGTTCCTTTAGCATCCACATCTCAAAGAAGTGGAGTGGGCTATGGGGGGAGAGAAAAGCTTGGCTGGAGCACAGGATGGAAGTGGGCTTAGGTTGATTTACAGCTTTTAAACATTTAGCCGTATGGTATGTGGGGCAGTATTTGCACTTTTGCAAATGTTGGGCAGTACTGGTCCTTCTGGCTTGGACATTCCAAGTCAGTGTTTGGATGCCCTATAGAAAGATGCTCTACACTCTATGGTCCAGTCTAGTCCCTTGCCCCAGTTCTTCCTCTTCCTTTCCAAGGCATCACGACAAACCGACTCTCTTTGGCATTACTGAATTCTGAGCATGCTTATAATTTGGCTTGGGGCTGCTGCTTTTCATTTAAAGTTGGTGGAAACCTGCAGTTTTGGCAGAGATAGTGGCAGCCCGAAGCATATTTTGGGCTCACCATAGTTCTGCCTTGTTTTAGAAGGGTCCTCATAACTAAGGGTAACCCTCCTCAATGGTCACAACTGCATGACCCTGCCCCTAGGCCATGGCTGATTACTCTTGGTGCAGACACCTCCTCGCAAAACCCTCTCACCTGAGAACTTCAGACAGAGAGATGCAGAGGCCAAACATTTCTGAAGCAGTCACGTCAATGGCATGAGGTCCATGGCTGTTAGATGCTGAGCTGTGTGGAGTTATCCTAATTCCTTCCTGCCTAGATTTTCTTTGTTAATTTCTTCCTTCAAATAGGTAACACACTCAACAGCCTTCGAAAAGATTATTTTTTTTATTAGTATGAGCTAGCCCAAGTCAGTTTCTGTTGTGCACACACACATGCACAAAACCCTTGTTAGAAGGAGCATTGGGTGAGGAGCCAAAGCACCCGGATTCATTCCTCTACTTCTGACACCCCCATCCCTATCATCACATCTTTAAATGCCAGACTTATTATCCTCTCTTATAGCCAGAGCTGAAGCAATAAGGTGAAATAGAAATAATAATGATAAAAAAATAATGATGATAGCAATAATAATACCTTTTTTATAGCACTTTTTATATCAGGAACTGTGTTAAGTGCTTTACATAAATTATTGTATGAATCTAATCCTCAAAAACAATATCAGGTTCATTAAGATGCTTTTGACTCTGCATAAGAGAAACCCCAAGCTCAAAATAGCTTAAATACAAGGAAATTATTTATTTTATTTGTAACAAGAGGTCCTTAGTAAGGGCAGCTTCAGGCTTGGTTAACTTATAGGCCCAATGATTTTATCAGGGACCCAGGTTCTTTCCATCTCTTTGCTCTGTTGGCTCTGATCTCCAGGCTAGCATCACTCGTGACTACAAAATAACTGCCGAATTTCCAGGAGTCACGTGGAACATGACAAGGTTTAGCAGAGGGATGGTCTCTTCCTTGTAGCTCTTTTTTAAGGACAAGAAAAGCTTTCCAAGAAGCTTCCCCTGGATCACCCCTCCCACCTCAATGGCCAGAACTGTGCCATACACACATGCCATCCAACGATTGACCAGGAGTAAGATCACTGCAATGGGCCTAGACCAAATGTGATTCACCCTAAGTTGAGAGGGGAAGAGGTGAAACACTTTGGAAAAAAAGAAAAAAAAACTGCTAGTTAACCAACAGTGTCTGCTACAAACTTTATGAGATGTACAGGAAAGGTAAAGTGGCTTGCCCAAGGTCAAACAACCAGTTAATGGCAGATGTGGGATCTGAACCTAGAACTGTCTTTAAAAGCTATTCTCTTAACCTATGTTCCGGGAGGCTGTTAGTCCTCACTAGGTTCTGGGCTTTTCATTTTGTGGGTTCTGTTTTGTTTTTGTTTTGGTTTTTTTTGGTTTTTTTAGTCCTCACGAGATTCTCTCTCTCTTTTTTTAAAGATTTTATTTATTTATTTGACAGAGAGAGAGACAGCCAGTGAGAGAGGGAACACAAAGAGGGGGAGTGGAAGAGGAAGAAGCAGGCTCCCAGCGGAGCAGGGAGCCCGATGCAGGGCTCGATCCCATAACGCCAAGATCACGCCCTGAGCCGAAGGCAGACGCTTAACGACTGCACTACCCAGGCACCCCCTCACGAGATTCTTTTGCCTTTGAGGAACTCAAGTCACTATGGCTATCCTGGCTGTTATATGAGAAGAAGTGGCATGGGAACTTCCAGTCAGTCAACTTCAAGGGTCCAAGCAACAGAGCAAACTTCTCCAGCTAGTTCAACACCTCATTCAATCTCTTTTCTCATGGCTTGCCCAATTCTCTTCGGCCATGGTGGAGAGGAAACACAGAACGACAGCAGGCTTCAGTTCCAGACTTCTGGCTTTCTGAGTATCATAAGTGAACAAACATCCCTTTTCATGTCCTTCCATTTTTCCTCTTATTCTGGTATTGCCTCCCTCGTGGAATTCCTTCTCCCAAACTTTAATCATTGGTTCTGGTGGGGAGTTTCAATGGCAGTGCTGAGAAATGACATCAAAATAGTTGACAATGGGAAAGTATGACCCCAACCAATCGGAAGGGACATTTGCCAACAGGGTTAAAGCAGGTCCTGGAGACCCCTGGATGGGTCAGCACTGAACTCTTTGGAGTTGCTGGATCATGAGGAAATCCCGGTTGTCCCAGGGAGGTCCACATGGCCATGGGCAGGGAGGACAGGAAACTCAAGAGACTGGGGCCAGTAGGTATTAATTAACAAGTATGGAAATATTTCATTTAACATGTTCTTAATTTGAGATACTACATTTATCAGTTCTAGAATGTCTACTTGATTCTAATTCTCTGTTGAAATCCTTTATCTTTACATATATTGTGTCTTTTTCCTTTATTTTCTTAACATGTTTATAATACTTGTTATAAAATCCTTGTCTGCTAACTCAGTATCAGAATTGTTTGTAGGTCTGCTTTCATAGTCTGATTTTTCTCTTCATTATTAGTCATATTTCCTTGCTTTTCACATGTCTCATGATTATATAAAGAACCATAAATGCTGTAGATGATATTACTTTCCTCCAGGGGTGATTCTCTTTTTCTTCTGTTAGCAGATGGGGTGAGGGACAGATCATCCCAATCTAGTCAGGGGTTCAGCTGCCTGGGGGCTGGACTACAGCTTTATTAGTCCATTTCAACCCTGGGTTTTCTTGTTCCTTGGAAGAAGCCCACACAAGCTTTTGATGGACAGCCTGGCAGGTCTCTGTCTCTCTAATCCACAAAGCCTGTGGAAGATTCAGTTCTGATCTTAGGAGCTCAGGCTCTTTAGTCTCTTGCCCCACACAGTTTCAAAATTTAGCAAATATTTTGAGGGAGACACCCATTGTATGCTGGATGCAGCCCGCCTCCTTCTAACAAGACTTTGTTTCCTACCTACAGCAAGTCTGGGAAAGTTCCCTCTGCTAGGGATACTTCTAGCCCAGCATCTCCTGCTTCATCTCCGAATTCAGCCAGTGTCCCCCAGGGGCAAAACTGGCCATGTGCTTAGAGCCACTCTAGATTCCAGTGTTAGGCTGCTCCAGATCACATCGACCAACAAAAGCTCTGCCAGTTTCATTTTGTCCCAGTAAAGACCTTACTCCTGGGCCAATCTCTATCCTTGGCCTGCACCCAGTTTTGGCAAATACCCCCAGGGAAGAAAATGGTTACAGATTATCAGCTCATTCAGAAAATGCTCTTTTCTCTCCAGAATTTTATTTTTTTTAATTTAAATTCAATTAGCCAACATATAGTGCATCAGTAGTTTCAGATGCAGTGTTTAACAATTCATCAGTTTCCTCTCCAGAATTTTAATTCATCAATCCTTCTTGCTGCTACAACATTCTAATGTCTTTTAAAATATGATTTCTGTAACTTAGCCAGTTTTTTCTAGTTGTTTTAGCAGGAACATTGGATTGTTGCTACCTACGCTACATCCAATCCAGAGAGGAAGTTCTATGAAATTATTTCAAGATTTAGCCATGTGTGGTCACACAGGTATGTGTGGTTGAATCAACCCAGATCATGCCACAGCCCCTCCTCTGCATCTCCACTACAGCGAAGACAGGTGGCCCAAGTAGACCAAAGTTCCTCTGCACTGGAACAGGGAGCCAGAGCCTTTTTATTTTTGCGGTGGGTGGAAGGTAGGACAAAGCTGTGAGAATAAGTTTCACTTATTCACTGGAAGTTTCCATTAGCTCAGTCCCATGCTTATGGAAGAAGCCAACCTCCAACAGGAGGAAACGAAGCCCTCACAGAAAGGAGAAGCATAGAAGCATCCAGACAATGTTGGAGTCCCTGATTCTAGTCACTCACGCTTGCTGTGGTTTGCTTATCTGAGCCACAAATTTCTTTTTTGCCAGAGTTAGTTCCAGTCTCTTGAGAGGCTGGGTCAGCTCTATGTTTTTTGCGCTTGACTTTATGAGACATCCTAGGTCCATATAATACATTATCCTTTTCTTCTTAAGCAAGGTAAAGGTGGTTTGTGTTACCTGTAACTCAAACAGTCTTAAGACTGCTTCTTTAATGATGGGAAGGCATAGGGCCTAGTGAAAGCTATCTCCCTCACTGCACAGAGAAAGATGGGGCATGGATGATGACTAGTGCTGAGACCTTAGCTTTGGATCGTGAATCCTCACCCTGAGGAAAGATGGATGCTTCTGGATTCTGGACACCCAGCCCACCGTGGGAGGAACTTCAGACTTGCCCAAGAAGTTATCCAAATCTGCCTGCCAAAACCATGCTGTTTTATGTTAACCAAACTGGGAAACTGCTTCCTACCCTCAACAATATTCAAGGATGGGAGGGAATGAAAACAGGAAGGTTCCTGTGTTTGCACATTTTACCTACTCCTGGGGCTCCTGACTTGCAGATGAGCCTGAAGTTTACACCAGAAGGTAAACAAGATAGCTATTTGGACATCACACACCACTTTGCCAGTTTCCGTTCTCTTGAATTATTTACCATCTAATTGTCTGCATTGAAACAGAATCTGGAAACACGGAGTCAGAGATGTAGCCTTACTTGTGAGTTAGAGAAGGAAAACGAGAGTCCAGAAGTACCTGGAGCAGGAGAGCTTCATGGCTTTCTGAAGTCCCCTTGCTTTGGGAGGGCTGTGACCACAGAGCCGGGGGAGGGGGGCAGAGCACCAGCAGCCAGACAGAGCCACAGGCTGGAGCCGCCCTAGAGCTAACTAGTGCAGTCTCTCCTCTGGGGCCACGACCCCTGGGTGCCAGTCTGGACTTAAACGCTCCGAGCCTTGATTTCTTGTCTGCAAAAGACAGACTGCCAAGGAGGATGGGATGAAAAAATAAGCCTCTCTTTAGATTTAAAAGATTGTTATGACAAACTTTATTTTCACCATCATACCAATAATTTCCCATAGGAATAAATATTAGTAGCTGGGAAAAAGGCGCCCCTAGCCTAGTTTTTTCTATTCAACATTTTGTAGTAAGCCTCTCCCCCATGCCAATAAATATTCTTTAAAAATAAGATTTTTAGGGGCTAACTGTTTTCAAATAGTTTTCTGTAAAGAGATCATGATTAAAATATTATCAACTAGGATTCAATGGATTCAGTTTGATTTTACATTGAAATCTAATTGGGGTACTTCGGAGGATGCTGATAACAATACGGAGTCACAGACTGGACAGAGATCAGGAGCAGATGTGGAAATGATTCTTTCCCACCAGGACAACTGAGGCTGCACAGTGGCCCATGAACAGGAAGTGAGAGAAAGCACGTGGTAGATGGACAGTCAAGGTGAGGGGTGGATGTGTGAATGGTGAGCAGATCCTAGAAAACCCATGACCCTCATCATTGGAGTTATTAATAATTGCTATTATGCTATTTCCTATGCTGTTATGGCCTAAAATCTATAGTCCAAGTGCCACCTTTATATTCATATTTCCTTCTAGTCTTTTTTTCTAAGAGTAATTGCTTTGTTTTGTTTTTTTACATTGATGAAATCTACGTATGAACATTTTTGTTACCTGTTTTTTTCACTTATACAAACTCAGTCTTCAAGTTTGATTTGTATAAACTTAGGATAGAGGAAAAGAAACTGTGTATCAATAGGAAAAGACAATTTATCCATTTACTAGTTGCGGTCTTAGTTACACCAATTTCCACTCAAATCAACATGATCTTGAAATTTGCAAGGAAAATGGTCCACTTAAAATAATTTTCAGGAGGAGATAGACACATACACGCTGTGGAGACCGACTGATGCCTCATTTTCCTCACAGGCAACTAGGGGGAGGGAAAAAGGGTAAGTAACGGCATGTCAGAGAAAGTCAGAGAAGCATCCACACCTGCTTGTTATATCAAGTGTCTAGAGACTCTCTAAATAATTCAGCTGCACCCAGCTCCCTCCAGGGGCGGGTGCTGAGGAGAGTTTCCAGACAAGCATCTCCTCTTGCAAAGCTGGAGCAGACCTAGGATCTGATTACTCGAAAAGGGGTCCAGTTAGTAGCTATAGCAACCTCCTTCTTCAGCCTTACAACTTACCTCGGGTTAAGGTACAAGAAGCTTCTCCAGAAATACTACTGGTACGGCCGCTGTGGTGGGGAAGAGCTCTGAAGCCCAGGTGTCTAGGCTCTAATCTAGGTTCTACTACTTCCTGTGTGACCTTGGGCAACTTACTCAACCTCTTTTATCCTCGGTTTCTGTCCCTGTAAACTAGGGATAACAAGTCCCTCATTGAGATTGCTGTGACATCACATGCAAGGCTCCTACTATAGTGCCTGATACATAATAGATATCTCCTCAGAGTGTCCCCAACCACATTTCCTAGGAAGAGATGTTTGTACTTTAAATAAAAGAGCAATGTCCAGAAATAAGAGAAAGATATTCCTTATAACAAAATAAACATAACAGTTAACAGTTATTGAAGGTTTACCATAGGCTGGACTTTGTGCTGAGTGCTTTACATATAATCTCATAAAACCCATTATCAAAGTTCTGAGAAGCTAAGACACTTACCCCAGGGAAAACAGCTAGAAGATGGTGGAATCTAGGTCCAAACCCTGTCTGTCTCTCGTCTAAAAAAAGCCTGCATCCTTACCCCCTAGGTAAATTGGTTTCTGAAAGTCATTTTACTGTGCCAGTGATTGTCTCCAGGTGAACGCCAGAGGATGGCGACGACAGTGGGCTATAGGGCAGACCTCCTTAGGTCCATGGGGCCAGACTGCCCTCTAGTGTTAGAGGAATCTTAGGACCAGATGGAATAAAGAGCGGGTTGCTTTTCTTTTGAGGTGGCAGTGAACCCTCCTCCCTTCCATCCTGGAGTGTATCTGTCTAGTTTAGTGCCTTCCTATTGGCCAACGGGTTCTCCTGGGAATGGGGCCCAAAAAGGCGGTAAAGACTGGGCGTTAAGGAAAAGGACTATCTTGGGGTAGAGCAGCAATTCTCAGACAGGTTAAGCTTCAAACCAGTGGGTGGAGGGAATGTCTCCTATTCTCAGCACATGACACATCATAGGTGCTCAGTGAGGACTAAGCCAAGTTTTAAATTTTATTCTCACTAAAGAGGGAGTTCTGCCAGTAGGAGCAGTTATGAAATTATTCATTGATTTTTGCCAGAAGCACTAGCAGAAAAGACACTAACATGAAACCGACCATCCATTCTGATAGACTACATTCATGACTAGGCGAGAATGATGACACTCCTCAGTTGTTTAGAAATGAGTTGGGGTCAGCAAAGATGTGTGATCATTTTAGGCTGCCACCCTCACACCAAGTCCCTAATGGTCCAAGGGTCTCAGAGAAGGCACCCCCCCTTCCCTGCCCCCTGCCACATCCAAAACTCTGCTAAAGTGGTCTGTTTCACCAGGTGGTCAGTGAGCACCTGTAGGCATTGCTCCCAGCTGGGCCACTGGGGAATATAAAGACAGACATACCAGGAGGGGCCCTATTGCTAATTGTGGCTAATGCTGGTGGAGCTTCTTCCCTGAGCTTGGTGTTCAATCCATTACCTGAATCTCTCCTGACTGGTAGGTGTTCGTCTTCTATTTTTTCCAAATAAGGACATTGAGGCCCATTTTGGTAAAAGTAACTCTGTTAAGTTCACACAATTTATAGTTGGCAATGCAGGTCAGTATGACTCTCAAATGCAGGCTCTTTCCAATACGTCACTGGCTAATTCTTTGGAATAGCTGTCACTGTGACTGTTGCCTTTTTCTAAAATTCAAGAACCTCCAAGAGAATTAGCCCCATTGAGCTACCAGTTTACAGACAGATGGCTTTTTTTACACTTTGGTGGTCTAGCTTTCTCCAGCCTAATTTCCTGCAGATCCTCAGTCTGTACCCTCTGCCTAGGGCAACTCTAAATTCCCACCCTCCCCTCCGGAAGTGCCCAGGAATTTCGCTTTTTCTCCATCTCCTACAGAGCAATTCGGCTTTCCCACATCCTACCACAAAATCTGACTTACAATGCTCATCAATGAGCTCAAGAGAACAAAGGAGTCTTCTAGAAAAAGCTACTCTTTAGAGGGGGTTTAGGGTAATGGTGGCTAACAGTGCTAGCAGCTTACCCAATGTTCATCCTTTTTCCTTATGAAGAGGATCCTGATTTTTGTTCAGGGAGGAGTGTTCCCAACTGTAAAGCTGTATTTCTCAACCTCCCTCCCTTATAGCTAGAGTTGTCCACGTGGCTGCATGAAACAGTATGTTGTTTAGGTGAATGGATCCCCCTCCCATCTCCCTGAATCAGAATAACTTTCTTCCCCTATCCAATTTCTCTTCTCCCTTACCAACAGACTCTTTCTTAGAGCTACAATGTGCCCAGATAAAAAAAAGTCACACTCCCCAGATCTCTTGTAGAAGTGAGGAGAGGTGTCACGAGCCAGTTCTGGACAAGCAGTTGGATGGGCCTTCCTGGAAAGTCACTTGGATGAGGCAGCTGTCACGTACTCCTTTGTCTGCAGTTCCTCCTCCTTCCTGCTGTCTGGAACATGGTTCTGATGGTAGAGATATCACTATCACGTGGATGAGGGACTTACCCTAGGATGGGATAGCAGAAACTGAAAGGAGCCCGAGTGCCTGATGACATCATGGAGCCTTGGCCTCACCCCTGGGATGTCTACCTCCAGACCTCTTCTTACCGGAGACGAAAATGAATTTCTATCATGTTCAAGCCCTAGTTAAGTTTGTATTTCCTGGGACAAAGCAACTCAATTTCTACATTTACTACAGTGTTATTCAGGCCAGTTTAGTAAGAGTGGAGCTTAGGACTTCTGTCTGATGGTAGTTTTATTTGACGCCCTCCCATCATCCAACACACAATGTGGACAGCTTTGCTGCTGGCAGACATCTAGTTCTCAAAGTGCGCTTCTTGGATTGGTGGCAGCAGCAGCTGGAAATTTATTAGAATTTATTAGAAATGCAAATTCTCAGCCCCTATCCCCAACCTACTGAATCAGCAGGATATCTATTCTAATAACCCTGCAGGTGATTCTGAAATTCTCAAGTTTGAAAACCACTGTTTTATAGAGATCTGCAGAGAAAGAGAGCCAAGCCCGGATCAAATCAAGCCTGAGCTACACGTCTGGATTTCCTCAGTTACGTAACCCAATAAATACCCTTTCTTTTGCTAAACTAGTTTGAGCTGAGGGTTCTGTTAACTTGTACCTGAAAACACTCCCACAGTTGCGGCCTCATGGTCGCTATCGTTACAGGACACAAAATGCTACCCAGAAATATTCTGTTGCATGTACATTTGAGGGGCAGAAGTGAGCAGTAATCACATCAACACAACTGCTCCGAGTCAAAAAAGAGACTTGATTAGATTTAAAGCCTTAGCCAGACAAGATTGCCAGAGGATTCATCTAAATACGCAAAATCTTTGTGTTTGCTTGGAGGTTCCGATATGAATTTCCGGTTCAAAAACGCACACACACCGCATGTATTCTGCGCTGTTCTCCAGTGTTCACGTGTTAAGTATCTAGAGACCCGAAGTCTATTGCTTTGCTCCCACCCCCTACACAGAGCAGACCTGCTCCCCTCAGCCAAACCAGGACCAGCTCTTCAGGCAGAGCATGACGTTCACCTGGGTCCACCTTCTCTTTCCCAGACCCCAAATAAGGTCTGTACTGCTTACTGCCTTCTCAGTGGCAGCTGCCTACGTGCTCTAGGTGCTGAAATGTTTGATCTCAGGCTCAGTGCTCTGTTTCTCCTTTACTCATGTGGAGGGCAAAGCTGGGCTTCTGGTGACCAGATGAAGCTGGGATAGGAAAATGTGGCTTCTGAAAACTGCCGCATGAGTAACAGGAGAAAACTCTGGTTTCTTGTGGAGTACAGAGCCAAGCACACAGCTGGGCACCTGAAAAATCACACCAAGTGGCCATCCCGCCCCACTGAGTGCTTGCCACATGCCCGTGCCTGTGCCAAGCATTTACGTTACCACCTAGGACGAAGGAGATGTTAATGTTCCCAGGAGAAAACTGAGGCTCCCAGAACCTAAGTAACTTGCTCAAAGTCACTTGTTTAGTAAGTGGCAGAGCAGACACTTGAACACAGGTATGTCATCCGGTCTTCAGTGATGGAAGGGATAGAACTCAAACACAAACTCAATTAAATTAAAACTAGCTCAAGCGAAAAAAGGAAAACAATGGGGTGCAGCCTTCCAGTCCAGCTCAGGCACTGATGGAGCCAGGCGGGTAAAGTCTCTGTATTTCCCCTGGCTCCCCTTCCTCTGTGTTGGATACTTCTCTCTACCTGGAAAGAGGAGGGCAGTTTGTTTTTCCTAATAACTGCAGTAAAAATTTAGTTCTACTAGCATGCCATTTGGCCAAGTTTAAATCATCGTATGCCCAGCCCTGAAGCAGTCACTGTAAGCAGGGAAACAGAACGCTCTGACCTATCAGAGCCGAGTCATGTGACTATCACTAAAAATAGTGAGGTAGGGGGGTGATTAGCATAACCTCCCCTGAATCACAGAGACTGAGTGGGATTACTGCAAAACATGGGAGAGATGGTTCCATACCATAAGGGATATAGAGCAAATAACACCTCTTATAATCTAGTCCTTGGCTGCCCACCTTTCTTTTCATATGAGTACTTTTCTTTTTTTTAAGAATTTGGTTTTTTGAGAGAGAGCATAGCGCACAAGCAGGGGGAGAGGCAGAGGGAGAGGGAGAAGCAGGCTCCCGACTGAGCAGGAAACCGCACGCGAGGCTCAATCCCACGACCTGAGTTGAAGGCAGATGCTTAACCAACTGAGCCACCCAGGTGCCCCCATATGAATACTTTCCTAATGGCCCCATAATGTATGTATGTACTGTATCACTGACATATTTTGGCTGTACCAGAAAACCTAACCTCAAATAAACTTGGCTTGAAGAATGTTGGTTATCTTACATATCCCAGAGGGCTTTTCCCCCCCTTGTTGGGGGAGGTGGGAGCTTCTGGATTAGCTGGTTCAACAGCTTGTTGTCCAGAGTTGGTAGCTATGAAAAGGGCAGGACCACAGGAGGGATTTCAGAATAAAAAGCCCCCTTCTACAGGACAAACCAGTAAGTACTGAAGACTGCCTGAGTGGGGATACTTATGAGGCAATGGCTGCCTTCTGACCCTCCTTTGGGGATCTCTTCACTTTTGGTGGAAAAATAAAGAATGCCATTGGCCCATGGCCTCTGGAGAAAAGTACTAAGCCTGAGGTTGCTATAGGGGAAATGGCCTTGTTGGATGAGTGAGCTGTAGCTGTGTTTTCCAGCCCAAACCCCATTCCCATCCCCTGCCCCAAGAAGGGTGACTCCTGTGGGATTCTACCACTCTCAGCTGTCTGGGATGGAACACCTTCCTGTTTACCCACACGAACTTCTGCCCCGCACAGGTGTGTTCACTGTTCCACAGACTAGCATTTCACCCCCAGCTCTGGACTTCTGCTTGGGCCAGTCCCCTGCATGAATGCTCAGCCCACTCCCTGCTCCTATGACTCATCTTTTTTAGGGCCCAGATCCACGCCTGCCTCCTCAGTGGAGTCTTCCCCAAGGGCCCCTGCCTTCTTGGGTCACTTTCTATTTTTGACTCCGGGGTATTTGTTGTCTGCTTGGGAGCTGACTGTGGTATTTGCCATACAGTTTCCGGCAGGACTTCATTGCCTTTTCAGGCAAGCTATGCCAGAATTCCCCATTCCGAGGAAAGGGCCGGCAGGGCGGCTTGCCAGACCATGTAAGGGTCTGGATGAGAGGGAGAGCTGGGAACTGGCCTGAGAACATGTTCCACATGACACCGTGATCTGTGTGCTCATAAAACATCCTCAGAGGATAAGAAGCGATATGTCAGTGAGCGCTTCTCTTTTTGGAAGGGTCCCCACGAGACAAGAAAGCTTTCAACTGCAGACCGCTGGGCACCAGGGACCCTAAAACAGGAGCTGGAGGGAGGGAGGGTCTTTCAAAGGATGTTGGGGTTGGGGCCACAGCTGTCCAAGTGGAGGCACGCTTGTGCTGTCCATACCCGCCGACCTCATTCCATCATCATGTTTTCGGTTTGTATGCTCCTGGGACCCAATCTCCTGTTTTCCTCTCCTCTCAGTCCGGGTCCATCCCCTGGGATCTGCCTGTGTGGCCTCCACGGACACACGTGGCAGACAGACGCTCTCTCCAACCAGCTTCCCAAGAGGAGCCAGTGTGTTAAAGTGGGTGTGCAGGCCACAGGGAGGGCAGAGGATGAAGAGGACAAGTGAGGGTGCGGACTTTAACCACGCACACAGGCTTTTCATAAGAACTTTATTTCTCAAAAAGGGGGAAGAATCCGAAGTATTAAAATAACCTTCTAATTTTTGTTTTGGAGGAAAAGAAAGGGTAGGATGACAAAATAATTTATATAAAAATTTCAAGCATAATTGCTGTAGATACTTCATCCTAGGACTTGCAGCTCCAGGTTCCAACTAATCCCCGATCATGCCGAATCTTCTGGGTCCACAGAGGCACGAGCATCTGGGATGCTGCTTTATCTTTACTCCACAATAAATATAAAAGGTCAATCTTCCCAGTGGAAAAGATTCAGTCCATTTTTGCTACTGTTTCTGATAAGAATGCTAAAAAGAAGAGCTGTCCCTCTTCTAAATTCCAAACCTTTCCTTTTTGAAGATGAGTGTAAGTGTAAAGAGATGAAATGTGGAAAGACATGTGTGATGCGCTCTAAAACGTCAGGGGAGACGTTACCTCACTGAGGCGATAAAAAGGTAAAAGCGGCCGTGATTTTCCCGTTGCCTTTTTTTGTGGGGAAGCTGCACCTTTCTGTTTCTATCATGAAGGGAACTGGAACATGTGAAGCAAAGTCCCTAACTGCAGCAATTAAGCAAAGTCCCCATTCAAGCGATTATTTTCTAACTAAAAAAGAGAAGGGTGAAATGGAATATGCATATTAGCCAAGACTGCCATAGCCAAATGGAGCCCAGAAGCATCTAGCTGCACTTTCCAACAGGCAGACCCTTCCAGGAAGTGGGAGATGAGACCCGGCTCATCCCCTAAGATTCTTAAGACACGTTTAGCTATGAAGACCTCTTGAATCTTTCCTGGCTCTTCTTGGAATGCTTTCAGTTGGTGTTTCTCTGAGGCACAGGGAGGTTCTCGTGAAGGTATTTTAAACTTCCATGCTCTGAGAAATCTGAGACCACGTGGTCCTGCCCTCGCAGCAGCCATTTAGTAGTGAGCAGTCCCTCAAGTCCTACCGGTCCCCGCGCGTGGATCCTCGATGTGCTGATGCCCACTTCGGCTCCTGAGAAAAGGCATGGATGAGGATGTGGCTTTTCCCAGCTCCTGCTTCCTGTCCACCCATCAGACCCACAGCTCTTCCTTCTCCCCACGTGGCACCCTCTCACCCTGCCCACTCTGCTCCATCCTCCTCAGATTAGCTTGAGTTCCATGGTCCCCTCAAAGTGATCTCCGGTCATTATATGAATCATGACAAATCCCCTACTTCTAATGAAACACAATGTGTGGGCTCTCCTCAGCACTTTTATCCCAAATGCATTTTGACATTACTAGGGAGTGCTGGCTCTGATACCTGCTTAGTGTCTAGACTGTGTATCATAATTTGACATGCAGGCATTTTTTGAGGTATACAACAATGTCCAGTATTGAGGTTTCATTTCCTCAAATATTCTCTAAGTCCCGGAATGGAAGGGATGGGCGTGTTCTCAGTATCCCCCAGAATTCTTAGCACATAGGCATTCACTAGACAGTTACTGAATACATGAAATATTGAATACATGTTCATTTTCCTTCCCTCTTGCTCTAAGCTTAGACTTGGGGCGTTAGGGGTTTTCCTGCGTCTGGCTGGGTGCTCTGCATGGTATACGATAAGGCAGGGTTCCCTTGTCCATCAACTTTACTGAGCATGTACTATGTAAGAGGCACCACGCTGGGCCCTGGGGAGACAGTGGTGAATAACCGATGCAAGGTCATGTTTCCTTGGAGTTCATGCTTCTGTGGGCAAGGCAGTCAAAGAACAGTTCAGCAAATATTTTCATGTGGTGATGGGAGTGCAGGGAAGGGTGCTGGGACAGACTGCGTGGGTCAGGGGGCCACCACACTGGTAGAGTAGTTAGGGACAGCCTCCCTGAGGAAGGGCCTTTCCTCTGAACCTTGAACAATGACAAGGAGCCAGCCAGCAGAGGGGCAGGCGGAGAAGCGCTGCAGGCAGAGACCTGCAAGGCCAGAGGCCTAAGTGGGAACGTGCTGTGGAGTAGTGGTTGGCAAGGAGAGTGTGACCACCAGATTCTAATTCTGGTTAAACAGCACAGGGACCACATAACTTTGGGCATGTGGCCGAACCATCTCCTGTGCTTCAGTTCATCTGGAAAATGAGGAAAATAGAACCCACAGTGCACGTGATACACGCAGCACAGTGCTGGAAATATGTAAATGCTCAATAAACACCATCTCTCACTATTATTAATGCACTTCATAGGAATTTGACTCAACCAGCGTTAGAGCATTTGCTCTGAGCACGTGATGGAAAGACAACGGAGTGGTCTTTTGCTCTTCCCCCATCCTGGACTTTTGCTTGAAAGCTAGGCACCTCAGCCCTTAAAAGTACGCTGCTATTTCTTGTTCAACAACGTGGAAGACAAAAATCAGTGCAAGGGATGTGACAATTAAATCAAAACCCCAACAGAACAGAAACAGGTAGCCTATCAGTGAAGAGTCTAATGACCAAGAATAACTGAGTAAAATTCTCTTTAACAACCTTTAGTAATTCACTGAGAACTATTTTCTAGGCAGATCTACTCAAAAGTTCAGAGGGATTAAAATGTCTTAAGTGGCTGAAATAATTCTCAGATGTGTCATAAATGCCTATTGGTGCTCTTTATAATAGTACCCCTGAAAACCAAAGACTGTCTTAAAAAACTTCAAACTGGGGAATGGGGATTTTTCTTTCTTTCTTTCTTTTTTTTAAGATTTTATTTTTAAGTAATTTCTATACCCAACATGGAGCTTGAACTCATAACCCTGAGATCGAGAGTTGTATGCTCTACCTGAGCCAGCCAGGTGCCCCTGGAGATTTTATTTCTAATGATGGAAGGGGAGAAGGAGGGTCTTTCTTCCTTTCTTTTTTTTTAAGGGCACTTTCCTGAAGCTTTTTATTCAAAGGTGTGCTTTAGAAATAAACCTTGCACCTCTGGGCTTACCTGTTTGCTTTTGATGCTGCCTATTTAAGCCCAGCATACGTATTAAAGCCTTCTTTTGTCCTGTCCTTATGGGGAATCCCTCCTCTCAGGCAACCTGGCTTTGTCTCTTTGAAGGAGTCTACAACAGCTCCTGAGGGACCTTGGCACTCCTGTCATGACTTGTGCACACAGGAATGCTGTGCTCTGCCCATACTGTGGGAGCAACCCAGGCTCTGGACTTGTACAAGTGTGGGTCTGAGAGACAGCTGGGGGGGCTTTGGGCAAATTACTTCACTTCTCTGAATCTCAAAGATCTATGAAAAAGAAAAGCAAGTACCTACCTTCTTCATACACAAAATGCTTAGGGCACAGGACTTCTCCCGGCCCATGGTTGCTCTGAGGATTCTCTCATCAACTGCCTTCCCACAATTCTTCTCTTTTATCTTAACCAAGCATGTGACTTTAAAGGACAGGAGTCTCCTCCACCCTCAACATGCTCCTTGGACCACAGTGATTCACAAAGGGACCTCTTTTTTTTCCTGACCAGAATCTTTCTTACCCAGTCCAAAGCGGTAGCCATCAGAGAAACGAGTGCTGGCATTCCAGAACACACAGGCACTATCTACGTGCTGGAGAAAGAACTCTGCTGTTTTCTCTGCAGCATAAACAGAAGACACCGAGTTAGGGTGACCCATGGAAAATATCCCTCCTTCTAGTCACACACTTGGGACTGATCAGGCCTTGGCCCAGGCCCCTGAAGAGCTTCTCCACACATTAAACATGCAGACTTATGAAAAATCTGAAGAGGAAGAAGGCTAACCAGCTTCATCAGTCCCTGTTATGGAAAGAGTAGTTGCCTGGGAAAGACTGGGTTGGAATCCAGATCTCCCCCTGTAAACATACCCTTAATGCTGCAATGGCCTGACTATACTATCTCTTTATAAGGCTCCGGAACCAGAATGCCCAAGTCTGAATTCCAATTCCATGCCCACTAGCTGGGTGAACTTGGGCAGGTTTCTGAACCTCTCTGTGTCTGAGCAAATTGGGGACTGACAATATTATCTAGCTCACAGGGTTGTATGGAGGATAAAAGGACTTGACATCATAGAGCACTTACCCCAGAGCCCAGCACACGTAAGTTCTCCATAAACACGTTAGCTATTATTATTAGTGGTGTTGGGACTCCCCAATAAACCGACTGTAGATCCCTTGAGGGGACCTACTGGCTGCCTTTCCTGCTGGGCCTCCAGTGCCTGACACTTCAGCAGTCTCTTGGTACATATCTGTGCAACGAATGAATGTGTGTGGAGAGCTGCTTCTGCCCTCAACCTCCTGAGCCTGGGTTTCCTCAGCTCTAAACGGGCTTATTCCAATAGCCTGGAGAGACTGCTGTCTGGATTATATGGTAATCCCTGTGACACAGAGTGAGTCATCTCCAGAGTGTAGCTAACCATCTCTTCCCTGCCTCCTCCCCCGGGGCCGCTGTAACAATACAAGGCAGCAGATGGGAGAGCACTCATCGAACCCGCAAATACAACCGATGCCATGCATTATCGTTAGTCTATTCGGACTATGTTTTCCTGCAGCCAGAGGGGCTGAGAGGAGCAGGACCCCATGGAGACCAAGGCGGAAAAAGCAGGCACTGTACGCCTGAGGCATGTGTGTATGTGTGCACTGACCATTCTCTGTGATGATGACATCTGTGTGCGAGCTGCCATACTTGTGGATGTGGTCGATGGCCTCCTGGACGCTGTCCACCACTTCAATGCACAATTCCAGGTCCCCATACTCCGTTCGGAGGGACTTTACTTCAGAGGGGCTGAAGGTCAGGTAGGAGGCAAACTTGGGGCCTGCGTGAATTTTCACCTGGAACAGAGGAAGTAGAGGGGTGAAAACATAATAAACACAGCAGCAGGAAGCCAGCCTGCACTTCTTCCGCTGGGACCAAACAGCCGGATGAGCCTGAAGGTGCGGAGCCTGTGGCTGCTGGGGCAGACGGTTAAACCAACCCTGTCTTCCTTTTAGAAGCAGCCCACCGCCCTCCAGGATGCTCTGATCCCACCTAGGCTTCATTCTCTGAGACCTCTCCAGGGCAGCGTTATGCCTTGATTCTTTGGGACTAAGGTCTTGCTTTCGCTCAAGTTACAACAAGCGGTGTTTGTCCTGTTCTTGTCGTTCCCGAGGCCCTTTTACCTGGGACCCGCTTCCTCCAGGCCTGGGGTCCAACCATGTTCCTTAGGGATAAGAAACCCATCCCTGAGCCCTAGCTCTGGGCAAGTCACCCTGCTGGTTTACTTCCTGCAACACAAAGGTATTACATGAAGTATACATATTGATTGATTTTGATTTAGAGAATTTCAAGGCAATCTTGAAAATGACCAAGGATATCATGAGTTTGAATCAGGACTGGGAGGTTTATTCCCGGCTAAAGGAAAATTTTCCTTCTGTCTAGTCCAGTCCAGTGTGGTGTTTGGCATGCATAGGTGGCCCATCAAACAGGCCAATAGTGTCAAGGAAGGCCCCAAACATGAGTGATCATGTGATCTAACTCCATTTTAATTTGTGGGGTGCCTTTTCATTTTCAAACAATGCTTTCAGGTTCTCACTGCCCACCCATTTATAAGCTGACTGGAGCCTTCCTTTACAGCTAAAGGATGAAAGGGAAAAGACACACACTTGGGGTCAAAGCAACCAAAGCCAGCAGCCACCTTCTTTAAATGCTGTGCTTGTTTATGTAATTATGAAAGGGGGCCATGACATTAGATATTAAAGCTTACAATGTGTTCTGCCAGAAAACTTAAGATTGTCCATTTTTGCCTGGAGAGCAACTTTTTTTTTTGGCAATTAGTAATTTAGGATGGAACATACATTTGTCTGAAACTTAACAGCACTGGTTTTTACAACCTCAATGAAATGGTAATAAAATAATCCAAAGAGAACATTATACAAATTGTTGACTCCCAAATATCACTGTATGAAGTACATTAATACTGGTAATTGAGGACACTGGTGGAGGGGTGGACACATATAAATCTCTGCTTTGAAAACATTTCTGCACAATCTTTTCAAATCAAATCCAGGGGCGCCTGGGTGGCTGAGTCATTAAGCGTCTGCCTTCGGCTCAGGTCATGATCCCAGGGTCCTGGGATCAAGCCCTCCATCGGGCTCCCTGCTCAGAGGGAAGCCTGCTTCTCCCTCTCCCACTCTTCCTGCTTGTGTTCCCTGTCTCACTGTCTCTCTGTCAAATAAATAAATAAAATCTTAAAAAAAAAAAAAATCAAATCCAAACAGGAATGTGTGTTCAGAAACAACCTTTGAACTCTGCTGCCTGAATAAAAGGTTTCCAGAAACAGAAGTGCCACGTGATCTGTCTTATCTTTGACCTCTTTTAGCACTTACCACATTCCACTTTGTAATACAGCTATTTGAGTATGGGTTTCTTCCATTTACCAGACTGTGATAAGACAGGGATGTGTCTTACTCTCTGTGTACTTAGCACAGAACTCTGTACACAACAGATGCTCACAAATACTGCTTCTTAAATTGCCTTAAAAGGTATGGCAGCTGCTCCTGGTCTAATCCCACAGGCTTCTAAATCTCAAAATGGAAGACAGGAAGTGACGAGTGAGTCCTGGGACTTGTCATACCTGTTCCACTCTCAGCATGTCAATGATCTGGTCAAATAACGGTGTTCTCAGCAGATCTCTGTGGATTAACAGAGTCTCCAAAGCATTACAGGCAGCTGGATATTCACATTTAGAGTCTCGGACTGAAAGAAGGAAGACAAAGAACTGTTTCTAGTAACACGCTGCTGAGCCACAGAGGATCTGAGAAGTATCTTGCCTGCATACAGCAGGGGCCCCATCTGGCTCACCCAGTCTGGTGACTTTATCGACGCTGGCCTCTGAATCCACATACATGTGGCAGATCCCCTCACTGTGCCCCATCACCGGGATTCCCTTAGCAGCTTTCTGGATATCTCTGACCAGCTGGGAAGAGCCCCGTGGAATGATCAGATCTATCATTTTGTCCAGGCGACAAAGATCTTCCACTTCTTCTCTGGTATTCACCTGAAGAGGTACAGAGTAAAAACAGAATGACATCTGACCTCATGAAATACAAAGTAGCAGCACCCACGAGTGCTGCTGAGCAGCTCTACCCTGGGATGAAGCACTTGTGTCAGGACACTGAGGTTATGGCCTTTTTCCCTCCTCTTGATTTTTTAATTTCACCCATATGGTCATGTTATTTACAACAGAAACACAAATACATATGTACGAGAATGTTCACAGCAACTTTATTCTGTGAAGCCCAAAACTGGAAACAAACCAAAAGGTGGTCAATGGAAGAAAGGCCACACTGTAGCATATACACGTAAATAGAACATCTCATGGTGATAAAAAAGAGAAGACAATGGCTGGAGGTAAGTAACATTGTGGATGACCTTCACAGACATAAAGGTGAACGAGAGAAATACAACACAAAAGAGTGGGGGCGCCTGGGTGGCTCAGTCGGTTAAGCATCTGTCTTCAGCTCAGGTCATAATCTCAGGGATCGAGCCCCTGCATAATCTTAGGGATCAAGCAGGGAGCCCACTTCTCCCTTTTCCTCTGCCCCTCCCCCCGCATGCTCGCTTTCTGTCAAATAAATAAATAAAATTTTAAAAAAATAGTGTATTTTGTATGATTCCATTTATAATGAAGTTCAAGAATAAGCAAAACAGATTGAATGTGAAGGAAATAAAGAAGTGGCTATGGGGGGGCATAGTGATCAGGAAGGGCACAAGAACCTTCTGGGGTGCTACAAACATTCTACAGCTGGATACGGCTGGTGGTTATGTATGTGTGTATGTGGATACATGGAAAGTCATAGAGTTGTTCACATGAGACTTGTAGGCAGTAGGGAGAGGGCTGGGAGGAAACCTGTCCAGTTAAGCTAGGATGTGGTAGAGCTGGGATTTGAGGCCCTAAAATCTGTGCCCTTTCCACTTTCTTTGTTGCCATAAGAAAAAACCCAATTCTTGCCAGTGAGCATGTAATGCAACAGGTTTATAGACTGTCCCAGCAGCCAGCAGAATCCTGGAATGTTGGAGTTAAGTGGGCTTCCATGGAGAAAGAAGGATCTGGAGTCAGCCGAGGTTCAAATCTAAACTCTACCACAGACTGTGTGATTTTAGGTGAGTAACTTTTAACACTGAGCCTGTTTTTTCCCTAATACTGATGGTATCTTCCCACTATGGTTGTTGTGAGGACTGAATGAGGCAACAGATGGAGGCTGTCTTGCCTAAAGCAGGTACTCAGTAAACTCTGGCTATTACAGTCTAGTTCAATGACTTCGCTTGCTGGTTGAGGAGAGTGAAATGATGGTTAAAATAATGAGCATAACAACAATAGTGATAATAGCATGACCTCATATTCATATGCTGCATGATGGCTTCATAAAATGTGTTTCATCTAACTTGCCCTAAATCACTCTGCTAGTGAGCAGAACCCTGACCTCATACTCTAGGGGAGTGTGCCCCAAGAACGAAGGACTAACAGACATTCTTATAAATCATAGTGCCAGGACACAGCTATATGAGTGTGGCCTTCCCAAGCCACTGAAGACCCATCTGGGCCAAGAAAGCCTCTGGCATCATCCCGTGTGAGCAGGTGCACAGGACCTGCCATTCCTCCAGTCAAGCTTGCCTGTACAAATGGCTTGGCCTTAGGTGACGTAAGCTTTGCTTCAAACACCCAAGCACCTGACCTGGCATTCTGGCCCTGATGTGGCTCATTCCCAAGGACCTACCAGCTGTATGGCCTCTTTGACTCCATGGATTGAGAGGGCCTCTTGGGCCAAAAGGTGAAGAATCCGATTGCTGTGTGTGGCCTCCTTCCCTCCTTTGAGTAACAAGCCATTACCACTCGCAATAGCCAAGGCTGCCACCTGCAGATCAAAGAGGGGAGCAGTGAGCCAAAGGGAAAAAGCAATAATTAGAACAGTTAGCACTCACTGAGTGAGCACTCCTCCTGTGCCAAGCACTGTGCTAATCACTTTATGAAGCCTAATCTGTTTAATCTTCACAACATCCCAGTGGATTAAATACTTGTTTTATCCCCTGCTTTACAAATAAGACCCTGAAGCCCAGAGACTTGCCAAAGACACGTAGCTTATAGCTGACAGGACTAGCAGCCTTGACTCCAGAGCCAAAGCACCCGATCTCAGGAACTAAACTATACGGCTTGCTCAGCACCATTAGCAAAGTAACCTAAGTGGCCAGCGTCACATGGCCCTCTCCCCACTTTGGCCATGGTGAAAGATAGGCAGCTCAGCTGCCTTTGGCTGAGGCTGGGGGGCATCTCCAGCCACTTCCTACTCTGGCCCTGTAACTGTTCTGAGAGTTCTAAATGCCTGGTGCTGAGAACCTGGAGAAGACTAGAGCTCCTACCAGCCCCTGGACAAGCTGTGGCAGGGGTTGCTGGCAAAGGAGCTCAAGCAGGGAGCACAGGGTGAGCATGGGAGTCTGACATGCTTTGTGGTGAATACTTTCTGACATGACCTAAAACCAGCTTGTTCATCAAGGACTCCCATACCATTGGGGTCTGTCCTCAGGTCCTGGCTGGTGCTGGCACACTGCTCCCTTTGGCCACACACCTGTTTGCAGAGATACTCAGTGAAAAGCAGGCCACCCAGAAGAAGGGTTAGTTATCCTCTTAGAGCAAAGAGCTAATGACATGGACCTGATCATCCAAGGCCTGAAGCTTGACTTTTTGAATGTTTTTGGGATGAATGAAAATCTTCCCATTTTATAATGTAATAAAAGAAACTTTACTAAAAACCTTGCCTGAACATGTTAATTTCGATTAGTAGTTCTTAATCCTTTTTTGCTCTTGTTGCTAATGGACCCCTTATAAAATTAATGAAAACCTTTTCTACATAAATGCACTAGTACACTGGACTACATACAACTTTAAGATTACATGGATTCTGTGATGCCATCCAGAGATAAGATCCCGGGGAGGAACCTCAGCTGTAGTTGGCTAAAGAAGAAATCTTTCTCCATGTGAGGTATCAGCAATTATGGGAGAAAAGTAGCAGAGAAATGTCATGGACCCATTCCTACTAGCAGATTAGGGTTCTACAGTTTTCACTGGAGTATCTCTGCAAACAGGTGTGTGGCAAAGGGGGCAGTGTGCCAGCACCACCCAGGGCCTGAGGACAGACCCCGATGGAAAGGGAGTCCTTGATGAATAAGCTGGCTTTAGGTCATGTCAGGGAGTATTTACCACAAAGCATGTCAGACTCCCACGTTCACTCTATGCCCTATAGTAAAGAGGTGCTGGTTTTTTGTTTGTTGTTTTTAAGTAGAACTTCTCTTTGAGACTTTGAGGCTAGTGCAAAGAAAGAGCCAGTATCATCCTACTGGTCAGAATGGTGGGAAAATGGTCCCAAATTTCTGGGAGAGTAACCAGTGGAGCAACCCTCTAATGCCACCTTACAAATCAAGGCATGGCTGCTTAGAAAAATCTTTTAACATATGGTTTCTCAACATTAGACAGTGATATGTCAAATTCCTTAAAGTGGGTTGCATTTTAGTTCCCATGAACTACTGAAAGTTCTTTTTCCTGAGAGATTTACCTACAGGAGACCATCTGTGACACTAACAATAAAGAGGTCTTTTTCACATGGGCAAAACCAGTTAGTAGATGAATGACCTTGCAGGAAGCTAGAAGTGGTCAGGGAACAAAGTACCCCAGTGAGCTAAGACACAGAAATGTGCTTCTGCATTGCGCCATGAAGTTTCATCTGGGCTCAAGTTACAGCTCCTCCACCCTTTACAAGTGACAGGAATAGTGACTTCTATAAGCTTCAGTTTCTTCAACTGTAAAATGTACATTATGAATACCTACTTTAGAATCGCTGGAAGAATCAGTAACATAAGTTACTTTAAAACCTGAAAAGTCTCAAAAATTATCTTTGGGGGAGAAAAAAAGGTAAGACTTTCTCACCAAGAAAAAGACAAAAAAGAAAACTATCCTTGAGAGACTTATTTCCAGTCCTGAAAATACATTCTTCCCCTACCCCAATGACAGGCACATACCTGGGGCAGACAGTCAGGGCGGGACTCAAAGATGACCAGCAGGACTCCAATTGGGACAGTCACTTGTTCTAGTTCCAAATTTTTGGCAATTCGTGTTCGGCGCAAAACACGCCCCACGCTATCCTGTGAGGAGGCTGCAATTTGTCGCAGACCAATGGCCAGGCTATTCAATTTGGATGTGGAGAGGCTCAGGCGTTTCAGCAGGGGAGCTGCGAGTCTTCCTAAGAGGTGTGAAGAGCACAAGATAAAGGAGCAACTCTGGGCAGGCTGCAGCTGCTTTACTGAACACACTGCACTGTGTTAGGAACAGACACGAACTTAGGGGGTCTCGAGAAGACAGTGACATGCCACTTATACAGCTTCCTTAGGGGGCTTTTGGCAAGATAGTTCGTCATGGAAAGGCACGTACACCAACAGCCATTGTGCCAGCAATTTCAACTCCTGAAATCTGTCATTTGCACTAGCAAACTTGCATGTAATGAGGATACTTATCACAGCATTTTTACAATAGAAAGAATCAAATTCAACTTAAAAATTTAGACTATGAGCTACAATGCAGTTATTACAAATAATATATCTATATGTACTGATAGGGAAAGCTGTCCAGGATATAGTTTGTGAAAAACGTAAAACCACAAAAAAGCATGCATAAGATCCTATTCATCAAATTTTGCATATATGCATGTGCACATGGAGATGTCTGCTGATGATCTCTCTGCATTATTTTTTTGTAATGACTGACTTATTTTTATAATCAGAAGCAGTAAAGATGTTTTTTGAAATAAAAACTTAAATAGAATTCTGATAACTTCACATATGACATTTTCTTTAAATTTAAATACAACCATTTGCATGGTGTGAGTCTCTCTACATACAAAGACACACATATTCCTAACACACATACACAACAGGAAAATCACCTGGAAACACATCACAAATCATTACTATGGTTAATGCTGAGATGAGATGATGAAAAATTTCCCTTTCTTTTTTATAGTCACACCCACCAAGGTAAAATAATAAAAAGTTTTCTACTTAGGAAGGGAGGAACCAACACTATTAAGAAAAAAGGTAAATCATCATTTTACTGATTACATCAATCCATTTTTTCACTTTTCCCTATGTGTTTTTTTAAAGATTTTATTTAATTATTTAATTAATTTATCTATCAGAGAGAGCGCGTGTGTACACGCACAAGCAGGGGGAGCGGCAGGCAGAGGGAGGAGCAGGCTCCCTGCTGAGCAGGGAGCCCGATGTGAGACTCGATCCCAGGACCCTGGGATCATGACCCGAGCCAAAGGCAGATGCCCAACTGACTGAGCCACCCAGGCATCCTCCCCTATGTGTTAACATCAAGTTTTAAACATAGTGTGTTAAATGTTACATTCCAGTGTTCCACCTCACAATGCATGTATGTTTTCCATGTTCCCAAAATTGTTGTAATTACTGCTAAAAACTCCACTGAGTTAACATAGCTTAATGCACTTAACCAGACCTATGTTATTAAACACTGAGGTTGTTTGCAGTTTTCAAGTTGATAAATAACCCTGCTCCAAGAATCTTTGCATACAGAGAGGTTTTCTCTTCTTGAAACAGTTTCTTAAGATACATTTCCTGAAACGGGCTTACCAAGTCAAAGGGGACCACCATGCTCATGTATACCCAGGACTTTGTTCTTAAGCCACTGTGGGTCTTTATGAATTTCCAGTGAGACAGAACTGGGACCAAAAGTCAGAAGTCTGCCAACTAGTTGTGTGACCTTGAGCAAAAGCTTTAACCATAGTGGATCTTAATTCTTTTACTTTTAAACAACTGGATAAGATTATCATCCAAGATTTCTTCCATTTCTGAAAAATCTATTTTATGACTTTCCAATACTGCAAAAATTCAAAAGACCAGATGTAACCTCTAAAGGAAGTTAGCTCTAACACAATAGCTCCAAATGTTTTAAGAAATCAAAGTAATGTTGATGAGCCTTGCAAGGTTTCTTTGAAGGGAATACCACTAATCTGGATGTTTAATTCAAGACACATTTATTAAAGAGAAAAGGAAATTTAAAACCCCATAAAATCATCTCCCATTTTTTAGGGTGGAGATAGAGAATTAGGAAGGATAGAAAGACTGAGGGCTGACTTGACTATATATTTAGCTGTCTGCAATGTGAGTTCGGCCATATCACTCACTCTACCATCTGCACCTCAGGGCATTTGTGGATGGCATCTGTTGCTAGCTCTGGGCAGACTACAAACTGATTAATTAACTACAAGATATACTATCTTCCATCATAGGACCCACAAACTACTTCCACAACTATTTTATATGCACAGTCCATATGGGTTTGAATCCTGGATCTGTCACTGGCCATATGGTTTTTAGGCATATGACAACTTGTTTGTGCTTCAGTTTCCTCCTCTATAAAATAGGGATAATAAACAGTAACTAACTCGAAGGTACCATGCTTACAGATAAAATGATATCCTGTCTGTAAAGCCTTTAGCACAATGCCTGGCAACATGGAAAGTCCTCAGTAAGTGTTAGCTTCTATTAGTGAAATGTCTAAAATGATGGGGTCCTCAATCTTTTTCTTTTTTGTCCTGAAACTGCCATAGCATCCATAGCTCATGACCTGTGGGTACAGAAAAAGCCCTCTGGAGCTTGAGATGGTATGTATAATTTGAAAAAGCCCAATGAATGCTAGCAAGTATCTCTTAATAAAAATGATGTATGATATGTAATTTCTCTATAACAATCTTGTCTTTAGGCAGACTATGAGATAAGAATTATTAGTAAAACAAAGAACAAAAACCAAAATGAAATCCTCCATAACATTGACTCTGCATCACTTGGTCTTTACCCTCTGCCTCCTCCAAGTCTTTTTTGTTGGCTAACAGGATCTCATCACGTTGGTCTGTCAATAGATCAGCCAGATGATGGATAATCTCTGCTCTCTAGGAAGAAAGGTAAAACATTAAAAAAAAAAAAAAAGCAAACACATTAATCCAAGAAGAACGCACAGCATACTTTTAAACCTACTCCTTTGAATGAGCCAGGCCTTGCTCCTAAATCCAAGGTCACCATTGATTGAAATCTCTTTACCTCTTATCATTCATTCCCCACCTTGGCTCTCCTCATTTTTTCCTTCCTCTCTCACTACTAATCTCCCCGATGAATGACAGACACAATCTGTCCCCAAGAAGGGGGCCAGCATTTTGAATCGGCATGATATACCCATCTCCGCAAACTCAGTATCACTGGCTGTATATTTTATTTCCCAGGTAAGTTTTGGTTTGTTTTTTTTTTACACAATTATTTAATGAATTCAGCCAAAGGGAGAAAACCCAGTCCTGGACGCCTGAAGAGATCCCAATCCTTACCCACCTAGATTAAGAAGTGTGGCAAATCAGTGTGATTACTGAAGGAGAGGGTAGTGGTTTAAGAGACAAGCTGAGCTCTTCCTTTCCTTTCCTTTCTCTACTTGCAGTTATTTTAAATTCTCTTCTTTCTCAGGCCAAAGCGCTCCCTTGAAGAAACCTAAATACATCACTTTCAAATCCATCCTTAACAACACAAGCCTTGAGAAGCCAATCCCAGCTTCCATCTGACTGCCTTGCATTTCCAAACTGCTCGTGTCTGCCACTTCACTGTGGGCAGGACCCTGACTAGAGAGCAAGCCCTTGAGCTTGCATCTAATAAGTAAGTTAGGTGATTTGGATGAGTTAGGATAAGCAGTTTTCCCCCACTTCCATGCCTGGTATGTGGCAGGCTTAGGGAGCCTCCTTGGTCTCATCATTTTCATGATGTTTTTGCTCAGAACATCATAGTGATGAAAAGCTAGCTTAGGCTTCAGGCTTAAAAGACAAAAGGGAAAATAAAATTTGGAGAAAGAAAACAGGCAGAACAAATCTGAATCACAACCTATAGCTAGAATAACTGTGTGGGATCATGAGGAACGAAAGGGGAGACAGGCTTGACTGTGCAATAAACCTCACAGCATGACTTACCCTGAAAACCAACAGAACTATTAGCTAGGGTTATTACCTGCTCAGGTTCCAAAGTGGCCAACATCCTTCCTCCTGATCGAGCCATTTCTCCCTGCTGCTCAACGGTAGGACCTGTAAGAATATTTGCAAACATCAGATCACGGACAGCTACCCCACCATGTGCACAGAACGAACACTCAGTGTCTAGGTGTGCTTGTTTCCCGGAGGTCACTCAGACCAGTAAAATGGCAAAAGAATATACTAGATTAATTCAGGCATAAATACAAGAAACTTGTCTATATTTCTAAAGCAGACAACATAATTTACGTCTTGTAGGGTTCTTTCAATTCCACTTTGGCTTATATTCTCTAACATGTTTGCATTTCTGAATGTAGATTATATGGAAATTCTATTTTTGTGAACAACTGAGAGTACATATCATGTCTTATGCATCTTTCCGTTTCTAGGCATCCAACATGGGCCTAGCAAATGTTTCTTAAGAAAAAGAATGCTTGGGGTGCCTGGGTGGCTCAGTCGTTATGCGTCTGCCTTCGGCTCAGGGCGTGATCCCAGGGTTCTGGGATTGAGCCCCGCATTGGGCTCCCAGCTTCTTCCTCTCCCACTCCCCCTGCTTGTGTTCCCTCTCTTGCTGGCTGTTTCTCTCTCTGACCAATAAATAAATAAAATCTTTAAAAAAAAAAAAAGAATGGTTATATTTTTTAACCTAGTGCTTTTAGAGAAGCCTAGTTGAGCAGGTTAGCTAAATTTTACAGAAACAAAGCAAAATCCAATTTTGCTAAATTTTACAGAAACAAAGCAAAATCCAATTTTGCAAAGAGTGTCTGAAACAATATCAGAATTCATGATATCAACATATCAATTTTGTGATTTCTATTCCTAGAGGAGAACTCAGTCTTTAGTCTCATCTAGGCCATGGTGTGGCTACCTATCATCCACAGACCATGGGACTCTATGAAGAACTACCTACCTGCAGGCTTTACTTCGGAAAAGAAGGTGCCAACTTTCTTTCCCTCCACGATGTCTGTGATGACATGCCCAGACACCTTTGGGTGGGTTCCGTTGGCAATAACCACAGAAGTGCCACCTTGCAAAGCCCAGAGGGCCGCTTTCACCTAATAAGAGAGGTTAGATCCCAACATGAGGTTCAGACCTTTGCAGGGTCTAGTCATCCACACTTTAAACTTGCAAAAACATAGAGAACACAATGTGATATTGAGCAATCGAAGTATATGCAGGAATGTTTCCAACAGCTCAGAAGCTCTGAAAACACACTCAGCCCGTGCCCTCTTTCCAGCCCAACTTCAGCATGTGCTGCCTAACAATGAGCCAATCTACCCTTTGTGCTCAGTGCTCTAAGACTCTCTAGTACTGGGACTAATAACTTCTACGCTTGACCTACTGTGCCTCAACTTAGTTTCCAGTCTGGTGTTTGGCCAGAGTCTGATCCTGAGTTCTTTTAGCCTTTGTATATCTCTTTTGTATGTTTCTGCCATTGCCACATATGATGCTGTATCTTAAGAGTATTACTTCTTAGAATAATAATGGGAGGGAAGAATTTCTGAAAGATTTCGTAAGAAATATTTGAGCTGGGGTGTCTGACTGCCTCAGTCAGTGGAATGTGCAACTCTTGATCTCAGCGTTGTGAGTTTAAGCCCCACACTGGGTGTAGAGATTACTTTAAAATAAATTTAAAATCTTAAAAAAATTTTTTTGAGCTGATAAAAGATTTATGAATTATGAAAAATATATAGACCCTGCCCTTGACAAGTTTACAGCATGAATGCACTATGTAATATTAGTAAAAAGAATACATACACAGACACAACTAAACATAGGTACACAACATGCATTAAACCCGTATTTAGACGTGCACATTTAAGTGTGTATGTGCTTAGGATCATAACCATTAGCTCCCAAGCACTCACAAAAGTACAAAGGATAAAATACTGTTTGGTTTTATATCTGTTACAGGAAGTAAGAGTATCAAACCCATACCTTGGCTTCCATGCCACCCATTCCCACTCTTGACTTGGTTCCAAAAGTCACAGACTGCTGATCTCCAGGATAAAATATATCAATGAGCTTTGCATCATCTGACCCTGGGGGACTGTCAAAGAGACCTAAAAAGCAGACACGAGTCAGTAATATTGCTATAATGGAAATGAGTGTCCCCTCAGACAGACCCCCTGGGCACTGGCCAACCACTCTGCATGTGACTGATCCAGATGACTTCTGTGTTCTACCAGCTGTAACCAGAAAAGGGAACAAGGGATCTGTCTAGTCTACCCCTGCTGAGAATCAGCAATAGGACTCTCCTTACATACTTATATAACCTGGCTTAATGAATGAATGCTTGCCAGCATCATGACATGAGCATAGCCTTATCAGCTCTGCCCACTGTCTACTGGGCAGCTGTCCTCACCTCTGCCACTGCTACTTACGATGCTGAATTAAGTAAGTAACCGAAAAGGATGAGTGGCTATTGCAGGAGATATGCAGCAGCCATATACGATAATGTGACTATCTCCAAGTGGGATGAATTGAGAGATAGGTTTTCATGAACTCTCACAGCACCCTTTGAAACAACCACTGACTATACTCCCCATGTTATGGGTAAGCTGTTGTGAAGTTAGGCTGAGTCAGCAGGAAGAGCACACGACTCTCGGCATTCAGAGTCAAAGCCTATGTCCCTTTTACAACTGAATAGAATAACATAAATCACGAGTTACATGAAACATTATATGCGTACAAGCCATGATTAAAAATCTTCACAATATCACTTGTAAAAATAGCGAGTTGGAATCTTGGAAAGAAAAATCATGGGCCTGTGAAAATGGAATCATGTTAAGGCCTTAGTGGGACACATACAGAGAGGAACTGCCCAGGGTTGGGGATTGACTCAAGGACACCTGGGCAGTGATGTTTTTGGTTTAAGTTACTGCTTTTCCTGTGTGAAAATACAGCCCTCTCTGCTTCATCATTCCAAATCCCTAACACGACCCTGTTCTACATGCCTTCCCTAGGAGAAAGGAATCAAAGGAGTGAGGAAATTGGTGTCGGGTATGGAATGAAACAGTGCTAACCATGGGCAGCAATTACAAGGCCAGAAAGGCCACCTGTTACCACCTCTGTCCACCATGGTGCAGCACTCTGAGGCTCCTGGATTCGGGGCTAGAGTCTTCCAGAAGGCGCTATACTATCAGATCACAGGCTTGGATTCTGAAACTGTTCTGGTTTCATACAAAAACGGCCTGGGCAAGGTTGTACGATTCTAAGCCAAACCTTCTCCATAGATGCTGAGGAGTGCCTAGCATTCTGATATTCTGCCAACTCTTCTTTTTCCCTTTATAGCAGCTTCTCAAACCCACCAAGAGCATATTTAAAATTTTAATACTGTGCTAAAAATCAACATTCAGTGGATAACTAATCAGGGTTAATAGCCCAAGCCTGTTCTTTGTACATTCATGTACATTAGTACACAAATGTTCATAGCAGCATTGGTTATAACAGCTCAAATGTCTACCAACTGATGAATGGGCAAATAAAATGTGGTGTATCTATAGAGTGGAATATTATTTGGCAATAACAAGAAAAGTACTGATATATACTATCACATCGATGACCAATTTTGGTGTTTGAGGCTGCATTAAAAATGTTTACTAGAGTCTAGTTCAAACTGGGCTTTACATATTGATCTTTCAAACTCATGTCCTTTACTCTGCAGGCAGTATAGAAGAGAGGAGAGTGTGGATTTTCAAACTGAACAGACTTACTTTTAGAACCAGCCTCTGCTAAGTACTGACTATGTACCAGCCTCTGCTAAGTACTGACTATGTGCCTTTAGATATACCATTTAACTGGTGTGAACTTAATTTTTAATTTCTTCATCTGAATAGTAGAGTTAACCTATCTACTTTGCAGGATTGCTATAAGGATTCAATAAACTGGGATTTATAAAGCACTCAGCACAGTATTTGTGCATCGCAGAGATTTAATAAAAATCTGTTGATTAACTGAAAAGCCTTCTTCTCTAGAGTGGCTCACTCTTATCCCAACCCAGTTATTCCTGTCCTGAGATTTCAGATTTATAGTGTATAAACATGGTACCAAGATTTCTTATAAGTAAAGAAATTGACATATACGTATGATATATCAGATTTCCCACATGGACAGAAGACAGATCAACCCATCTGTATCTCCCCCTGCCTCCACTAGGTAGCTCCCTGTTCTTAATCTTACACCACTGGAGTGTAAATGGAAAATAGGTCCTGCTAAAGGAGCCTGCCTTGCATGTGGGCTAGGAACAAAATAGGTTTTTCTGATCCCCTGGGAATGTAAGGGGGGACTTTTGGGATCCTGTAGGTTTGGCCTGTTTTAAACACAGTTACCATATTCCTTATGGGTCAAAATATAAAATGGGAACAGCTTAAGAGAGTGAAAAGAGTGAATGGAGAGTCAAACTGGAACCAAGAGGGACCCCTCTGAGGAAGGGGAAAGCAGGGTAGAATATGTAAGACCATGGTGGCCACATAGCCTGGACTTCTGAAGTGGCTCCAATTTAATATCATCTGTCTCATGATTGACATTAAAAACTGGAAGTGATCAAAACCACAGTGAAACAGCACTTCACACCCACTCAGATGGCTATCAGTGAAAAGGCAGATTATAAGAGGTAAGTGCTGGCAAGGATGTGGAGAAACCAGAACCCTCACATAGAACTGACAGGGATGTAAAATGATGCAGCTGCTTTGGAAACCAATATGGCACTTCTTCAAAAGACTAAACACACGGAGAATACCAAATGATCTAGCAATTCTACACCTAGGTAAAACAAAAAAACATGTTCGCACAAAAATCTGGACATGAATGTTCACAGCAGCATAAGTCCATCTTCTAATGAACAGGTAAACACAATGTGGTATGTGTGCACAATGGAGTAGTTGGCAATAAAAAGGAAAGGAGTACTGACAGATGCTGTAATGTCCATCGATGAACCTTGAAAACATGATACTAAATGAAAGAAACCAGTCACAGAGGATCACGTATTGTGTGATTCCACTTCGTCCAGAACATGCAAATCCATAGAGACAGAAAGTAGATAAGTGGCTGCCTAGGGCTGGAGAGTGGGAAGAAGTGAGGAGTGATCGCTAATGGGTATGCGGTTTCTTACTGGGGTGATAAAAATGTTCTAGGGGGTGCCTGGGTGGCACAGCGGTTAAGCGTCTGCCTTCAGCTCAGGGCGTGATCCCAGTGTTATGGGATCGAGCCCCACATCAGGCTCCTCTGCTATGAGCCTGCTTCTTCCTCTCCCACTCCCCTTGCTTGTGTTCCCTCTCTCGCTGGCTATCTCTCTGTCAAATAAAAATGAATAAAATCTTTAAAAAAAAATGTTCTAAAATTGTTGTCAGGTTTGAACAACTATATGAATATACTAAAAATCAATAAACTGAATTGTAAACTTTAAAGAGATGGGCTGTGTGGTACGTGAATTATATCTGTAAAAAGCTGTTCTAAAAAAACCAAACCTGAAATGCCTGGAAATGACAACATTTCAGCATTCAAACTCCATCTTCCAGATTCCCTCACCTTCTTTTGAGCCATAAAATCCTTTTGTTAGACCATATGGCTCAGAAATAATGGTCCATGGTAAAAAAAAAAAAAAAAAAAAAAAAAATTCAGAAGGACTCAAACAAAGAGGGGAATTCATGTACCCACCCATTATTTAAAACAGAGGTTGGATAAAAGGAAAGGGCATTACTTTGTACCTTCTACATCTGAAAGAACAATCAGGAGGTCAGTTTTCATTTCCACGGCCAGACGCGCAGCCAGGCTATCATTATCTTTAACACTAATAACCTGGAATGCAGGTAAAAAGTCAAAAGTGAGTGAACTACGCAGTTCAAGATGTTCACAGAAGCACTCTGCTAGGTTCTGACAGGCAAAATTAATGACTGAGTGCACGGATGACGGCTCTTACAGGCCCCTTCTGTCTGCAAAACACTGTGCCTACTGGCAAGCCCATTTCCAAACATGCACTCTCTTCTCCATTGACACACACAAGCCATGCTCATAGCACCATCTGAAATCACTATAGCACCTCACCCTGTTGAATGAGAACCCCTCCCCCGACTTCAGAAGAGCTTATGCAGCCAATGCTCCATGAGGCCAGCTTCTGTCCCAATTTCTCCATCTTGTTTATGCCAAACTTCTGGTGTTAGTACATGCAGCATAGCGTAGCATTAGTCTCCGGCATGCTCAACCCTTAGGAATACTTTACCCACATTTACCCCCTGGAGATCACTATTGGGCTCAGCTGGGGGTACGACAGCATCATTTGTGTTGACAATGGGGACGATGTTCATTCGGAGGAGTTCATGCAGTGTCCCATTAAGGTTCCGGCGCTTCTGCTCATCGTGGAAATCCAAGTTGGTCACCAAGATCTAAAAGTAATTAAATGGATTGAAAATGCAGAAGGGCGGAAAATTATGAACATCCCAGCAACAACATACAAAAGATGCTAAGAGGAGAGGAGTTAAACTATAGGCTTCTGGATCCCACACAGATCGAAATGGAACCCACATCTCTGGATACTTACCTAATTCTTTTAGAGATGGAAAAAAATTAATCACTTGGAATATTTAAGGATGCTCAAGACTTCTTGTAAAAGTAATTCTCAAAGAGCTACAAAATCTCTTCTATTTACAGAAGTAAGAAAATTATGTCGAACTTTAAAGAGATACACTTTGGGGGAAGTGATGGTTATCCGTTAATTTCTAAAATAACTCCGAATCCTAGCATTGGATTCAGGGGCTGGCCACAGTAGGCAATGAAACATTAGGTGAGTGAGCAAAAGAACGGTCTGCCCTGCTGGGAGAAGTGTAGGTGACAAAACGGAAGAGGGCTATGCTACTACCGGTGCTCTGCAGCTGACCATGACTGTGGTTAGCAGAGACTGTGTCTGAGCCTGTGGGATTGGCCTGAGAGGTTTATGAAGGCAAATCTTCAGTCAGAAACTGAAAGAAGGGCTAGACATATCTTAGTTTCAGGGAGAAGATGAGCATAAGCTACTCAAAGGTACAGTGGAGAGCTGGGTGTGGGGGTGGGCAGATAGCTCCACTTCCTTGTTTAAATCAGAGTATTAGGCAATGGTTAACAGGAGAAGGTAACTGAGGATAGCAAGAAACTAATGGTAATAAGCCCTGAAGCTTATAAATAAATGTTTCCATGAACTCCCTCTAATGTTTAAGGAAGAAAGTTCTTGCAATGTGGGACAGGCTGAAGTAGGAAAGGCGGCAGGCAGATGGTCAAGAAAGAAGGTACCCAAACAGTAAAAGTAGGCATAGTTAAGCCCTAGCTAGGGTCTGGTTATGGTAACTGAGAAGATTACAGTAGACTTAATGATTTATAAAATGTAGGTAAGGAAGACAACATAGTAACACAACTAAGGGAAATAATCTACTCACTCATTTGGTAAAAAAATTATTCACTACTTCAGAAATGTCAGGCCCTTTATGAGCTGCTGAGATACAGAATAAAACTGTGGATGGTTTGGGGAAGGTAGAACAGGGCATATTTTTTTAAGGATAGATCATGAACTCTTTTTCAGGAAAGTCAGTCCTGTAGGAAACAGGACCAGGTCAAAGGTGAACATATAGATTCTAGCCATGGGGGTGAAAAGTCAAATGATAAACATGTGCGTAGGATAGGCAAGCAGGAGGTCTAAAGGTTCAGTGAAAATACCTGTTGCTCAGCTTAACAAAGAAGGAGTAAAAGACAAGAGCCCTAAGAGAGAAAAGTATGTGTACGGAGAAGGGCAGTCTGTTAGGATGCAAATCAATTTCATTTTTATGAAGAAAAATTAAGCTGCTCTACTTGTTTAAATCTTTAGCCTGACAAACAACTTGGTGGAGATTTCCAAAAGCCACTGATAACTGTCTATTTTTTTAAAGATTTTGTTAATTTGTTATGAGAGAGAGAGACTGAAAGAGAGGGAGTATGCAAATGCACGCAAGCCAGGGCAGGGGGCGGAGGGAAGAGGGAGAGAATCCCAAGCAGACTCTGCTGAGCGACCCCAAGATCAGGACCTGAGCCGAAATGAAGAGTCGGATGCTCAACGAACAGAGCACCCAGGCGCCCCTGATAACGGTCTTTAAAACAGGATTACTAAAGACAAAAAGAAACCACAGGAGAAGGTACAAAGGGCAAAGATTTCTTGCAGATAAGATTCTAGGGAAGGCAAATGTATGAGAGAGAAGGGCCCATGGATGGATGCTTGTTGGAAACTGAAGGGGACACAGCTCTTTCACATCAACATTAATAGAAGCCATGGCTGATGTGCAGTGACTTTTAATGCTACTTTCATTAAAACCAACCAATGAACCAAAAAAAAAAAAAAAGCCCAACCCCCCCCCCCCAAATCCCAAAAAACCCAAACCCTCAAAAAGCATCATACCTGAGAAAAAAACAAAAGTATAGTTACTGGACCTAAGTTTCCTTATCTGGCTCCAGACACTTTTTTAAAAAATTAAAGACTGAAATTGTCATTGGATTGTGGAGAAGATGAGAGCTGGTAATAGTAGCTGACAGAAATTGAGATTTCTATTGTATTTATGCTAACAGGAAAAAAAAATCTAAGAGAGTGGGGTTTCAAGCTACAGACAACAGGAAGACAAGTCCATGCCTTTCTGCTTCAGCTCACTTACTCAAGGACTCTTTGGAACAATACCACAATGTCACTGTGGATAACACTGTAAGAATTATGGAGAAAGAGAAAAAGCAGTAGGAAATGAAAGACCAAAACCTTAAAGGATGTATACATAACAACGTCAAATATGTAAAACAATATCTGTGTGAATGGTAGCATCAGGGGCAGCAAAGGAGTTGAAGACAATAACTGGGGAGTTCAATTTTTTTCAACTGTTTTGTGAAGTGACTGTTAGTTGTTTTGTGATATTTACATGTTTCTAGTGCGTAGGTGTATTGGTGTTAAAGATACAATTGAAAAAATAATTCTGGAAATTTAGGTAAAAAACAATGTCGAAACATTCAAGTGCAAATCACTAAAAATGTACGAGTTTCATAAGGACTGGAACCATGGTTGATTTGTTTACCACAGTAACCCCAATGCCTAACATACTTCTTGGTATACCAGAAGTGCTCAATAAATATTTGCTGAATGAATGAAAACCAACCATAAGCATTCCTCTTTCTTTTTAATGCTTGATATAAATTTATTATATAAGGCAACCAGGTACAAAGAGAAGCAAGCTGCCTGAAGTCAAAGAAGCCAATGAAAAAAAGACATCTAACTTTCCTGTCTTCAGGAGAAGTATACACACCTATAGTAGCAGCCATAACAGTTACTAGCACAATACCAAGTGCTAATAATTACTGGGAATGACACTACATTAAAGGCTTTTCATATATTTTCTCATTGATTTCTTCCAAAAACCCTCTCAAGTTGACACTGGTATTATCTTCTTCTTTCAGATGAGGAGACTGAGGCACAAAAAGGTTAGACCAGAAGACTTTCTCCAGATTTTCCAACTAGCAAGTGGTGAAATTAAGACTGTATCCCGACAGTCTAGCTTTACAGCCTTGCTTATTACCTCTTTGTTCCATGGGAATCATCACAGGTCCCACACCTCTCTGCAAAGGTGAGCCTCTCACCTGGGCAGCACAGATGCTGTACTGGGTAAACATGGCCTCATACAAGGCCATCAGTCCACTCTGTCCGGCGGCTGCGCAGGCTCGTGCTTCTAAGACTGGAATTGCCTGTAACACACAAATAGATATGGTGTGGTTGGGAATGAGGGAAAGGGGCCTGCAGACCCGTTACAGAGGCTGGGGAAGCAGCACTCACCATCTCTTTCAGCTGGTTCTGACCCGAGTGCAGGGCCTGCCGGACGCTCTGAGACAGAAGGATCTCATGGCGCAAGCGTTGCTTGCCAAAGGCTACAGCTCCACTGGTCACCAGCATCATCTCTCGGCCTTGGTTCTGTAGCACTGACACCTGACATTGAGGAAGGAAAAAGCAGGAGTCACTGTATCATCTCTTTCCTCTCCTCACAAGGGACTCAGGTAGGGCAGATGATTGAATGGATCTCAAACACTGGTTTATGGACCAGCACTGGGCTGGCTCTGGAAGAATCACCCAGGTTGTTTGGTAAAAATACAGCTTTCTACATGCTACCTCAAATCTGATAAGTACATAGCAGACAGAGATCAGAAATTCTAAATAAGGGGATTCTGGTATGTAGGCAGCTTTGACATCCACAGTACTTGATGGTATCTGTGGAGGTCTATAATGCAGACGGTCTAGTTGTTCCAGCAAAAGCAATCTGGAGCTAGGAACTCCAATGTAAACTTAGCAGATGGCTTCTTAGGTTCTAAGGCATGAGGTGGAAGATTGAGGCTCTTTCTGAGCTATATTGATCCCTATGGGTCACCTAAGGCTAGACCAAGGACAGATGCTAACCCTATTCTGCTCTGTCTGCCCAGATCCAGCTGTGGTCACTTTGTTCCCTACTTTGGACAGATCTGCATTAAAAGAATCAAAGATTCAAGCTGCAAATACAGTCCATATTCTTAATATGCCCATTCTCCCTGATGTTTGAGCCCTATAAGCTGGCTCAGGAACTCACAAACACCTGTAATGAATCATGATTTTGAAAAAAAATTTTTAATCATAGAAAATTTCATACTTGGGGCACCTGGCTAGCTCAGTCAGAGAAGCATGTGACTCTTGATCTCGGGGTTGTGAGTTTGAGTCCCAAGTTGGGTACAGAGATTACTTAAAATGAATAAATAAATAAATTTTAAAAAAATAGTAACCAATATACCACCAAAAAAAAAAAAAAAAAAGGAAGAAGAAAATTTCATACTTAACCACAGTGGTAAGAATAGTTTTATAAATCCCCATGTACCATCACCCAGCTTCAACAATTATCTCTCATGCCAATTTCCCAGTCTCTAGTACTGCCTTTATAGCTAGTCCTGCTATTATTTTAATACGAATGCCAGGTCCCGGACATATTATTTCATCTATAAATATTTCAGCAGTAATTGCTAAGAGACAGAATATATATGCATACATCCAAAAACCAGTGTCACCTAAAACATTTCAATAACTCCTTAACATAAAAGATCCAATCAGTTAAAACGCTGCTCCAATTTTTTTAGCTTGCCAAATGACAGTGACTGAGGGGTCCAAAGATGGGAAAGTCAAATCAGGATGTAGTTATTCTTGAAGCCTCTTAGGAGAGCTGGGACTCAGCCTGGGCCTCCAGGACTGGGAGGATTTGCACATGCTGCTAAGTGCACAGTATGAATGGTGCCCCTGGAGTTGTGTAACCAAGGGGTTCTGAGGAAGAGGAGGCTCTAAGAGTGGATTCCAGGTGGTGGACAAGGACAGGAATGAGTATGACATGTTGGTGGGCCAGGGAGGAAGTAAGCTTGAAAACAGTGGTGGTGGTCTCACCAGCGAGAATGGGAAATAAAGTAGGTCATTCCATTAGGCAGTTACACGTCAGAGAAGTCTCTCACAATGTGGCCCTTTTATAAATACCAGCAAAGTCAAATCTCACCTGCACCTGGTTTTGTAAATAAAGTTTTACTAGAACACAGCTATGCCCATTCATTTATATATTGTCTATGGTTGCTTTTTGTGCCCATGGTAGAGACAAGTAGTGGAGACAGAGACCATCTGCCTACAAAACCTAAAATATTTACTATTTGTCCTTTTGTTTAAAAAAAAAAAATTTACTGATACCTGCTCTTGGCAAAGATAGGTAGTGGGATCTGTAATTTGATGTTTAAAGTCTAAAACTCCCATGTCAACCCTTAAGGTCACTTTCTTTACTGATAGTCTACAGTCAGCCTGGCTTGCTTGCATAGCCAGTAGGGCATAAAATCCCCAATGGAAACTTCTGCTTTGGGCCCTTCCAAAGGTAAGAGTCCCTGCACAGATCTCTTGGTAATTCGATCCCTGCAAATAAAGACGTTGGAGGGCTTGTGCACAGATGTCTCTCAGACCCCAATGCCTGCTTGCACTCTCTCTCTTGCCGCCTAGTATCCTTTGCCTTTAAATGAAAGTGTTATATGGGTATTCTCTGTGAAGTCTGCTGAATCCTTTTAAATATGTGAACCTGGAAAATCTTTGCAATGATAGCTCATATTTATTTCAATATTATTGACCTAATTAAAAAAGAAAAAGCCTAGCAAAACAGGAACAAAAAAAGCTCAGTATTTACAAACATCCATTAGGGTACTCAACCTTGAGGACCCATCAGTCACCTGGGGAACTTTAAAAATCCAGGTGCTTGAGCCCCACCCCAGAGACCTGAGTGTGAGGGCTAGGAATCTCTAGGCCCCTCAGACAATTTTAATGTGCAGCCGGGATTAAGAATCACTGACATCTACAGCTCCTTATCACTAAGAAGCCTGAGGGATAAACTGCATGAAATCAACTTTACTCCTTGACCTCCTCTTTGCTTGCCCTGGGATGCTGAGTCCACTGGTACCTTTGTTGGAAAGGGAGTTTTCATATTGGTTCATCTATTGTACTCAAATTATTTTTACAAGCTGATAAACCTGAACTGGTGGTTAGGATGGGTTAGGGATAAAATTAGGGTTGGAAAAAACCAAACAAACCCGAACTGACAGTTTAAAAACTCCGTATTATTTTTGTTCACCAGAATCTTCCATCTTGGCAATTACCTGCTCAACAATAGATGCCAGGCGCCCCAGGGCAAGGCCACACTCATCCCCACGCGTTACTACAGCACTTCCGAGCTTCACCACGATTCTCTTGGCATGCTTCAGCTCACTGCGGTGGGCGAAAGACTTGCCGTGTGCACGACTGAGGGGTACAGTGATAAAGGGGATATTGCTCCAAGAACGAACATGTCTGATGGCTGAAGCCTGGATACGATCTGCAGCTCCCAAACAAAGTCAAATGCAAGATAAAAGAAAAATATATAATATAAATTTTTTTTTTAAAGATTTTATTTATTTATTCGACAGAGATAGAGACAGCCAGCGAGAGAGGGAACACAAGCAGGGGGAGTGGGAGAGGAAGAAGCAGGCTCATAGCGAAGAGCCTGATGTGAGGCTCGATCCCACAACACCGGGATCACGCCCTGAGCCGAAGGCAGATGCTTAACCGCTTAACCGCTGTGCCACCCAGGCGCCCCAATATAAATTTCTCATTAAAAAGATACACATACAATATTAACCAGTTTAGCCAAAAAAAAAAAATAACTTTATTATTCTTAACTGAGTAAAACCAGTAAATCAAAAGCCAGTATATCCAGCATGTTCTTATTCTAGCATTGTGTGGAGTTTACACCAAGTACACAGATCCCAGATACACTCAAACACTGTGAAGAGTTTAAACAAAACAATCTTTCCTGAAGATAAGCTGGCAAAATATAACAAAAGTCTTAAAAATGTTCCCGTCTTTAATTCTGTGTTTGGAAATTTATTCTAAGAAACTAATTAGAGATGGAAACAGAGATTTATCAGAAGGCTGATCATAGTGTTATTTATAATAGGAAAAATCACAGAGTAAACATCCAAAAAAGGAAGAAGGATCAATGAACTTTTTCATAATTTTTAATAACATAGGAAAATGCTCCTGACATGTTAGTTTCCTATGTGTCTAAATGCACAGAAAAAAAGATGAAAATAAATCAAAAATGTTTTTATTTTTGATGGAATTACAAATGATTTCGATTTTCTTCCTTATTGTCTATGTCTTCCAAATTTAAGCAATAAAAATACATTGCTTTTATCATCAAAAAAATGTGTGCTTTTATTTTATTTTTTTTAAAGATTTTATTTATTTATTTGACAGAGATAGAGACAGCCAGCGAGAGAGGGAACACAAGCAGGGGGAGTGGGAGAGGAAGAAGCAGGCTCCTAGCGGAGGAGCCAGATGTGGGGCTCCATCCCATAACGCCGGGATCACGCCCTGAGCCGAAGGCAGATCACCGCTGTGCCACCCAGGCGCCCCAAAAATGTGTGCTTTTAAAGAAACCAAACCACTATAAAAAGAGAGTGAGCCTGACTAGAAGGACAATAAAGAGCAAAGTAATTGGTTATGAGTAGTAAAAAATCATAACTAAGCCACCTACAAATTTTCTCTCTGACATGGTAGCACGATTTCAGATGTCTGTTAACAATGATTAAAAAAACTGGATAGCTTTCTGAAGGGCAAGGAATGTTGGAGTCAAATACTTTCAATCCCTTTGGATATCTGCCTCTAAGCAATCCTTTCCTGATCTTTTTCTTGCAATGCTATACAGGATTTCTAAGGAAGCAAATGTTATACATGCATACACACACACACACACACACACGCACACAATCTCTCATATATAGATATAATCTTGATTAAAAAACTAAAGCTTTATCTACATAAAGCCAAAAGTAGAACGGTAGAAGCTGAATGTCAGGAACTGAATACCTTCACCACTTCTCATGGGCCCAACTCCTCCTGCTGGCTGCTTACTAATTACGCATTAGCCCTTCCTCTCACAAATGAAAAGACTTCTCTACTTTGAGCAAGGCACACTGCCACCAGTCAAAAGACTACATTTCCCAGACTTTTTGTGCAACCAGACATGGCCATGTGACTAAGTTCTGGTTAGTGAGATACATGTGAAAATGTTATGTGGGACTTCTAGGAATTTCGTTCAAAAGAGAAGTGCTTCCTTCTTCCCTTCACCCATCCTGCTGCTTAGAAAATGGGTATTAGGCAGGAGCTCAAACATAATTTTAGACTACAAGAAAAACATCAAGAACTTTGGAGTAATAAGAAAGGAGGAGTATGGATGCCCAATGATTTCACAGAGCTATTCTGAAAGCCCTGGACTGCCTCCCTTCTTAGAGAACCCCAGGTTCCTTTCAAAAGAGAGAGGGTTGCCTGGCTAGCTCCATGGGTAGAGCATGCAACTTCTGATCTTGGGGTTGTGGGTTTGAGCCCCACGTTGGGTATAGAGATTACTTAAAAATAAAAATCTTAAAAAAAAAAAAAGAGAGAGAGAGAGAAATAGACTTCTATCCTGTTTGAGCCATTATTATTTTGGAGTTTCTATTACACACACCTGACCTAATTGTAACTGACACAGAAGAATGAGTGCACAGGCAGAGGCGCAGGTGAGGCCTTGCTGATGGATGGTCTCACTCACAGCAAATGGACCTTCTCTTGGTGGGATTCCCTGATTGCAAGAAGTCAAGATGAGTAGTGCAGGTCCTCAACAGGACTAAACTTTAGGTACTTCCTCCTCAAAGAGTTCTCTATGTGTCATTACAAGCAATTAATAAGTATTTGAATGAATTACTATAGTAATCATTCCAAGCCACTATTCTACAATATTGCACAGTAACTTCCTCCACTGAAATCAACCATTATCACCTCCCTTTATAGTTACAGATTACCCAGATTTCTCTAGAGCCACTACCTCTAACTCCTGACCACTAACTCCTCTAACTACAGTGTAGCTTCTATTGTTTTCTCTATGCTGTAACAATGGAGGGTAAAGTGAGCAGAATCTTATTCTCATGGACCAGAAGATCACTGTGTATTCTCCTTCCTCTCTGCCGCCTTCACACACAAATCTTAGAATGAGTATTTTTAATGAAGCAGTCAAGAGTCCTTTCTTCCCCCTCTTAAATGACCACTTTAGTAAGCGAATTATGTTTCAAGTTTGCGGAGATACAAGAAAGATGATATGGTCTTTTTTCACAAGAGGCTTGAAGTCCAGTTCCTGGCACAAAGCTGCTCAGTAAGGCCATCCATCATCTGGGATGGAACTGGGACCTGGCACCCTCCTGGACCCACAGATAGGTTGTCTCTTCCTGGTGGGGGAGTCCCAGGGACTACCAGGCTGATTTGTTGTTGGGGCTAAGTTCTGTGAAGAGTTCCCTTTCTTCATTAAGTTCATCAATATAGGTACCATGGCGCAGTCTTCAGTGATATTATCATAAGCAATTATATATATACCCAAGTCTAAGCTTAAAAGTTGTATACATAATAATTCTGGCCTCATTGACCTGAGAGAGGGAGGGCTGGTAGAAGGAGAGACTTACTCCCCTGGCGTTTGGACCTGGGATCTCAGTGGCTATTTGCAAAGCTCAGAGCTACACCCAAGTATCCCGTATCCCTTTGATAGCTGTCAGGACTAGGCCTGATAGACATTTTCCCTTCCTGTCCCTGCAGGCCTGGTCCTGTAATGGAGAGTGCTAAGCATGGGTGGAGCAGTGTAAGAGCGCACTTAAGGACACCGGTAGTCCAGGAGATCAAATGGTAGAAACCAATCAGAATCTAGCAGGCCAGGTTAGCATGAAACAGGCTCCTGACCCACAGTCTTTATCAGCAAAGATACCAGCACAAAGGCACCAGGCAGTCAAGGGTCATTCTGGCTGCAGGCAACTGGGTTGCCGCAGATAAGGGCTGACAAGATTCCAGAGGAAAACAACTATGAATAAGGTTTGAGCAAGTAAAGACTCAGTTACATCCAGTGGATTCTAGCACCAGGGAGAGTTCTATGGGATCCAGGGCTTTTTCGGCTTCCTGTTCAACAACGCTGAGGACCTGTATTACTCCTATATTGATCCTACCTTTCTTGGGGGCATTTTTTATGTTTTACAGTATTTCATTCTTTTTAGAGTCCATCCTGAGGACTGAGAAGGTCTTGATTAGTTAGGAAAAATCCACGGCTTCTGGAGGGGCAATCTCTTCCCATCTTCTAGGGAACCTTCAAGCTCTAAGTCCCACAGAAAAGCCATCTCCTCCTGGTTAGTATGAGGGGATACTGAGAGGTATGTGTGTGTACCGTGTTGGGGGTGGGGGTGAAAAGCGAGTTGTCCATATTCTTCAAAAATGCTATGCACCATACTCCAAGGGAGGAGAAGTCTGTTAACTTGTCAGCATCAGAGTCCTTATGCTCAGCAATCAATGAGCCTGTGTTCCAGGCCTGAACGAGAGAGGACCCTGATAGGATTTCTATCTCCCTTCCTGGCCTTCCATTTTGTTCTGTGTTTATATGTATATGCTTTCTCACTTTGCCTTTCTTATTTCTTTTCTATTCTTCTGCTTATCATGATCAGTGAACATAGGGCTCCAGAATCCAGAGAAATCTGGATACACAAATGGAAAAATCTAGGGAAAAGATCAGAAAGTACCTCTTTCTGCGAATTACACTAATGAGAATAAACAATAATAACAATAATAAAAATACTGAATACTTACTATATACTAAGAGCTGTGTTAGGTATTCACACACCTTTTACAGAGGCAGAAGATATATAAAAGGACAGGTTCTGGAGCTAGACTGTCTGGGTTGGAATCTCAATCCTTCTGCTCATTTGCTGTTACCTTACCTATCTCATAAGGTTGCTGTAGGGGATAAAACGAATTGATGCATGAACAAAAATTGGCACAAAATAAACAATAAATATTAGCTGGTATTATTTAAAAAAGTGTCTGCTATTGCTATCATCATACTGAATTCTCATGAGTTAAGCCTCATGAGTTAGGCATTATTATGAGTTAGTTGGTGTTATTATTAGACTCATTTTATAAATAAGGAAACTGAGGTCCAGAGAAGCTGAGTAACTTGCTAACATTACCAGACTGCAAAAATGGCCACACTTTGAAGCTTCTTCCATCGACAGGCAGAATCTGCTCTCCCCGCCTTGAATCTGAGCTAGCCCTATGACTTGCTTTGATTAATAAAATGTAACACAAGTAACACTGCATAAATTCTGAGCTTAGGCTTCAAGAGGCCTTGTGGCTTCCACACATGCTCTATTTGGGAATCATGAAGGCATCATATGAAAAGCCGTGTTTAGCCTGCTGGAGGATGAGAGACCGTGTGGAACAGAGACAATCCATCATCCCAGCAAAGATTGCCCAGCCCTCAGCAATCAGCCCTGAGCCAAAGAGTTCTGACACAGATACAGAAGCACCATGCAGCTGAGCCGGGTCCAACATAGAATTGTGACCTAAATCTATAGTTGTTTTAAGTCACTAAAGTTACTTAGTAAGTAACTAGCACAGCTAGTTTTAAAACCCAGGGCACCTGGCTCCAGACCTTGATCTTTTCTCCCTTATATTTTTCTTTACGTGAATGAGAAATAGAGATTTTGGAGCTAGGGATTTTTTTCCTGGATGATAAGCTTTTTAGTCGATAAGCAAGTTCTCTTACAATAAGTTCTGGAGACAGACTATTGGTAAGATTTAATTGATATCAAGGAGACAGCCACTCAAAACACGATAAACAGCCTTTCAACAAATGCAGCTAGAATAACTAAGTGTCCAGAGGCAAAACCAAGAACCTTGACCTAAACCTTACACCTTATACAAAAATTAACTGAAAATGGATCATACACTTTAATGTAAAATGTAAAGCTATAAAACTTTTAGAAAAAACATAGGAGGAAATCTTCAGGATGTAGGGCTACACAAAGCTCTTAGACTTGACCCCAAATGTACAATTAATGAAAGAAAATATTGATAAGTGGGACGTCATCAAAATAAAAAAACTTTCCTCTGTGAAAGATCTTGTTAAAGGAATGAAATGACAAGCTATAAATTGGGAGAAAATACTTTCAAACCACATATCCGTAAAGGACTAGTACCTAGAAGAGAAAGAACTCTAAAAATTCAAAGGTAAAAAAACAGTCCTGGGTCGCCTGGGTGGCACAGCGGTTAAGTGTCTGCCTTCGGCTCAGGGCGTGATCCCGGTGTTGTGGGATCGAGCCCCACATCGGGCTCCTCTGCTATGCCTGCTTCTTCCTCTCCCACTCCCCCTTGCTTGTGTTCCCTCTCTCGCTGGCTGTCTCTATCTCTGTCAAATAAATAAATAAATAAAAATCTTAAAAAAAAAAAAAAAGTCCAATTAAAGATAAGAAAGAAACATTTCACTAAAGAGGATATAAAGATGGCCAAATAGTACATGAAAAGATGTTCAACATTATTAGTCATTAGGGAAAAGCAAGTTAAAACCATACTGAGGTAACATTACACACTATCACAGTGGCTAAAACCAAAGAGTGACAACAAAGAATGTTGATGAGGATGAAGAGAAAGCGGATTGCTCATAAACTGCTGGGGTGTATGTAAAATGGTACAGCCATTCTCCAAAAACAGCTTGGTAGTTTCTTATATAACCAAACATGCAACTACTATATGATCCAGCAATTGAACTCTTGGGCATTTATCCCAGAGAAATGCAAACTATGTCCACACAAAATCCTATACACAAATGCTCATAGCAGCGTTATTTATACCAGTAAAAGATTGGAAACAATCAGATGCCTTTCAATGGGTGAATGGTTACACTAACTGTGGTATACCCATACCATTAAATACTACATTGAGTAATAAAAAGGAACGAAAAAATACACACAACTTGGATGAATCTCCAGAGAATTATGCTGAGTAAAAAAACCCATCCCCAAAGGTCACATACTGTCTGACTTCATTTATATAACATTTTTTGAAATGACAAAATTATAGAAATGGAGAACGGATTAGTGGTTGCCAGGGGTTAGGGATGGGGAGGAGGGGGATAGCCATAAAACAGAAAAGTGAAGGATCCTGTAGTCGTGGAAACGTTCTTGACTCTATGAATGCCAATCTCTGGATTGAGATACTGGAAGAACGTGTAAAGGGCATAAGGGATCTCTCTGTATTAGTTCTTACAATAGCACATGAATCTACAATGGTCTCAAAATTAAAACTTAACTACAAAAAAAGGTAATGAACAAAAATAGCCTATAAAAAAACTTTGGGAGAATGAATATAGGTAACACCTTATTTGAAAATTTTAAATTAATTAATTAGGCATACAAAATGCTGTACAAAATTAATGTGTACAATTTGATGATTCCGTAGATAAGTATACACCTGTGAAACCATCACCACAGTTAATGCCATAAAACTATCACCTCCAAAAGTCTCATTTTATCGAAAAATACAAACACTCAGAACATTTCACCAGTAGGCTGCTTCCTTGCTACTGTCTTTGTCCAATTCTCCCAAATTACGTTTTTTTCTCCTTTAAAATCTTGCTTGAAACACACTTCCAAACTCCCCACATCCTTCTAAGTTTCCTATGGTACCTACGAGATCTGGAGAGGGCTGAGAATTGGACCCAGGGCAGGAGACGCTGGCGGAAGGGCTGGAACCTGGAGCAGTAGACTTGACTCAACATGCTGCGATGTGGTCACTGATGAAAGTATCTGCAGAATGCATTTTTAAAAGATGAAAATGAAAATGATAGGCAATTAACTTTAATTTCTTCCACTTCCTCATACTCTCAGTGAAAACTTGATTCTTCTGCTCCAAACTCCTCTGTATTAAGGACAATCCCACCTGTTCTGTATATAGGAAAGAGAAAGACACGAAATGGCTCCTTCCCAGGTCCCACCTCCATCCTTCCTTTCCTAAGACCTCCTTAGTTTTTATGTAAGCAAATGACAATTAAGGATTATAAATACTCTGAGTGACAAAAAAGTTAAAGTACAATGTTTCTGTATTGATACTAAATCTTCACTACAGTTCCTACACCATTAGGGAGTCTCAAACAAATCAAAAACAGATCCAAATTCAATAAATGGCCATCTCCACCTTCCTGCTATCACCTCCCAAAAGAACTCTGAAAACCCCGGTGTTTGAAATGTCAGCTTGACCCCTGCTGACACAAGAAGAGGATGGAAAGCCAGAGGCTACTGTCATCTTTCTTCCTGCCGTCCACAGGAATCTAAAGCTCACTCTTGCATGCCTGGAGGGAGCGCAATGCCTGCAAATGGTTGGCATTTTAAATGAGTATGGGCACATCCCATAGAGGATGAGTACATGGCTAGAAACCTGAGTTAGGAATATGGTGGTTATGGGTATTTTCCTGCCCTAGGGCAAACTTGAGGCTTTAGATAAAGAATAGTTTATTTCACAAAAATGTAGGGGGCTCCCTCCTATATATCCATAGGAGAAGAAACCATTCATTATTGCAGCTCTCAAGCTACAGGGACAATTGCTGTTTCCACAAGAAAAACACTGCACCTCTTTGCTTACAGGCTTCTTTTTAACTTTTGCTCTATGGATTGGTGAATATATTCCAACCCTCTTAAACGTGTCTCAAAAGACTAGCAGTTAGCCCCACAGTGAAGAGAAACAAGCAGTGGCATGTACTGCTCTTCAATCTATATTGCACAAAGGCAAAGACAGAGAGGAGAGAAGAGATTGGCAGGATACATCTGCTGTAAAAGAGATGTCATCCAACAGGCAACAGAAAGTGTTAAGTGCTGTCCTTGTTGATTTAGTTTGTGACAGTCTGGAAGATCCCAAGAGAAAATTATCCGCGTAACATTTAAGGAGGACATAAGCCCATGGTCTCTGTGTGCTGCTTATATAAATTCATTCAGTAATTTTTTTTCTTTTAAAATTTTATTTATTTGTCAGAGAGAGAGCGAGAGCGCGCCCAAGCAGGGAGAGCAGCAGGCAGAGGGAGAAGCAGGCTCCTTGCTGAGCAAGGGGCTGGATGCAGGACTCAATCCCAGGACCCTGGGATCATGACCTGAGCCGAAGGCAGACACTAAACCACCAAGGTGTGCCTTCTTCAGTAATTGTTGCTAAGCAATTATTTACATAGGAATTCTTCAACAGTAATGCCAAAGGGTAAAATAATCAAATTGTGACACTAAAATTCTAGTTCTGTCTCCTTCATGAAAACTTTCTCAGCAGCTCTAGCATTCAAAGTTGGATATAATCCTACAGGTTAGCTTTTAACTGGTTTTTGTGTCACTGTTGCTTTTCCCGCCTGGATTATAAACTTCCCACTGACAGCATGGTAAATTGGACAGGGAACATGCATTGTAAAGTTGGACAGATCTGGGTTTCAGCTCTGCGCTGGCTATGCTGCTAGCTATGTGCCTTTTGGAAGGTTACTGAATCTTTCTAAGCCTCAGTTGCCTCTTTTGTAAATCAGGGACAATAAAAGTAAGGAGCTCTTGGGATTACTGTGAGAATTAAATGAGACAATGCATGGAATCTTGGGTACAACAGATGCTCAACAAATGTCAGCTGCGCTCCTTTTAGGCACTAATCATGTCTTTACTTTCTTTCTCTTTATCTCCTTCAGGATGTGTCACAGGCACTCAATAAATATTCTCTGATGGATATAATCACGAATTATATTTATGTATTGAGTACCTCTCTCTTATCTAAGAATAACTGAAAGTTCTGAATGTTCAAGGTCTCTAACTTGTTAGGTTCAAGACTGACCTAGAAACCAAGCCTTCCTGGCCTCTCCCCTGTACCACACACGTCTGACTGACTGCAATGAATGGTTCTCCTGTCTGAGTTTATTATGCTCTCAAAAAGCAGACAGCTGATTCCAGGGAGCAAAGGGTATGTGTGTGTCTAGACTCAATATCATCAGTTTAAAAAAGTTTCCATGTTTTCACTCACGTCATTTCTGAAGCACCATTTTTACTCAGCATTTTTTTATTCCACAGAGAGAAAGAGCGAGAGAAAGAGCACAAGAAGGGGAAGCGGCAGGAAGCGGCAGAGGGAGAGGGAGAAGCAGACTCCCCACTGAGCAAGGAGCCCTATGTGGGGCTCCAACCCAGGACCCTGGGATCATGACCTGAGCAGACGCTTAACCGACTAAGCCACCCTGGCGCCCCTACTCGTTTTAAACAGAATGCCTTTATCCTACTGACCTAGACAAAGAACTGAACTTTAGTCCCAACAAACTTCACTCAGAAACACAGGTTTGGTATACGTTTCACCACTCAAAGACAAAGACGGTGTGATAAATCTCGCCGCCTCAGAGAGCAGGGGATAATGGGGGGCGGGGGAGTCTGGGTGCGCCCCGGTGTGCCTCGGAGGTACTACTCACAGAGCGTGTGCCACACTGCAAAGGGCGGTCGTGAGCGAACTCCCCCGCTGCTGGGGGCCTGATTTTGAAAGAGAGGGTCACAAAAGCCCACAGGCCGCTGAAAGTCGGCGTGTGGCCAGTTACAAACCAGGGAACATCACCAGCTCACCAGCTGCGAGGCAGGTGCACTGGAAGCTGACTCCGGACTCCCGGAGAGGGGTCCACTGAGCCCTCAGGCCTCCACCTGGACCAGTTCCTCCACGTGGGAGTAACCAAGGGCGGCCGCGCAGATCAGGTGCCCCAAGCGCCTCGTAACCTGGAGCCTCCCCGCCCGTGCATACGGAACCACAACGGCGGCCAGAGCGCCCTGGGCCGCCCAGGCAGCCACCATCTGCCTCCGCGAGCCCACACCCAGTCGCGGGCCCGGCCTCCCGCCGGCCGGCGCGCAACCCTGGGTCGCCCGCGGGCCGATGTGCACCCCTTCCTCCGCCGCGGCCCGCGCGCCCCATCAGCCCCCGCGGAGGCGCCGGCGCCGCGCCATTCCCCGCCGCCATGCCCGCTGCGTACCTGCTTCACGCCGCCGCCCGACCCCGCTGCCCGGCCCCGCCGCCTGGTCCGCACTCCACGCCGGGCAGATTCTGGCGCCGGCTCACTCTCCTTTTTCTTCCGTCCACGTCCCGCAAGATGACGTTACGTCAGCGGCGTTGGAGTAAACGCAGGCCGCGGGGCCTCCGCTGCTGACGTGGGGCAAAGGGCCGAGCCGGAGCTACGCGGCGGCAACAGCGTAGGCGCCTTGGAGAATCGGGTCCGCGCTCCACGTGGCGGGCCCCGCCCGCCCAGGCCCAGGCAGACGCCGGGAGGCGGGGCTCGACATCTCGGGGTGCACGTCCACGTCCCGCCTCAGGGAGGCGAGAAATATGCCTGGCTTCCGTAGCTGCTGGTAGATCCTATAAGGTGTGTCTGTCAGTGTTGAGCATTATATCCCAGGCGCGCCTCAGAAATAGGTTGGTGCAATTTTGCACATACTTGTATTTAAGAATCCACACTTTCGGCAAACTTCTGCTGTTTAAATGAGAAAATTTTGTCACTGAGATAAAATGATTCGCCCCCTAGTCGTCTGGAGGTTTCCCCAAAGGTCCCCGCCCAACTCTTTCTCCGCAAGGGCGTTGGTGAGAGTATTGCATTTACAAATAGTTGTATTAAAAAAAAAAAGTTGTATTTAATCCCTGACAATTGGAACTATTCCAAAGGTGAATGCAGATCCACCCTTAAAATTAGAACTCAGAGTCTCCCTCTTTCCTACTAGTGTTTTCCTCAGAGGGCATATTTTGTATAGGCACAGGCAGGGCTGGGCAGGCGTCGGAGTGGGAACTGCACAGCACTTGACTGGAGGTCAGCGACGAGGAAAGCGTCTTCCTCTTCTTGAGAACATTGCTGGGTCTACTTATTCATTTCCTCACTCATTAACATTGCCTACTTTATGTGCCAGGCATTCCCTAGGTGTGGAGGAAGACATCATCCCTTTCCTAGATGAACTCACAGCCTTATGGGAGAGACAGATATGTGAGCAAATGATTACAACACAACGCGATTAACCCTAGAGGAGGGGGTGCCCAGGGATTCAGGCAGGGCTTTAAAAAGAGAGTAGACATTTGAGTTGTGGTTTGAAGGACGAAAAATAAGTCGTTCGCCTAGAAATGGGAAGCAGGATCATATGAGAAAGAGGAGATGCAATAAGCAAAGGCATAAGATGTCCTATGAGAAGAGGCTGCATGTGGGACATGACAGGAGAGGTGTTTGGTGGGGGGGGGGCACCTTGCAAGAGGATTTCTGTGTCACACCAAAGAGCTTCAATTTTATCATCCTCAAAGATAGAGAGCCATGACTTTTAAGGTACTGGAATGGCACAATGATGATATTTGTGTCTGAAATTAGTAAAGAAGCGTAGAAGCTGGGAGGCTGGTTAGCTTAGTACAAAGGCCCAATTAAGAAATGATGACTGGAAGGGAGGCTCCAGCAGTGGGCATGGGGAGCATAAAGTGGGGAGAGCTGACATCACTTACTACTTTAAAGTTGGGGGGATGGTGGTGAGAGAAGAGGAGGGATTCTTGCAAATCTGGTTATGCTGCACTATAGTAGGTTAGGAAACAGATGAAGGGAGTTCTTTGAGGTGAACAATGAGAACGCTGAACAAGGGTTAAGTTGTCAGCTCTTTGGCTTTGAAGTCAGCTCGAGGATACAAAAGTAATAAAAGTGTTTTCCAGTAAGTTTCATCTGGTACTTCAGCTTTTAAAATTCTCACCATGAACTTAGAACAAATTAGGTAACCATGGGGATAGTCAAAGCCATTAGAGACAGGCCTTCTCCACTTGGAAAATGCTTTCCTAGTTCTTCTCTTAAACCACTCATCGCCTTAGGTAATTGCTTGTCTGCCTTTCCTGCTAGAATATAAGCTCTTGAGCATAGAAAAGTATGTTCCTGGCACATAATAGACACTCAGTAAATATTTGATAAATGAATGAATTTAATTCCTTTGGGTTTCGTTTTCTCAAATAAGAAATGGACTAATAACACTGATATTGTCTATTCCATAGGGTTAAGAGGAACAAATACAGAAATCCTTTACACTGTACATTTTCTACTTTATTTGTAATTGTTATTTGATTTTTATTACTATTTTACTATTAATATTCTACCCCACCAATGAGGAGAAAGGAGTGGGATATGTGACTATGGATTGGGAGAAACCAAATCCAGAAATATAAGCTAGTTTGCGCCTCTGCAGAAATAGAGGAAATAACTCAGCCATGGTATCCTTCCTGCATATGATTTTTTTAAATGATTTTTTTTTTATGGGAAGGATCTAATTTTTGTCTCAGCAAATGGAAATAGAGTTGGCCATGACTAGAAAGTCACATAGGAGTGGGCTATTTAGAACTGGACTATAGGAATACGGGATTGAAGACTACTTCTTTACATGCTACGGAGTATTGGTCTAAGTTACGTTAGTCTGGGGTTCTTTAATTATTGATAAACATTCAAATAAGGCAATTTACTAGGAGGAGTAACTTACAGTCTCTAAGAGCAAGAGGTAAAACCAAATCTCATGAGAGGTGGGTACAAGGCACTGGAAGTTGGGAACCAAAACTACCCTTCATCTCTGGGTGTCTTATTTACACTTCTCTCTGCACATCTGTTTCTTTTTTCCCCCCTTTCAAGGTAGGCTCTTCATCAATGAACACTTGGTGGAAAACGGCTTCCTCAGCCCTCAAATATCCATAGTTAGTGCCGGCCCCTGACTGACTTCTGTCTTGGTCCCAGTTCCAAAGTCCTAGGAGAGAAAGTCTTACTGGCCTAACTTGGTCCAGGACTCCACTTTTGGACTGGTGAGCTGTGGCTAGAAGAGGGAGGATCATGCAGGTAACATGAGCCTGGAAGCTGGGCCCACCTGTGGCAGAACTCTGAGTGATAGGAATTCTCAGAGAAAAGGCAGTAGGCTAGGCTGGGGGACATATCACATGAGTTGGCAATGATAGGACAGATGCTTAAATGAAATCCGTTTCAGCAGTACTATACAACATCACTTCGTAGTTTTGTAAACCAGGCTGCACATCAGAAGTACCAGGAAAGCCTTTTAAGCATACATATTCTTAGAACCTCCTTTTCCCACCAGTACATCAGAATCTCTAGGGGTAGGGCCCAGAAATCAGTATTTTTATGAACTACCCCAGAAGATTATGATGTGACTGGCATTTTGGAACCCCTGATTCAAAGACAGGCCCAGAATGCCAAATAAATACATCAATAGAAAAGGGAAGTTACTCATAAATATAGAACATTATTACATACACTAAACAGAGAGTTTCCTTTTGGAGAGGATATATTTTCTTCAAAATACAGTTTTATTTTCTCTGATTATAAAAATCAGAAATGCTTATTATTTTTTTTTTAAAAATCCCCATTTTGACATGTTAGCTTTCCAGACTTTGTTTGCCTAAGTATACATGTATAGCTTTTGTTTAAAAAAAAAAAATGATCAAGGGGCGCCTGGGTGGCACAGCGGTTAAGCGCCTGCCTTCGGCTCAGGGCGTGTTCCTGGTGTTCTGGGATCGAGCCCCACATCAGGCTCCTCCGCTATGAGCCTGCTTCTTCCTCTCCCACTCCCCCTGCTTGTGTTCCCTCTGTCGCTGGGTGTCTCTATCTCTGTCAAATAAATAAATAAAATCTTTAAAAAAAAATGAGATCAAGAATATATGCCCTACTTTGTAGTCTGTTTCGTTCACTTAAAAATAGATCATATTGTAATTAAGGTAAGCCTATTCAATTTTGAGTGGTTGTACAACATTGCAATCTATGGATATATTATATTTAATTCTCCACTGTTGGATATTTTTTCCTCCTTGATGATGTCCAATAGGTGGAATTATTGGGCCAAAGTTTAACATTTTTAAGGCTTTTGATACATATTATCAAATAGTTATCTGCCCTTCTCTCCAAGTTTCTACCAGTTTATAATTCTCCCAAAAGTTTTTGAGAGTACTTGTTTCTCCACACCTATAATGTCTGCCTGGGATTTCAATTTCATTCTATCCAAATTGTACATACCCCTTTACAATAAAACTTGTTCCTTAAATTGAATTCATGGTTACAATACAGACCTTTTGTGCAGTAAGACAAATAGCTGATAACCTATGTAGATAAAAGGGAGGGAACTAAGACGACTGCATTGTTCTATAGATGGTTTAAAAAATGTTTTGAAGGTCTATTACAAGGAGAGTGAATAGAGATAAACATAAAATCTTATCTAAGGTATATTAAGTACTCTTGTAATTGGAAACTGGGTTTACAAGCTAATTAAATTAGCAGCGAGGTAGAGAGGAAGAGAACACTTGAGGTATTCCTGTCTTAGAAGAACAGGTATGCTGATTTCTGGTGTCAGATCTGTAAGTACTACAGTTTACAAGGGCATGGTAGAGCATGAAATGCCACTGCACACCCCCTAGGATGGCTAAAATAAGAAAGACAATAACAGGTGTTGGCAAAGATGTGGAGAAATTGGAATACTCACACACTGCTGGTGGGATTTCCTCTTTGGAAAGTACTTCAGCAGTTTTTCAACAACTTAAACACAGAGTTATCATATTACCCAGAAATTTACTCATAGATATATACTCAAAATAAATAAAATCATAAGTCCACACACAAAATTGTACATGAATGTTCAAAGCAGTATTAATCACAACTTCCAAAAGGTAGGAACAACCCAAATGTCCATCAACTGATGAATAAATAAAATGTGGTTATTCACACACTGGAATATTATTCATCCATGCTACAACAGGAACCTTGAAAATATTATGCTAAGTGAAAGAAGCCAGGCACAAAAGGTCACATATTGTATGATTTCATTTATACGAGATGTCCAGAACAGGCAAATCTATATATAGAGAGAGAAAATAGATTAGTGACTGCTAGGAACCCAGGGAAAAGGGGAGATGGTAAGTGAATGCTGATCAGGATGGGCTTCCTTTGTAGCATGATGAAAACATTCTGGAACTGGTGGTGGTGGTTATGTAACTCTGAATATACTAAAAACCACTGAATTGTATACTTTGAAAGGGTGGCTTTTATGGTTTGTGGGTTATATTTAAATTTTTTTGGTAGAGGCATGGAATGGTTTCAAAGCACCTGGGCATGGGAATAAGAATGTGAATAAAGATATAGAGGGACCAGATTCTGAGGAATCTGTAGGCTGCTGGGAGTAGATTAGATGTCTCCTACCCCATGATATAGGGTGAATTGTCACATAAGTTTATTCCCCTTTAAGAAGCCCAGTCTGGAGACCCTAAATACTCTATTAGCTTTGTGGTCTGTTTTGGAACAGGCTTCTTCGGAGGCAGGGTTGCTGAATTACCATAAATATCTACACAACGGACTCTAGTGGGAACCATGCCATCAGCTTCCCAGGTCCCAACTCCCACTGTGCAGAATCTCCCTTGTAAAGAAGCACTTCACCCTGGTTTGGTAATAACTGCTATGAGAACCTTGCCACTTTCCTCCAAGGAGGCAGGTTACTTTCAGGGTACTTTCGAGTGGGGCAAAATGATAAACCCATCAGAGATGGCTTTTGTAATCAGCATTTTCTGCTCATGAAGTAGGATTTATTATAACTAAGTAAATGCTTTTTTAAAAGGCAATTCTAGATTCAGATCATTAATATGTTGAGGAAAAAAACAGACTATCTCCCAGTTCTCTCTGCCTTTCAAGTCCCCATATAATGAGCTCCCATGTTACTACCCCAAGGTAGTGCCTATTTTGCCCATTCAGTGTTTCTACTACAGTCACTTTAGGTTCCCAACCTTCTGGCTCCTAGTATCACCTTCACCCTTCCACGCTCCCTCCTAATCTTACTTATCCTGCTATGTTTAGCTCCAATCCCAGGAAAAGAACCCAAGTACTTTGATTTGAATGCTATTGTGCTATGTATGAAAGTTTTTTTTCCCCCTCTTTTTAAACCTAATGCACATAGATAATCATGAGGTGATCACATGTCAGCTTCTGTGCGCTGCTAGATTTAGTACAACAAAGCTCTCAATCAGTTTTATTTCTCCTCACCACAATGGAAGGAAGGAAAAATACAGAAATGAGCGGTAGGATCATTTGCTAGTAAAAATGGGGGACTGGGATTCCACATTCATTCTGGAAACTGACTAGAAAGAACTGCTCTCCTCACTCATGCCCGGGCAGAGTGTGGCCCAAAGGAGTAGGGAGGGGCAAGATGAAATCTATAGCCAGCAGTTTTCTGTTTCCAAAGGTCAGCTCCTTTCAAGTCCAGAGGGCATCTATTCCCAAGTTCATCCGGGGGACAGCAGGAGCACATTCCTTTTTATGCTGGGCCTAAGTGTGCCTGTGAGCAGATGGATAAGATCTTGCAAAACTTCCGACAGGCATAACACAACCTGAAGAGCTGGAGGAAGGGCTCTTTGTGTTCTTCCTAGCTTGAGAAGTAGAGAACCTAATGTGTACTTGGTGGTCTACAGAGTCCTAAGCAGAGAGCCATGACAAAGAAGGTATTTTTATTGTTTTTCAAAAATCCCTTCTTTCACATACGACATTACTTCAGTTAGGTCTTGTGTTATCTTAAATACTCTCCTCTGGTCACAAGCAGGTATGGACCTATGTAGCCAAGATAAGTAGGCTGTCTCAGAACTTCCCATAGGGAAAATTAAAATCTGATTCTTCTTGTTTCACTTGGTTTCTAGCTTGAGAACTCCAAGTACTATCAGACACAGGATAAGGATGGGAGAGGCTGGGCCTTTTTGAAAGTCTACTCCTCTGCTGAACACCACTTTGAAGGGAAAAAAGAAGTCAAATGGCAGTTTCCAGTCTATTCTAGGTTGGCCCCTTGGAGGTTCTGGCTTCTGGGTAATGTCCACAAAGGTCACAACAGTTGTCAAAGTTACTTCTGTTACTTGTTGGGAATCCTGCAGGAAGAAAGTCCATGACAGGTCAGTGCTTGGTACCCATTCACATAACTCTCTAACTTGACTCTTACTCTTACTTTTCCCGAAAAAAGACCAAAACCAAATTGCTCCAAGCAGGATATGCCTTTTTCTCAAATTGGTCCTATGTAGTTCTCATTCTGTGATACACTGGAAATGAATTTCTCAGCAGCAGTCCACGACACTAGAATTGTGAACAGTTACACCTACCTAAAGACTGAAAGTTGGACTCTAGCTTCCCCCAACTGGGGAGTTGGCCGGTATCAGAGAGGGCAGATGGGAAAACTGCTGCTGTTAACGTGCTTAGCAGCTTTACCTTATCAAGTCCCAGAAGCCTCCAGGCTCTGAAGCAGTACACATGTGCAAGTAGTAGTGGTAATTCTATTCCATCTTCAACTGCAGAAAATGTGAAACTTCACAGAAAAACAAAGAACTCCATCATGTAGATAAAAAGCCCATCAGATTCACAGAATCTTGGGGTTAGAAAAGATACTTTCAACCACCCACCAAATCAAATGAAACAGATGCTTGGGGAAGAAGGGACCTCATCAAGCTGACTCAAGTATCTGATCTAATAATATGCATAGCTTTTGGTAGATACAGTTGTAGCCTGATGACTGAAACAAGTTTATGTAAAATGAATTCCTTTTGTTCCGACTCTGTGCTTACCAATCAGACTTCTGATTATAATTTGACAGTAAATAACTATCTTGTTGAACCAGAAATGAGTATTTCTCCACTCACCTTTGTTTACCCTGATGCTACATTTTGTATGCTGTGGTCTTTGGCAATAATAAATACCATGCTCTGGGAACACAACTTTGCCTGGAATAACCTTTCTAGCTACCTAAAAAAATGGGTATGGGGCCAGTGCTATGAGAATACTGCATGTCATATTAACCCTCTGGAATCTTTTTTTTAAAACAGTGAAGTTCCTGAGGGACTTGGCACAGAAGTAATATAACTTCTGAGGCACTGAAAGAACCACATGCATTCCAGGACAGCCAGCTTAGGCTAAAGCTGAAAAGGAAACCTTGACTCCAGCCAGGCATGGAAGACTGGCTGAGACTAACCAGACAAAGAACATGGGGGGGACAGGATATAACATGGTGGCAGGCATAGGTATGGACAGAAAGTGGTTACTGAATGATAACCCCTTCAGTATGATCAGGCAACTACCCCCCTTCCCCACCTCAACAAGAGATTGGACAATTTAAATAAGAGAAATTCTGGATTTAGGGACGTTGGACATAAAGAAGGGCAGAATGATGTATGAAACTAAAAACAGGAAAATTATTCTGTATAAAGAAATCCCTTCCCTCATCTAGCTCCAAATGCTGACAGATGGTCTTATATCCATACCCATCAGTCAGGAATCAGGAGGGTCTTTTCCGGAGAAAATGATCAGTTTCAGCAACAAACAAAAAGATTCTGACATTTGGCAGTTCCATAACCCCAAAAGCAACTGCACCTAATTGCCCTACTGTGAAGGCCACCAGTCAGCAAGTCTCATTCATGAGCACAGAGCTTTCAATTAGCCAAACAGCTTACTCTTATGTTGGACAGACAGCTAGGGACTGCCAGATATATGGGGGGAGCTTCTCACTTTAAAGAGAAAAACTGTACCAAGTGAGCAGAATAAATAAGCCCAGAAGTAACAGACAAGGAAAGATAAAGATGAAAAGTTAAGATCTTTATTTTTTATTTTTTTAAAGTTTTATTTATTTAAGTAATCTCTATGCCCAAGGTGGGGCTTGAACTTATGACCCTGAGATCAAGAGTCATGAGCTCTTCTGACTGAGCCAGTCAGGTGCTCCAGATCTTTAAATATATATTAAAAAGGATATTATGAAATGAAATAGAAAATAAGAGCTCTTAGATTTTAAAAATGGATAGTCAGAAAAAAATCAATAAAAAGGTTAAAAAAGAAAGGTGAGGAACTCTTCTAGAAAGAACAAAAAGGTAAAGAGATAGACAATATGAGAGAAAAGAAAGAAAAATAGAGAACCAAGCAGTGACCCTGTAACAGATTAACAAGAATTACAAAAAGAACAGAGAAAATTGTATGTGTATGTGATTATTAAACAAATAATAACAGAAAATTCTCAGAGTTTTCAGAGCAAAAGATCCCCAAAATTGTTTGGTATAATGAGAAAAAGAAAGAAGAAAAAACCTACCTAAGGTATAATACTGTAGCAGCTTCAGATTACTAGGGGCAAAAGATCTTTTTTTTTTTTTTTTAAAGATTTTATTTATTTATTCGACAGAGATAGAGACAGCCAGCGAGAGAGGGAACACAAGCAGGGGGAGTGGGAGAGGAAGAAGCAGGCTCATAGCGGAGGAGCCTGATGTGGGGCTCGATCCCATAACGCCGGGATCACGCCCTGAGCCGAAGGCAGACGCTTAACCGCTATGCCACCCAGGTGCCCCAGGAGCAAAAGATCTTAAAATAGTGTCTGGACAGTAATGAGAACTAGAAGACAATGGAAGAATGCCTTCAAATGGTGAATGAAAATCATTTCCAATCTAGAATTCAATCTAGAATGTCTGGTCAAATGATCAATCATAATTGATATGATAATGACAATGATGATAGTTGAATAAAGCTATCCTTAAACATGTGAACTAAAGTAAAAATGTACTTTACATGTCCCTTCTTTTGAAAGAGGTTATTAGATTTTGAGCTCCATCAAAACAAGAGAGTCAACCAAGAAGGAAAAAGTAGTGTCTAGTAAACAGTGAATCTAACATGAGAAGCAAGAGGAATTCCTAGGATGACAGGAAAGTTCCAGAACAACTGGTGGGCAATATGTAGTTTATACTACACCAGCTAATGGAGGTTGCTATGAAGAAAATACATAGGAAAATGTAGAACTGATAATATCACATGGTAAGTTCAACTGTTTAGAAAACTGAATTGAGAGAAATTTTAGAGATGTTGGAGAGTGTGAGAAATCTTACACTTTAGCTCAAAGAAAACTAAAGAAATGAAATATGAGGTAATTATTAATTTCAGAAATAAAAAATTTCACATTTAATGACCTGGCTCAGCATATTTATATAATCATAATAATGAAACACTGAATATTGATTTAATAAAATATTTTGATGTAACTACATTGGGAGAGTGGTAGGAGGAGAAAAACAGAGCTAAACTCATCTAAAATAGGAAGTCAATAATAACATATAAATTCATGATTCAAGAGATAACTGTTCAGTATTGCTTAGAATCAAGGCAATAGGAGATATAGCATTTTATTTTTTGTTAAGAGATCCTCTTTTCCGGTATTTTTTTACTTTAAAAAACATACGTATGTATTATTTTGATAAATTATACAATTATTAATTTGATAAATTATACCATTATCTAGCATTAGTCACATCTGCAGGGGAACTCTGAAATATAAGGTAGGTTTCACAGTCCCAATAAGTTGTTTTGTCCCAACCCAAAGCAAGGGGGCTGGGCTTTTCTATTCCCACATCCTTCAGGCATTGGTTAAGGGCCATTTGGGAAGAGGTATATTTCCAGGCACTTTAGAGGCCAAGTGGGTTCTAGTAGGGTGAAGGCAGTCTTCCACAACAGACATAACAAAACAAAACAGTAAGGGGAAGAAAACTTCAAGCATACCCAACAAATTTAAAAAAAGGAGGTGAAAAACAGAAAGGTAACTGCAGAAAGTGAAATTACAGTTGGCAGTCAACAGGGTATCTATCATGTGTAAGATATAAAATAAATGAATGAAATGCTCAAACTAAAAACTTATCTATTATCCTTGACTCATTCTCGCTCAACTTCCATATCCTAGCTGTCAAGTCCTATCTGTGACACCCCTAAATCTCCTGAACTCTGTCTACTTCCTGCAGCCCTCACAGCCCCCACCTGGGCCCAGGCTATCAGTATCTCCCGATGATTTCTGTAACAGTGTTCTAAATTTTACTTCAGTATTGCCCTACACCTTCCATAAAGACAGGGATGATGTCTATCCTGTTTACCATGCATCGTATCTAGAGCACCCACCATAGTACTTGGCACAAAATAGGCACTCAATAAAGATTTTTTTTTTTGGACAAATGAGTAGAGGTATTTTTGGAGATAGGGCACTAATACAAAGTGGCAAGAGATAATAAAACACAAAGAAGAAAGTATGCCACAGCTATTTTTTAAAAAATATTTTACTTATTTGAGAGAGAGCAGAGGGGAGGGGCAGAGGGAGAAGCAGACTCCCCACTGAGCGGGGAACCCAATGTGGGACTTGTTCCCAGGAGCCTGGGATCATGACCTGAGCCTAAGGCAGATGCTTAACCCACTGGGCCACCCAGGCGCCCTGCCATAGCTATTTAATAGTCAGCAATTATAGCTCACTTTGACCCCTTATTCTCCCCATAACACTGTAATTAGGATCCCTAAAGATTGTGCTTCCTTCCTTCCTTCATGTATTTATTTATAAATTAGTATTTCAAATGAAATGCTTTTTCTTCATATATTAAGAATATTGCCTCCATAACTGTGTAGAGGTTTGGAACAAATACAGTCTAGCAGCCAGTCCATAATTAAAAGGAACCTGAATGCGCTTGCCAGGTCACTGGCTAATACTGAATGTTACTGACCCATTTTAGAATTTGTATTTTAGTACCACATGAAGAACAAGGTTTTTAAGTTCAGTGTGTTTAAGTTCAGTTAAGTTTAAGTTCATCCCTGGCTTTAAGACTCAAGTTTTTCTATTTGCATTTTAAAAGTTATGTATAAGCAAAATTAAAGAATTCACTCTTCAGTGAATGTGTAGCAAGAAGACTGGGAAAAAAAAAAAAAACCCAACCCTCAAAATCTGGCATCTCATTTCTTGTATCAAAACAAACAAAAGACACATAGCCAAGTCAGCACATTTCTTTTACTGTGGATCCTGTTCTGTGATGTATGGTTGATTTAATTTATTTCTACCTTAAACTATAATATTTTATGATGTTTACTTCCGAAATTACTACCAATAATTCTGTTTTAACACTTCGTGAGGTTTGTTTCAATCCAGCTTACATGCACCAAAATCCTTTGTCCCCAAATATGATTTATTTTGTAACAACATGAAAAGTCTGGATTCGATTTTGTTTGACTTTGGTTATAAGAAATACACCTAATATATTACTATATTACATCTTTATAATCACAAATTTTAAAACATTATATGTTAATTATCTACGTCAAATCATTACAAATGAAAAGAAAAAACTATCATTATTAGAGGAAGATCCATGGATACCATCTCTTAGATTTATGTTTCTGTAGCTGCACATTTCATGAACTAGAACTATGAACTAAAACAATTCATCTTTGCTCAAGTATATAACTCATAACTGAGCACTGAGAGCTCTATTCTACATATAAGAACTTTGTTAGATACAGGTATTGCAAATATTTCCCCCTAATCAGTGGCCTTCATTTTCATTTTCCCTCTGTATTTTTAACTTTTTATTGAGGTATAATTCATATACATTAACATGTATACATCTTTAGTGCTCAGTTCAATGAGTTTTGACAATTGCATATACTATATAGACAGCACCCAAAACAAGATCTGGAATATATCATCATTTCAGAGGGTCCTTTGTGCTTTTTTCCATTCTATTCCCTCTCCCAGAAGCAACCACTTTCTGATTTTTATCACTAAAGATTAATTTTTGCCTATTCTTAAACTTCGTATAAATGGAATCTTAAAGTATTATTTGTGTGTGTGTGTTTAGATTCTTTCACTCAAGACAAATGTTTTTGAGACTCATCAATACTGTTTTGTGTATCAGTAATTCAGTGTTATATTGTGAGAATTCCATTATGTGAATATACCACAATTTACCCATTGTCCTGATGATGGATGTTTGGGTTGTTTCCAGTTTTGTGCTATTATGAATAAGGCTGCTATGAACATTCTTTACAGGTCTTGTTTTGGATATATGTTTCAATTTCCTTTGGGTAAATACTCAGGAGTAAAATTGCTGGGTCACAGGGAAGATGAATATTGTAAAAGACTAAATGGTTGTACCATTTTTCTTCCCCATTAGCAATGTATGAAAATTGAGATTTCATGTTATCAGTCTTTTTATTTTAGTTATTCTAATAAATATTCTATTGAATTACCTAATGAGTGGTATCTCATGGCTTTGATTTGCATATCCCTGATGACTAAAGACTTTGAACACCTTTGCACATTTATTGGCCATTTGTTTATCTCCTTTTGTATAGTTATCTGCTCAAATCTTTCCATTTTCAGTTTGTTTGTTTATTTTTGGGTCCTTGCATTATTTATTTGTAGGCATTCTTTTTATATTTTAGATATTAATATTTTGTCACATAATGCATTTAAAAGTATTTTCTCACAAACTATATACTGCACTTTCATTTTCATAGAGGTGTCTTGATTAGCAGATATTTTAAATTTTGATAAAGACCAATTTATCAAATTTTTAGTTTTTTTTTTATCTAAGAAATATTTACCTACTTCAAATTTGCAAAGATATTCTCCTATGTTTCTTTTAAAACCCTTGTGACTCTGGGTTTCATATATAGGTTTATGATGCAAACATAAGTACTTTTTGTGTATGGAGTCAATTCATTTTTTCCCCCAATATTTGCCCAGTAGTTCCAGTTTTATCCAGTTGTTTTAGCACCAACTGTTTTTTAAAAAGTCCTTTTTCTCATTGAATTGATTTGTGGATCTATCTTTGGACTCTATTTTGTCTCATTGGTCTATTTGTCTACCCTTATACCAGTACCACACTGTCTGAGATTTAGAGTATATCCTAAAATCAACAGAGTAAGTCCTCTAACTTTGTTCTTCTTTTTCAAAATTATTTTGGTTAGTCTAAGTCCTTTGCATTTTCATGTAAATCTTAGAATCAGGCTGTCAATTTCCACAAAAATGCCTGCTAGGATTTTCTGGGGTTTGCATTCATTCTATAGATCCATTTGGGAACAGATACCTTAATGTTGTGTCTTCTCCATGAACATGGTATATCACTTCATTTCTTTAGGTCTCCTGGAATTTCTCTCCGTAATGTTTTATAGTGAACAGGCCTTTTGCTCTTTTGCTAAATTGGTTCCTAACTATTTTATGTTTTTTCATGCTATTGTAAATGAAACTGAATAAATTCATCTTTATTTTATTTTATTTTTTTAAAGATTTTATTTATTTATGTGACAGAGACAGCCAGTGAGAGAGGGAACACAAGCAGGGGGAGTGGGAGAGGAAGAAGCAGGCTCCCAGTGGAGGAGCCCAATGTGGGACTCGATCCCGAAACGCCGGGATCACGCCCTGAGCCGAAGACAGATGCTTAACGAATGCGCTACCCAGGCGCCCCTAAATTCATCTTTAAAGTAACATCTAGTTATTTCTAGTGACCTTAAGAAAGTTTATTACAAAAGCAGTAAATTATAATGTAAAAAGTTAAGACTATTGGTAAGTAAAACTGAGAAATAAAAACAACATATTTCCACCTGTAAGAATACCATTATTAATATTTATATCTTGGGGCGCCTGGGTCTTTATGATCTTTATGAAGTTAGCTGATACCTGATACTGACACTACGACTTTAGGAGAACTAATGATTTAAATAAAGTGAAATTAAGGAGAATGATAATTTCTGGGGAAAAAAACCTCAAATTCTTTATGTACAGTAGTCTGCTAGATAATGTACACATTATTTCTCCATATTTTCTTAGGGCCAAACATATATTTGAGGGAGAAGACAATGAAAAATTATAAATTCCCTCAGTATTTTAAAGATGTCAATGAAATTATCAAGATTTTTAAATGAGTCAAAGAGAACAACTATGTTAAAGAATAAATGTGGTTAAACATCATGTATCATGGAGATATCTCAAGCAGTTATACATTTTAACATATAGAACAATGAGCATAACTTTCACAATTCTTAAAAAAAAAAAAAAAAAGGTAAAAAGAAAACAACCCAGTGAACTAAGTGAAGTTCTTCTATAAAGGCTATTAAGAACTACAGAAGGGAGGGGCACCTGGGTGGCTCAGTCGTTAAGCGTCTGCCTTCGGCTCAGGGCGTGATCCCAGAATGCTGGGATCGAGCCCCGCATTGGGCTTCTCTGCTGGGAGCCTGCTTCTTCCTCTCCCACTCCCCCTGCTTGTGTTCCCTCTCTCACTGGTTGTCTCTCTGTCAAATAAATAAATAAAATCTTAAAAAAAAAAAAAAACTACAGCAGGGAGTCAAGTACTTCTATAGTCTTATCATTCATTAAGAGATAGAAGTAAACAGTGGTGATTGATCCTTGAAAAAGGAAGACTTAAGGGACAAACTTTACAGACTGTCACAGTAATCCAAAGGTAGTGATATTCTCTGAGACATCAACAGGTAAGAAGAGAAATATAACTCCTTCTTACCAATCTAGCCACTTCCTAGCCCTTTCCCTTATAGCAATTATTTCTAAAATCAGGTAATTTCATTCTTGTTTAGTGTTCTTTATCTTTCCTAGTATAGTTCTTAGCCTAGCTTTAAGAAATCAATAAATCTCTTGAAACTATATAAAGAATGTTGTGTGTCTGTGCATTTTTCTAGTAGGTGAATAGCTTCCAACAAATTCTCAGTGGGGTCCATAAGATTAAAAACCACCGTGACAGACTGGGAGTTAGACTGGCAATTATTCTAGCATATGCTATGACTGATATATAAAACACTGCCAACTTTCAATTATAATGAATAAAAGGAATTATTAAATAATATAATTAGCTTTAAAATATAGTCAGGATGTATTTTCTAAAAGTGTTTTTCAAATTGCAAATTGTGACCCATTAGTGTCTAGCATTAAACAAAGAACAGAATAGACAATATCACACAGTACATTGCAAAAAATATTGTTTCCTAAAGCTTTTGTTTCAGTTTTACATGTGTGTGCTATAATGTGGGTTGTGTTGTAAAATATATTTCTTACCATGGGTGATAGCCAACAAAGATTGAAAAATACTGCTCTAATGCCTGCTTATTTCTTTGGTTTTTTGCTTTAAACCTTCTTGATATGTTACTTCTATGGAAATTTAGGAACCCAAAGAGTTATGATGATAAAAACAATAATGATGATATGATGAGCAATATTTACTGAGTATTCACTATGTGCCAGAAAAATGTGCTGTTTTACTTTTATGATCTCATTTAATCTGCACAATCCAATGAAGTATTATTATTAATCTCCATTTTATAGAGAAATAAAATAACTTGATTAGATTTAGAGAAATAAAATAACTTGATTTAGGCCTATGTCTGACTCAACACCCATGTTCCCTAAACTGCAAAAAATACGTCTCCTAGATAATCCAAAAAGCTTAATAATCCATTTAAAGATAAAGATGAATTGAATATTATAATTCTATAAAGATTCAGAGCCTTGATCCTGTGATGCTACATTGTTCCTGTCATTCACTTATTGTTTTGGTTTTGAGTGATCCAGAATATTCTGCAAAAGTAGTTGTTTCTTTCTAGAGATAAAAGTTTCTATTCAGATAGCAGACATATTGTATTTTATTAATTCCCAAACTTAAAAATCCCTTTAAAGGCTCAATTAGTACAAAATTATAAGCAGCAAAGTACCATGTAAGTAAATCCTATTTACTTCATGGATTTGTTGTAAGGATGCTATTTATTAAAAAAAATTTATAAAAGACACTACCAGTAACTATCACAAAGTAAATGACAATAAATGTTTAGCTATTATTATCATACAAAAAGACAGGGAAGTCTACACAGTGTTTTGCTTGAATTCTTCCTTGCTTTGTAGTTTGTCTTTGGGGACTTTCCAAAAATTTTGCTACTTCACTTTTTATAGTGAGAAGAATTTAAAGTGTTTCTAAAGCAACATCTGTACAATGAAGTCATTCAGACAGTTCAGTTCAAAATTTAACTGACCATCTAGCAGCTTCATTCCAAGGGTCATAAACACAAATGCTTACCACTCTAAGCAGATAATCGAATGAGAGTGTGGGATGGCTAAGGGTGGGCAGGCGTATGTTGTGTGAAAGGGGCACTCTATTTAAAAGTAGAAACCACCATTCAGTGACAAGAGATTTTATGCCACGCAAGAGTACAGGATCACTATTGCTAGATTTTCAAGAGAAATCTGAATGTCAGCATGAAATTTTCTGATTTTTAAATGTGGCACAAATTTAAACAAAACAAAACAATTGTACAGGCTAACTCTAGCCCACAGCCTACAGTTTGCCACCCGGCTTTACTTTTATGCCATCACTCAGATACACGAAGTTGACAGTCATAGCCCATGTGACACTGCTATCAATTATGTGGCCAGTAGGTAGGGAGAAAATCACAGAACATATATCTTCTGAAAGTTTAACTCTTCTTTTTACTTTAGAAGCTTTGGGAACATGTACACTAGCTTTCTCTGAATAGTCTTTTGCTATTCTAAGAAAAAAATTTCACAGAAGTCCTGAGAGACAAGCCTGTGTGGATAAGGGTTTAAAGTTAAGGAAAATAATCAAAATATAAACACATAAAGATAAAGTGAGTATGTTTATAGGACTTCAGGAGAAAACTTCCACTCATGACTGAAGAAGTAAAAACATCTTTCAAATGTCTCTTTATTAGAGAAAGAAATATCTGTATTTGCTTAATTTTTTCTGGTATGACACTATTATTTCACAGCTCCTTTTGTTTATAGGGGCATGGCAACTTTCATAAGGGCAAGTTTCTCTAGTCAGCCCTTATTTATTTATTTTTTTTAAAGATTTTATTTATTTATTTGACAGAGAGAGAGACAGCCAGCGAGCAAGGGAACACAAGCAGGGGGAGTGGAAGAGGAAAAAGCAGGCTCCTAGCAGAGGAGCCCGACGCGGGGCACGATCCCAGGATTCTGGGATCACACCCTGAGCCGAAGGCAGATGCTTAACGACTGAGCCACCCAGGCACCCCTCTAGTCAGCCCTTAAAGTGAAAATTTTTGTATAGTCAAAATTACCTTTGTAGATCTTTTAAATCATCATAAGTAAAGGTACATGATTTTGTATATTCCATACCACTTCTCAGTAAGTTCAACACAGTTAATTTTTGCTCCATGATTGGAATAGATACTGCCTTCAGTTATGCATGAATGAAGCACAGCTGAAATACTCAACTGTCAATCACTTAGGCTAGTTAGATGTGAATGACTGTAAAGTGTGATATTGTAGAGGGGGAAAACTAACCCAAAAAGCTAACCTCTACTAAGTACTAGAATAAAATAATGACTAAAATATCTACATAAGAGAGAGGCACTGGGTCACTTTCATGCCTAAGAAAACCAGAGATTCAGAAAAAAAAGAATAGTCCTGTGGGTATCTTCCCGAACTACATAAGTACTTGCAAATAAAGATACAGTTTAGAAAAACAAAATAATATATTCAGTGTAGGATCTGTAACAGATTAAAAGAGCCTTGTAGAAATAGTGCTATTTTGTTCAGTAAACCAATACAGAGGAAAAATGGAGTGCTCTCACTAACAGTCTCTGGGAACCTGAGTTTTTAAGCCCATTTGTAGACAAAGAGAGCTAAGGTACCCAAACTTGTAAGAAAGAGCTAAAGATATTTTATTTCTGGCCTACATGTAGTCTCTAGTTTTATTTCTTTTCTGGGATATAAATGCAATGACATATAGGTAATAATTTCAATTAGTTTTAATTTTCATTAAAAGTTAATTAACTGGCATGCAATTTATATGTGAATCAGTTCACTGGGACTTAATCATTTCTGCTTTTGCAATTCTAAAGCTAAGGATTAGATACTAAAATCAAGGCAGATGTGTTCAAGACCTCTTTGATAAACAACAGGTATATGTTAACTACATAGTAAAATTATTTATTTTGACGGAGTACAATCAATTAGGAATTGATGACTACAAACTAGCCCCAGCAGCAACTTTAAGCAATCAACAGGCTCAGAGATAAGTGTGTGACTGTCACGCTGAATGCAGAGTTATGGAAAATGTCTTCTGTAAGTTAAATCAGCTGGTATGGTAACACTGATATGAAAATTGAAAAGAAATTAACCTATACTATAGTCTGGGTTCAGGAAATTAAAAGAGAAAACAAACCAGGGAAAAGGATATAGGTTGTATTTATCATGACAACATGCTAATTTCAATAACCAGGCAAGGAGGGCTGACTTAAAAGCTGTGTCGGGGGCGCCTGGGTGGCACAGCTGTTAAGCGTCTGCCTTCGGCTCAGGGCATGATCCCAGCGTTATGGGATCGAGCCCCACATCAGGCTCCTCCGCTATGAGCCTGCTTCTTCCTCTCCCACTCCCCCTGCTTGTGTTCCCTTCTCTCGCTGGCTGTCTCTGTCAAATAAATAAAATCTTTAAAAAAAAAAAAAAAAGCTGTGTCGGCTCACTCAAACCAAATGTTGGCTGGTAGCATAAATTGGCTCTCACTGCCAAAAAGTGATCTGCTTATCATATAGCTGATAAGACAATCTAGGCATTGCAAGGCTTAGCGGTCCTTTATGAGCCATGACTTACCTTTATGGACTGGCACTGGTATAGGAACCGGGCTCCTGACACGTGTGCTTGTGGGTTGGACTGGAGGCCTACGTATGCCCATAATACCTGGATCTCCAGGGAAACTGGTATGACACAGCAGGAAATACAATGCATAGCCTGTAAAAGGGTGAAGAAGCATCTGCTTAAATTGCTGATGGTTGCCTATAGTCAGTTACCATGCATTAAGTAGCCACTGTTTCTTAAACATTATATATAACAGAGAAGGTAATATGACTTAGAGAAAGAACACAAAAGTTCGCAATAGATCATACTATTGTCTTGGATCTTAAAAAGTTAAAATTCTAAAATGGAAATGACTAATACAGAGATTAATAAAATGTGAGCTCACATATAATGCTTATAAGAAGTGCTCCAAGACTGGTGCATAGTCAGTGTTGTAGAATGCCAGAAACAGCCACTTCTGGTTGAGGATGGCTTCATGGGACTGGGATGAGTAAGGAATGAATGGTGATGGTAAAGGAAATTCAGGTGGAGAGAAGGCATATAAAAAGGTGTGCAAGTAGAACAGCACATGATACCATGGAGGGACATTCACTGATTAATCTGAATAATAGCTACCGAGTGTCTTCTATGTGCCAGGCATGATGGAGGCACTGGCCTTGAGCAGACCACTTGAGTAAAGCAAAGGATTTGGACACAGAAGCAGTGAAAGGTTAAGGAAGACATTTCAGGATTAGATTACGAAGTCCAACCAAGCAGTCTGACTCCAGAAGGATTAATTCCAAAAGGTAAGAAGGACTTATGGAAGTGAATTACAATAACAGCAAATACAAATTATCCTCAAATATGCCTTGTGCTTTTCCCGCTTCATATCTTTTATAGTAAGGCTCAGACACTAGCAATAACATATATAAACTAGGAATGGGGAAGACAGACCCTATTTAAGTTTACTTTATTCAGAAACTATCAAACTGTTTTCCAAAGCGGCCACACCATCTGCAGTCTCATGAACAATGTCTGAGGGTTCCAGTTTCTCCACATTCTTGACAACACTTGTTGGTGTCTACCTTTTTAAGTATAGCCATCCTAGTGGGTGTGAAGTGGTATCTCATTGTGGTCTTGCATTTTCTTAATGGCTAACAGTGTTCAGCTTTTCATGTGTTTGTTCCAAATATTTTAAAACATCTTTCTTTTTATTTATTCTACATTAGGAATACTTTTCTATGTTGACAAATGTTTTTTGAAACTGTGATTTAAAAATATAAATAGGTTTAAGAAAAAAAAAAGAATAAAGAGTAGTTCCAGTATAATCTCAACCTTGTCACTAACCATCCTATTCCTATTCTCAGTCACAATCACCCCAAACCACAATTCCTCTGTAGAGCTATACTGAAAGTTTAAGAGAATTCAATTTGACTTCAGTTGCCCAAAGGCTGAATCAAGTACATGTGTTTACATATCCCCCCCAAGTCTTCTTAAAAGGAAAAAAGTATATAAGGAATAAAGTCGTAATAGTGCTGAGGAAGGGAATAATGGCACTTCCAAAATCATGGCTAAGGAGAAAGGCCTTTCAAAGTCTGAACCAAAACTCAAAGGTTAAAAAAAATAAATTGATGTCTTTCACAATATAAAAATCAGTATCTATATGGCAAAAAAACCCCAAAAAACCAGAAACAAAGTCAAAAGACAAATGACAAACTGGGAAAAAAAACACCTGCAAATTATACAGAAAAAGGTCCATTTCTCAAATCTGCAAAAATTTCCTGTAAGTCATAAGACCAGTAATTCAATAAAAATGGGCAAGGAATATAAATAGACAATAGTGAATAAAATACAAATTGTTCAACCATATATCGAAATACTCAACCTTACAGTGAGAGAAAAATAAAACTATACTGGATACTCGGATACTATTTTTCACTTATGAAAAAAGACCAAAAAGTTTCATAACATGGTGTTGATGAAGGGGGGGAAGCAGGCTCACAGATGAATGATGGGACTGGAAATTGCACATCTGGGGAAAAAACTGACATTAAAATTTTAAATGTATATACCTTTGATCTAGCAATTCTACTTCTAGAAATTATCATGTAGGTTTGTTCTCTCATGTACAAAATGGTGCCTGAACCAGGTTATAAAATGCTGCACTGTGTATAACAGCAGAAGACTGAAAACAACCTGAATGTCCACCAAAAACTCTGGCTAAATAAATTCTGGTTCATCCAAGTAATGGAATACTATACAGCTATATTATCCAAGAATGAGGAAGCATATTACGTACTGATAAAAAAAAAAACTCTAAGATCAAGTGAAAAAAGTAAGGTGTACGGCAATGTTTACAATATTATATCATTTGGATAAAAAAAGTACAAGAGTGGGGCGCCTGGGTGGCACAGCGGTTAAGCGTCTGCCTTCGGCTCAGGGCGTGCGTGATCCCGGCGTTATGGGTTCGAGCCCCACATCAGGCTCCTCTGCTATGAGCCTGCTTCTTCCTCTCCCATTCCCCCTGCTTGTGTTCCCTCTCTCGCTAGCTGTCTCTATCTGTCAAATAAATAAATAAAATCTTAAAAAAAAAAAAAAAGTACAAGAGTAATTACTTGTGTGAGAATGCAGGATCTGTGGAAGGAAAGAAACTAGTAATTTCGGTTGCCTGTGTGGAAAGGAAGAGCTGTCTGAGAGATTTTTACTTTGTACTTTTTCAATTTTTAGCCAAGTGCATGCATTACTTAGACAGAAAAATAAACAATTTAAAATTAGAAAAGAAAATTAAAGGTATGGCTGACTATAGTGAGGAGATAGGGATGCAAAAGAGGAAGAAGACAGACTAGCACAGCAGATTACGTTTTTCACCTGGGCTGGAGTCAAGAGATATACCTGTTGGCACTGATCTAGGAGGCCACCAGGAAAAGTAAAAACAGAAACAGCTAAATGCGGTTTCTTCCAGGGCAGGGTGTGTTGCAGTTTTTACTCTGTATTTAATACCATTATACATGGTTTGAATTTTTAACCTGTTAATGTATTTTTATTAAATGTAAACATGTAAACTACTGTAACGGAAAAACCCAATTTCAACCTGAAAGAATCTGTGTTGACCAAACATTCAAGAATGTAAGAGAATATTTGAAATATATGAAATAGATTTATTTTTCCCTTACTATGAGTAGGTTGATTTTTTTTTTTTTAAGATTTATTTGACAGAGATAGAGACAGCCAGCGAGAGAGGGAACACAAGCAGGAGGAGTGGGAGAGGAAGAAGCAGGCTCATAGCGGAGGAGCCTGATGTGGGGCTCAATCCCACAACGCCGGGATCACGCCCTGAGCCGAAGGCAGACGCTCAACCGCTGTGCCACCCAGGCGCCCCTATGAGTAGGTTGATTTTGAACCACAGAACAATCTCTACCTTCAAATATTTTTCTACCTTCAAATTTTTTCCCAAGTAAGGATAATAAGTTAGATATAAACCTAACTTGAAATAATGACTTTAAATGGGTGTGATTTCTTGTATTCTTACTTTTATGACAACTACATTATCTTCCTTCTATGACAGTCCCATCATCTATAGAAACAGGGATGGTTTTAATTTGATATCCATAATTTACACACAAACAGGAAAGTGAGTTTTTGTGAGAATGTGTATTTCTCTCCTTACTGAAACGCTGCAGTTCCTGCTGAGAATCCTCGTCCACTCTCTCTTCTGGGCTGGGTCAGCATTACCAAAGATGGCAACATATTCTGGGCTGGTCTTTCCATGAAGAGTCTCATAAATCTCCTGCTGTAAGTGGCTGCAGTCCACCTTTTCCAGCCTGAAAGGAAACACCACGGAGGCTAGAGTCCAATGCTAACATATTAATCCAAACATTAAAAATGATATTATAAAATAAATTAGAGGAAATAATCCTTATTATTAGATATAAAAGACTGTCAGAAAACTTTTAGCAGTATTAACATCATTTAGATTATAAAACTACTCCTAACTAGCATCATCATTCAAAATATAAACGTTGTCACATCAACATATTCCCTACAGAGACAAAATTGTGGGAAATGATGTGGAAGCAAAGTTACCTGAGCTTGCATCCAGATACTGCATTCACTCCAAATTGTACTTCATGTCTCTTAACAGAGCAAATTCCATCACCTTGGCTCTGCAAGAGGGTCATCTGAGGCAGAAAGCAATGGTCAAGGAGAATATAAAAATAAAAAGAAGGCAGATTGGAAAATTTATGCTCTTAATTTGTCCTTAACACTATATTTTACCAATGTCATGACATTGTTCAAGTCACAAATTTGGTTTTTTTTTTCCTCTAGTAATTAAAAAACACACAGAGACAATAACTATTTTACCCCAAATAGCTAACCACATAGCAGTATAAAAATATTTCATTAAAACAAACAGAAATGAGTCACGATCCTTACCTTCAGCCAGTTTAACATATTTTAAAGCTTTTGGTAGCAACAACTTTGAGAACATAATGTATTAATGGTTCAGTAAAGAAAGTCCTGAATACCTAAAAAATCAGGGGACCTCAGAATTGGAAATCCCAAAAGATCAGCAGCCTCAGCTTTTCTCCTTAGGCTGCAACAGGCTAACCAGCTCCAAAAAAGGATACAGAATCACTTACATCGCCAGTTAGGGCCAAAAGTGGCTTCCCAAAAACATAGCCAGGATTCCCACTTCTAGGACCAGTAAGAGAAGCAGTTGTGCTCTGTTGAAAAGCCTGCAGAAAGAGTAGAGGGAAAGTCACTCACAGAGAAAAGCATGCTCTCACACCTTTCACAGCCTGGCTTCATACTCTTCTTTATGGCAATGCAGTAAGTTAGCTACACTGAACGACCTGGCTCCCTTCCACAATGGAGCATTCTGCAGAAGTCTCTTGTAAAACTTCCGTGTTTTACTTTTTATTCACTAAAATAGGTCCTGAGTGATCTGAAAATTGAAATTCCCTACATGCTATTTCTACCAAGGATTACAACCAAGGATCGGCCAGCCCTGTTTCTCAAAAATTACTATCAATTGAGGGCTATGTTTAGCCTGGCTGAAATGAGAGGAATTTAAACATAATTTAGAAATCTCTCTTAAATAACTACAGATGTTCCAGAGATAAACTGAGAGACATGAGATTTGTTTAATCACTTGAGGGCAGAGTTGAGAAGAAACCAGATTCTGCTAGGTTCAAAAAGAAGTAGAGGGGCGCCTGGGCGGCTCAGTCGTTAAGTGTCTGCCTTCGGCTCAGGGCGTGATCCCGGTGTTCTGGGATCGAGCCCCACATCAGGCTCCTCCGCTATGAGCCTGCTTCTTCCTCTCCCACTCCCCCTGCTTGTGTTCCCTCTCTCGCTGGCTGTCTCTGTCAAATAAATAAATAAAATCTTAAAAAAAAAAAAAAAAGAAGTAGAAGAAAGCCAAAAGATGGTGATCAAGACTGGAAAGTTAGATTAAGTGGGAAATGAGTAAGATGCTGAATGTTGTCACATTATATTTTGACATGTTCATAAACATACACAAGCAAAAATTCGTTACAAGTATATAAAACTCAAATAATGCAGAAATATAAAGAGTAAAAGTGAAAAACAAAAAACTGCTGAATGCCCAGAAATATGAAAAAAGCTAGTTAAAGAATTTCTGTGGGAGGTAGGCTGAGAGTTTGGATTTGAGACTAAAATCCTGCTTCTGAGGATTTGTTACTGAATCTGAGATAATGTTACTGAAAAAACGTTGTTGAATATCATTTATAGTTAAATTATGAAATACTAAATGTTGAGGCCTCAACTGACAGATTAAACTAGGCCTTCATGTTCTTTTTTTTTAGACTGGCTGTGGAACCCTAGGCCTTCATAGTGTTAATCTATTTTGCATGCATCACAGAAGCACAGGAACTATTTTTGATCCAGTATTTCTTCCCCTCTCAATCCCCTATGGAAGGGCTCTAACCCTGAAGCGAATGAGGAAGTGTTGCTGTAGGGAAGTGCCTGGCTCGACAGTCAGGTTGGTTTGTCCAAAACTGACGGAGACTTTCTGGATTCCAAAAGTCCCATTGGTCTCTATCTCATAGATGACCTGAAATACAAAAGTAGAATCAATTAATATAAATTATTTAATGGGCCAATTATTCAGAAGATTTTCTGTCTTTTAGAGTTTTATTATAACTGAATGAAGGTACAGCATAGTGACTATAGTTAATAAGAGTTTATTGTATATTTGAAAGTTGTTAAGAGAGCAGATCTTAAAAGTTCTCGTTGCAAGGAAAAATGTTTAACTGTGTGGTGATGAATATCAACTAAACTTACTGCGGTAATCATTTCACTATATACATGTGTATATACATATATGTGTATATAAAATTATCACGTTGTGGGGCGCCTGGGTGGCACAGCGGTTAAGCGTCTGCCTTCGGCTCAGGGCATGATCCCGGCGTTATGGGATCAAGCCCCACATCAGGCTTCTGCTGTGAGCCTGCTTCTTCCTCTCCTACTCCCCCTGCTTGTGTTCCCTCTCTCGCTGGCTGTCTCTATCTCTGTCGAATAAATAAATAAAATCTTTAAAAAAAAAAAAATTATCACGTTGTACACCTAAGGCTAATGATATTATATGTCAATTATATCTCAATAAAAAAAATAACTGAATGAGAGAGACTAAACAAGTAATCTTAAAAATGCCAAACACAAATACCATGAAAAGACAGACTTCATATTATATCTACACATGCAAAAAGAGCTCTTTGAAAGAGTTCATGGGAGAAGTTTATGATAAGGATTGAAAGGGAAAAAAAATGAGTTTTGATTGTGTGCAGAGGAGGGAAGTAGAAAGGGAGCATGGAATGGACACCCAGTTTACTTGGCTCTCCCAATGTCTGAGGATGAATGAAGACAATAGCTAGAGATGGAAATCATAAGCAATTGAAGGTAACCTTAGATTTCTGAGCAGTCTTTACAATGATGCTTAAGATAATTCTTCCTTCTGTAGGGTGATCAAAAGGGAGAATGGAGGAAAAGAAGTTGACTCTTTTATTTCAGACTTTCAGGTGATACTAATTTTGTCAACAGAAGAAAATGTGGTAAGAACTATAATAAACCGCAAATGCGTAAAGAAAGAAGAGTCAGAAGCAATCGTAATCTTTTGTATATGAAATACCGGAGGATGGTAGCAATGGAAACTGAAATATGGTAGGGAGGAAGGTGATGGGCTCAATTTGATATGTTAAGTTCCATGCACAAAAATTCATGTGGGGTTGGTCTGGTACTCAATGGAAGATGAGGCACCTCTGGTAATGCTGATCAACAAACATCAGTCCAGAATCCGAGGTCAGCGTCCTCACCTGGGAAACCACATTCTGACAAGTGTTTCCAGACAAGAGAGGAGAACCAGCTTGTGAGACAAGGGTCACAGGAACCTGGAACTAGCAAGGGAAAGCAAATCAACTGAAATCAAAAGCAGTATTTTCTCTTCTAGCAACATATTATGCTGAAATAAGTACTTTTCATTTTTGACCCCCTTCCACTCTACTTCCATTGCCAGCCTACAACTTAAGATCACAAATAATTTTAAATCAGCACTTCTCAAAACATATTTCTCAGAACATTAATTCCAATAGATATAAAATAAAGGTTCTGTGGTCAAATAAATTTTACAAATTTCTGTGTTTTTATTTTTTTAAGTTTTTATTTCCTTTAAGTAATCTCTACACCCAGTGTGGGGCTTGAACTCAGAACCCCAAGATCAAGAGCTGCAAGCTCTACTGAACCAGCTAGGTGCCCCCAAATAAATTTTATAAATATTATATTCGATATTCCCCTCTTAGAGTACCAAGTCCCTTAGCACATTAAAGACTCCAAGAAGTCCACTCTAAATATAGTATTTAACTTTACTTAACCCAATGTTTCCCAAATTTTTCTAACACCTTAGGAACTCCTATTTCATGTGATGCTTATTAATCATATAGAACATACATGGGAAAACAATGTTTTAGATTCACTTAAGAGTTTGATACATCACACATAGATCTCCTTTCACAATTACAGTCTAGACTGAAATTACCTCAGATACAAAGGGAACAAATAGTCTCCTTCCTTTTCCCTGATAGTGTCATACCTTCATATTCTGCAGATCAGTCACACCTTTTGGAACCTAGAATAAGAGAAAAGCAAGAACCATGAGTGTGCATACATCTCAGAGAAAATCTCCAGGAGCTTGTGGTTTCACGTGTGGGGAGGAAAAATCAACATATTAGAATGATTCTTCTCTTCTACCTGACTGTTCTTTATACTAAAATGCTATGAGTAAAGCGATGGGGAGGTTGGGCTATGACACTCCTACCCTGAGCAGAGCTCTACTGAAGAACAAAAGCAAGAGGTTTTGGTCAAATAGTGAAATGTCATCCCCTGCCACCCTCCCAAGCCAATGCCATTATCCAGGAGGGTAGACTCTCTCATCCTGGATGTATATCCCCCAGCTTTTTCATCTTTCTTCAGAGGGTAGGGCTTCTGGGCCCTCTGTTTTTTACATAGTTCTTAGGCATTCTGACTTTCAATTCAGTGCTTTATCCACAACCCAACAGCAGGAAACATGCTGACTTTATATCCACAATAGTGACAGTGGGGAAGGAAGCAATACCACCTTCAAGACTGTGAAGTTATAATAAGAGGCAGCATTGAGGGCTGGATCCAAAGTGCAACTACTTGTCAGGTTCTTGAAGAAACGAGCACAGGTTGTACTTTTACTCTCCAGGAAACCTTAGAACACAAAGAATTAAGGGAGTGATCAAAGAGAAAGCTTATTTTATTTTTATGAAAAACAATTTTTTTTTTTTTTTAGATTTTTGTTTTTAAACGATTTCTAAGAAAGCCTATTTTAAATGGAACAAAAAGATTGGCACTTCTGTTTTGGACTCACCTGCAGGATTGCTCTCGGCACAGAGCCCTCCAGCTCCAATTCCCCCAGGCTGCCTCAGCAGGCTGATTACAGACCACTTGGGGAAGTAAGTCAAAATGGGGTCCCCAGCCTGAACAAAGTAGAGTAGAAATTAATTCACAGTGAGACTGGACTGAACTCCACCAGAAAAGAAAAAGTAGAAACAAAAATTAACTCAAGGGCTTGTGAATGTGGATAATACTGTCTTCTAAAAGAACTGACAATGGTTGACCCAGTTGCAGGGGGGTACCTCAAAGATACCTGGTCAGCTGTCAGCCATGAAGGCAAACCACACCAAACAGTCCCATCCCTATCCCCAGGCTCACCCTGTAATGAGGTGGTGGTGACTGGGTTTGGAATGTTGAAGTGAATGATCCGCCTCCAAACTCTGTAGCCAGGGCCTCGAAGTGGGTTGCATTGACCTTTTGGAGCTTCTGGAAATAGTTTAATTTTGCTAAAATGTTTTTTAAAAGAAAAGGAGTTTAGATAAAAGAAAAATATTTATTTAAAAATACCTGGCATGCCAAATAACTGCTTTTAAAAAGCATTCTTATTGAAGCATAATACATACACAGCAAAGTCTGTAAATGTACTCATCCTGAGTGTAAACTCAAAAGAATTTTTACACATTGCTATACTTTTATCCCTACTACTCAGATTAAGTTATAGAACATTTTTCCAGAAAACTTCCAATCAATAATACTCCACTTTCAAAGATAACAATTCTGATTTTTATCACCTTCTACTGTATGTGTATTCTGTTAAAAGAACTACTGTTTTACCATTAAGATCTAAGGTAAGCATACGGCCAATGCCAGGCAGTTCCAAGTCCCTGATGCCAGGACTGTGAGTGATTAGCAATCTGTGATGAAAACAGGAAGTTCAATAATGTTCACATTTGCCCCATACCAGATGAGTCTCTAGTACAACAAAATGGTACTGTTTCAGTTGGAACATGGCAAAGTTGGAGATAACATTCAATTTGTCCTCTTCTTCATGTTTCTTCAAAACTTCAACTGACCAGTCCTAATAATAATGTTTCCATCTTTCAAGTATATGAATTTGTTATGTTTCCCTCCTTTCACTTCATAATTTCTACATTTAAAATTTCAGACACTTCAAAGAAGTATATTCTGTAATGATTCTATAATTTATATTACAACAACATAGAAATCTATTCAAGTTCCTGCAGTCATCTCATTATGGCTAACAGGGATGACTGAAATTAAAGTTCTGTACGGGTTTTCAATAGGGTATATTAGTTCACTAATAAGAGAGAAGGGGCAAGTTGAGAGGTAGAAGAGGGCAGATGATAGAAATTAAACAGACAAAAGAAAATTTTAAAAACAAAAGTCCAGACACAAAGCCAATTTTCAACAAATGTTAGGTAACAAGAATAGCTAACACATTTCTACTCACAGTTGTTCACATGGACACAAAACTGCCTAATTCCACTTGAATCCATGAAAACTCTGGAAGGAAATGGGGAATTACTCCTGAAGATAAGAGAGTCGTCCACGCACATCCAACTTGAAGACCTGAGAAGAAACAGGATGAAGAACAGACACATTTAGAAGCAGAGAGCTAGGTCCAAAAAGGTACTGCATGGATGTCAGTCAATGCCTAAGAGAGGCCTCCTTGGGCAACCATAGGACAACACAAAGGTCCTATTCTATTGGACTACCCTGCTCTGGAGAATTCGAGGAGGAACTTCACTCCTGGGAAAAACCAAGGTAATTCCACTTATAGAAATGGAAGTAGGGGGGCGCCTGGGTGGCACAGCGGTTAAGCGTCTGCCTTCGGCTCAGGGCGTGATCCCGGCGTTCTGGGATCGAGCCCCACATCAGGCTCTTCAGCTATGAGCCTGCTTCTTCCTCTCCCACTACCCCTGGCTTGTGTTCCCTCTCTCTCTGGCTGTCTCTATCTCTGTCGAATAAATAAATAAAATCTTTAAAAAAAAAAAAAAGAAATGGAAGTAGGAGCGGAAGGCAGGAAAGAGAATTCTTCCTACTTCCAAATATGACCTATTCTAGGGTCCCGATTTCCTTTAGGATTCATCCAGCACACGGCAGCTTACCTCACGCTGCCTGGAAGGCAGAAAGAGAAAACCGTCCTCGGATGGGGAAGATAGCAGTCCTTGTCGCAGCAGCAATTTACGTCGCAGGTACCAGGAGTCAAGTCACAGACACAGATCGGTAAGACTGAAGATAAAGCAGAGCGAACGGGATGAATATTCCCAAACTTCCAAGCGCGAATTCCCCTCTTCCGATAGCCCCACTCCTCACTTTGTCGCAATTCACTTTGTTTACAGAATTTTAGATGTAAGTCAGTGGCTTCCATACCATCTCCTCTCCTCACCTGGGAAGAGGTCTATGGTCCCATTCCCAGGTGCAGAGTGAGTCACGACCGTAGGGCCCACCGTAGAGATCCCAGGCACAGGCCAGGGAGTTTCAGACCCCTCCAAGGAGGACTGAAGGGTCCCGCCCGACGACCCTGGCCCCACGTCCGAAGGGGTGGGCACAGCCCCTGACGGGGAGGAAGAGGACTGAGGCCAGACGCCCTCGGGGACCATCAGGAAGAACACCTGCAGTAGCGCGAGCTGCGAGGTGCACATGGGGCGAGATGCACATGGGGGAAGTCAAGACCCCCGCGAGCTCAAAGTGGGTTTACACGGTCGCCCGGCGCGTCGCGGGTGGATGGGAGGAGGCGCATCTAGTCTGACGTCATCCACATGGATCTGCTCATTGGCTCAAGACAATGGCCGAGAGCTTTCAGCCAATAGAAAGCGGCGTTGTTACAGCTCTTTCTTTTAGTGTGCGCCCTCCTCCTTAGGCCAGGCCGCGCACCGCCTCCGTCGCTTGGTAACGGCCAAACTCGGGAAGGAGCCCTTGCCTCTCCTCTCCGCTAGGTGACAGTAGAAGGTTAGCGGAACCGCAGGTGCAGCGGAGTCCGCGCCGGCGTCGCGGCCCACAGGACCGAGCTCTTCCTCCACAGAGGGAAACCCCAGAGGCTGGAACGAGAATTGCATATCTTTTCCACCCCGGATTCTAAAGGTGAGAAACACTAAGGAAGAATAATGATCTCGGGGAGGAAAATACACAGGTCTCATACACCTAAAAAAAAAAAACCCAAAAAACTTCCCTCTAAATATTGTATTTTTTGGAAACAAAGATTAGGCTTTTTAAATTTTAACGATGAGAATTATTTTAAAAAAATGTAAACCTCAATAAATGCTGCAATCATTAACTGTGGACTGCATAGTTGTTATTAGAGAAAATAGAGAAGGGTGAGAGATGGGGTAGGAAAAAATGTGAGAAGCTAGGGAGAGAAAGAGTAAGGAAAGGAGAGGCAGATTTTCTAGGAGCTGAAGGGAAAATAAGATGCAGGAATGGAAATAGCCAAGGGATAGAGAAGAAAACTTACCTTTTTGCCATTATAATCGCCCCTTGTTTTAACCCTTTTCGGGAAGTTTTGGTCTTTCCCAGGAGTGGCGGAGTTTTCTTCTGATTCTCTAGAGCAGCACTGTCCAATAAAATTTTCTGCAGTGTTGGAAATGTTCTCCGTCTGTACTGTGCAATATGGCAGCCACGCGCTGTATGTGGCTGTTGCGCCCTGGAAATGTGATTCCTGTGATGAAGGAGCTGAATATAAGATTTTGCTTAATTCAGAGTTAAATAACTACATGTGACTAGCAGCTACCATGTTGGACAGTACAAATCTGGATGATCAAAATCTTGCTCCCACTAGACCCAGTGTTTTCCTCCGTCTGCACAGGTCTGACATTTGGATTATTTCAGTTGCTTAGTTCAGAGATATAAATTGAGATCTGTTAAGAGTTGTCTAAAATCTGGTATACTTACCTAAAATCTAGCCAATACCTCCTTCTCCAAGTGAATCACTTAGGCTGATAAATTTTAGGACCCCTGACCTTTCCTCACATTCTCTGACAAGGTATTGACTTCTAATGTTATAAAGTCGGTAGCTAAATATACCTCTGTGTTATAAATGCTCTCAAATATTTTATTCATTTATTTAATTTTTATTGAAGCATGATTAACATAAATGTTGCAGGTGTACAACATATTGATTCAACAATTGTATATATTACCCCATGCTCACCATGGTAAATGTAATCACCATCTGTCACCCAACAACATTTATATGATATTATTGACTATATTCCCTATGCTATACTTTTCATCTCTGTGAGATTTATTTTATAGCTGGAAGTCAAACATATTTTCATATGATTGTATAATGGACTGCTGAGATATGTATATTTTTCTGTAGGAAAGGACCAAATTCAGATTATTCAAATTATATATATATATTTACTATAATATAAACTCCATAAACCACGGAATTTTGTCTGTTTTGTTCACTGATATGTCCTATGCCTAGAACAGTACCTAGGACATGTTAGATGTGCATTAAATATTTTTCAAAAGATTGTTTTGTTGAACTCTGCGTTTAACTCAAGAATATTTAGAGTTTATGTTATTTCAGGATTGCATTTATTTATATAAAATTTCTATTGTACTACCACCTTCAGATTTAAAAATTTGGAATTTCCACTTCAACAATCAATGGTAAATCAATAAATTATTCCTGAATTTATTAGTGTTGGCAAGAATCTGTTGATTGAAGTAATTTTAGGGTTGAGTACAGGAAAATAATGTCTCAGGATCTTTTTTTTTTTCATCTCAGGATCTTTCTGAATTGCTTTTTCTTATTTTTAATTTTAGCACTTAACAAATTTCTAAAAATAGTTACTTCTTCCCTCATTTTTGAGGGTTGAGCAAAAATACTATTTCTGTTGTTGCTGTTGTGTGTTTGTAGGAATCTGTGATACAGAACTGTCAATTCTTTTGGGATCTAATATTAAAATCTAAAAGGTAATTTTGATGAGAGAGAATGAAATTTATTCACACATGTCCTGCAGATGCCAGTTTTAACATGGAAACCAAGTCTTAAATTGAAATAGCTTAATATGACATCACTTCAGAAAGCAGAGATTTCCGAATCAGATCATACGATACTAGCAGCTGTGTTTGGTATTAAAACTGTTCAATATGTACTTAGAAATTTAACCAAGATTGAATCAGGATGGCCAACTGAGAGCAAGTTCTAGCGTCTAGCCTCTCCCAACTCCTCCCCTCTTTCCCAAATCTAAAAATTACAAAAAAAAGTTACATGGGTACACAAACTCATAGCATCCATGCATGTACCTTAATATTGAAAAACACGAAGGTGTGCCCTCAATGGACCGGGCATTACGAGAATCCTTGAAAAATAGGAAGCAGATGGGATTGGATTGAAAGTAGACAAACAAAAGTTGCATAACAGAGGCTTAATGCAGAAATGCAGGTGGCTCTTGGGGATGTTCTAGGTACACAGAAAAAAATTATTGGCATCAGTAGAGCCCTTGGACAACGTGTGAGTTATTGATTAAGGTGCTGCTATAGGAAGAAACGGTCAGCCTCTTAACCTTACTCCCACTTGCACATGCAGTGGGTAGCAAAAGAACTTGCTCCTAAAGGGGGCAGGGGCACTCCCCGTAGGTACTGTTGCTGAAAAGCTGTGATGGCTTTTGATATCTGGGAGGAAGAGAGAGATTTCACATCTTGGAGTCTGATACTGGCTCACCTTTTGAAGCGGCACATGCAGTATTCCTCCTTCACAAACCCTCAAGGCAGAATGAAAAAGAGAAAATCTACAAAAAATATAGGTTAAAAAGACATTATTACCTTCAACAGAGAATAATAAGACTTGAACCTGACTTTTTTTAAAAAAAGATTTTATTTATTTGAGAGAGAGACAGAGCGAGGATGAGTGGGGGAAGGGGCAGAGGGTGGAGAAGAGAGAGAAGCAGACTCTTCACTGAGCAGGGACCCCGACGCAGGGTTTGGTCCCAGGACCCCAGGATCATGACCTGAGCCAAAGGCAGGCATTTAACCAACTGAGCCACCCAGATCCCTATTGAACCTGACTTTTTAAGAGAAATGAGGAAAGCCATAAAAAGTTGAATAATGTCTTAGAAGAATCTACGTTGTAATTCTATACCTAGCAAAATATCCTTCAGAAATGAAGATACAATAAAAATGTGTTTAGAAAACAAGCATTGAGAAAGAAGATCACCACCAACAAACCCACACAAAGAATTGCTAAAGGGAGTTATTCAGACTAAAGGAAAAATGATCCCACATAGAAACACAGAAATGCAGGAATATGAGCAATGAGAAAGATAAACACAAGGTCAATATATAAACTCAGTGGTGTTATAAGTATCATCTAAAATTTTAGATGGTAAAATTTATAATAAAAAATTAAATACCTAGGAATAAATCTATGATAGTGCAAGATACCTGCTTATCAAACTGTATATGATTTCTGAGAGGAATTAAATAAAACCTAAATAAATGAAAAGCTACACGAAATTAACGGCCAGGAAGACTTATGAATGAAAACATGGTAGTTCTTCCCAAATTGATGTATAGATTCATTGCAGTCCTAGTAAAAATCCCAGCATTTTTTAGTAGAAATTGACAACTGATTTCAAATATCATATATAATTGCAAAACACCAAGACTAGCCAAGAGAATCTTGAGAAGAACAAAGTTGGAGGGCCTGTTCCTACTATATATTACCTCTTGTTATTAAGATAAAATGTTTATTAGAACAAAATGGTATGGCTTTGACTGTAAGATAGACAGATACCAATGGAAAGAATGGAGTCCAGAGACAGACCTACGCGTATGTAGTCACCTGATCTATGACAAAAATGATACTACAGTTCAAATGAGGGAAGGATGATCTTGTCAGTAAGTTGTGCTGGGTCAACTGGATATTCATACAGACAGCAATGGATCTTGACTCCTAGCTATACATACCCAAACATTAATTTCACATGGACTGTAGACAGGCAAAACAATAAACCTGCTACAAGATAACATCGGAGAATATTCTTATGATTTTGGGGTAGGCAAATATTTCTTAAACTGGACAGAAGAAGGGGCGCCTGGGTGGCTCAGTCGGTTAAGCAGCCAACCCTGGATTTCGGCTCAGGTCGTGATCTCAGGGTCCTGGGATTGAGCCCCACCTCTGGCTCCCTGCTCAGTAGGGAGTCTGCTTGAGATTCTCTCCTTCCCTTTGCCCCTCCCACTGCTCGTGTGCGCTTCCTCTCTCTCTCTCTCTCTCAAATCAATCAATTTTTTTTTAAAGCTGGGCAGAAAAATAACTGATTATAAAGAAAAAGATTGATTAAATAGTATCTCATTAAAATTGAGAACTTTTTTTTAGGTAGGCTCCACACCCAGCATGGATCCCAACATGGGTCTTGCTTGAACTCATGACCTGATCAAGACCTGAGCTGAGATCAAGAGTTGGGCACTTAACTGACTGAGCCACCCAGGCACCCCAAGAACTTCTCTTAATAAAAAGACATCAAGAGAGTAAAAAAGAAAGTTTCTAAAATTTTTTCCTTTTAAAAAAATTAGCTATGAATATGTAGTTATGAATATGTGTTATATCATTTTCATCAACTGATACTTTTTAAAATTTTTAATTTTGGGATAAGTATAGATTCACATGAAGTTGTAGGACATAATATAGAGAGATCTTGTATACTTTCTAAGGGTAAAACCTGGTAAAACTGCAGTACATACCATCAGAATATTAGCATTGATACAATCCATCCGTCTTCACATTTTCCCAGTTTTACTTCTAAGCATACATGTGTGTGCCTCTATTTAGTTCTATGCAGTTTTATCATATGTGTGTTTCATGTGTCCACCACAGAGCAGTCCTATCACCTCAAAGATCCCTCCTGTTGTCCTTTCACAACAATTTCCTCCTCCCTCCCACTTTCTCTCCCCAGGATCCATTTTTTTAACCATTACTAATTTTTATTATAACCATGATTAAAATAACTATGTAATTCAAACAGTGATTCACAGCATTTATCCAAGTAAATCAAATAGTGTCTACATGCCTAACAGAAAACAAAAGTTTAGTAACTCTGGAGGAATTAATTTCCTTGTTTACTAAGAGATTAATAAACAATGCACACATTATACAGGGGAAGAAATATGTTTTCACTTTGAAATCTTTAAGAAAAAACCTTCTTTAACTGTTTGTATTAATTGCAAGCACTGTACTAATTAGACATTGATTACCATTCCTAAATAGAAACTCGTTTGTAATGCTATCTTTTTCTTTAATATAAGAGGGGTATCTACTTCTTTCCTTTTTTTTCCCTTTTCTACCTCATTTCATCCTCTAGAGACTGTCTGTAGTCCCATCTTTTCTCCAGTCTGACTCTGTTTAAGTTTTACTCTAGGCAGAGGCTGCTAATTGCTGACCACTATCCATTCTTCCTTCTCTCTCAGATACACAGAGCCCATTTTTTACTGAGCACAATGTAGCCAAAAGATGATATTTCCCAGCCTCCTTTGCAGCTAGGTGGGGATAAACATATAGTTCTGACCAATGAACTATAAAGAACAGATGGGACTTTGGGGGGAATCTCTTGAGAAATGAAGGCTATTCCTCTTTTTCCTCCCTTCTCCCTCCTGCTGCTTAAATTTTGAGTGAGATGGCTGAAGCTTGAGCTGTCATTTTAGAGCATGAGAAGACACGCTAAACAAAGGTAACCAGCAAAATGGAAGAAACTTGGATTTCTGACAGCCATGGAAACTTCAAGCCTGCCTAGGACTTCCTACCTCTGAACTTCCTTCATATGTAGGAGAAATAATTTTATAAAGACACCACCTATTTTCACTCTACTGAAACTTGCCTTCCCTCCATTCCACTTTGATGTAGATAGACATTGCTGGTTATGACTACGTACTATTCCATTGCATGAATATACTGTTAATTTTTTTAACCAACCCCTTATTGATGGATAATTAGGTTCTTTCCAATTTTTTATTATACATAAAGGTATAGTTAAAATCCTTATAGATACATTTTGCTGCCTGTGTGGGTATTTCTATAGTATAAATAGCTAGAAATAGATTTATTGGGTGACAGAATGTGCACATTTAACATTTTGAGAAATACCACCAAAAAGATTACACTAACTTACAGCCCCATCACTATAGTGCCTGTTTGCTTACCCTCCCACCAATCCTGAATCCTTAAATAATTTTGCCACCCAGATAGACAAAGTTTATCTTTTTTTTCTTTGATTACTGGTAAAGAGGAACATCTTTTTGTATGTTTATTGGCCATTTGCATTTCCTATTGTGAATTGCATTTGCCTATTTTTTAATTATGAAATTATAAATGACTACCATCTCATTGTACAAAACTTAAATGATACACAAACATAAGAGCAAAGACACTTTTCTCCAGTGCTTCCAATCACATTCTACCGCCCATAGTTTTATGTACATCCATCTAGTCCCTTTCCATACATTTCCATATGAATATACATACACACATAAATGCTTTTTTTATATAAACAGGATCATATATATGTACTGTTCCACACCTTGCTTTTTTTTTTTAAATAGGATTCAGTAGTACGAAAAACCCAATATTTAACTATTCCTGTATTTCTTCTCTTGCTATTACATTGCCAAGGTAAACATCTTTTCCATATATTTGTGGACATGTGTGTGAATTTCTTTGGATGGAGTTGTATAGGGTAGATTGTTGGGTTAAAGGATGTACTTTCTGATAGACCCATCTTAGCTTTCCCGAAGGTCTGCATAACTTTTTACTTTCACGAAGTGTGTGGAGAGTGCTCGTTTCCCCACAAGTCTCACCTACATTTGATAATTTTTATCTGATGGGCAAAAAAGAATCATTTTGCATTTCCCTGATTAATGGTGAGGTTGAAGTTATTTTCATGTTTATTGGCCTTGTATGGTTTTATTAGGACTGTTTGTTCATCTCCTTTACCTACAATAGCTTTTCTATTGGGTTATGTTTGGATATATGTTGTTTTTTGTTCAGCATCTCTTTCCCCATCCCCTGGTAACAGAATTCTTTTTTTTTTTTTAATTTTATTTATTTATTTGACAGAGAGATAGCCAGCGAGAGAGGGAACACAGCAGGGGGAGTGGAAGAGGAAGAAGCAGGCTCCCAGCGGAGAAGCCGATGTGGGACTTGATCCCGGAACACCGGGATCACGCCCTGAGCCAAAGGCAGATGCCCAACGACTGCGCTACCCAGGCGCCCCATTGCGCTACCCAGGCGCCCCAGGTAACAGAATTCTTATTTATCATGGGGAACCTATTCCCTGTGGCTTAGATGATGAGTACATGACCAGGTCTGGCCTTCCTGAGTCCTGCAGCTCCTTAGCCACAGTGGTGAAAGAACAGTCATGTAATTCAAGGCAGGCTAAAAAGAGCTTTCAAAAGAACTTCTGCAGGGACTATTGGAAAGAAGCTTCTTCAGAGATCCTATGAACTAAGGACTATGTAAGCCTGAATTTGTACCACGTGCAGAGTCTGAGGAGAAACTCAGAGGCTAGCAGAAAGCAATGAGAACTCAGTTCTGTTATTTTTCTGGAGGCCTTAGATCTAGCTGTGCCTAAAGCCTGCCCTGCTTCTGAACTTTAAAGTTTTGTGAGCCAATAAAGTCCCTTTCTTGTTTAAGATAATTGAATTGGATTCCTGCCCTGATTAATATAGGTTATTTGTATTTTCTTACTGATTTGTAGAAAAGTTTGTGTTTTACATTCTAGACTTACACTTTATGCCCTATATAGATTAATAAAATTAGCGTGGCCTCCCCCTGCCCCAAAAGACACCAGCTATTTAAATCATAACATATTTTAGTGGCTTACTTATACTTACATACTAATTAGAACTCTTTTTTTAAGATTTTATTTATTTATTTGATGCAGAGAGAGAGAGAGCGAGAGAGAGAGAGAGAGAGAGAGAGAGAGAGAGAAGGAGAGCACAAGCGGGGGAGAGGCAGCCAGAGACAGAGGAAGAAGCAGACTCCCTGCTGAGCAAGGAGCCCAAAGCAGGGCTCCAACTCAGCACTCTGGGATCATGATCTGAGCCAAAGGCAGATGCTTTACCATCTGAGCCACCCAGGCGCCCCACTAATTAGAACTCTTAAAAAGACCATTTTACATGATTACTTTAAATATAGTTAGAATGCGTGGGTGGCTCAGTTGGTTAAGTGGCTGACTCTCAATTTCAGCTCAGGGCAAGATCTCAGGGTCCTGGGATCGAGCCCCATGTCAGGTTCTGCACTCAGCAGGTAATCTGTTTCAGGATTCTCTGTTACTCTTGCCCCTCCCCACCCCGTACTCTCTCTCTCTTTCTAAAATAAATAAGTAAATCTTTAAAAAAAAAAAAGCCACATAGTGTCACTTCCACTGTACTCTGTTGGTTGAAGCAGTTATAAGCCCATCCAGAGAGTACATGGACCCCCTACTTCTCTATGGGAGATATGTCAAAAAACTTGAGGCCAACTTTTACAGTTTCCACAAAAAATATATAAAGTTTGAATATCTTGTTATACAAAGTATATCAATTTAAGTAAATGTAAAATTCTTTGAAATTCAGTGTCCTCAAGAATTTTTTCTTCTAATGTATTAAAAATTACCTGCCAAATTTAAAGGCAAGGCAAGACATAAATAATAATGAATATCAAAATTTAAATTTATTTAAATGTAGTTGAAAATTTAACTCAGTTTTTAAAAACTTAATTAGGTCTTGTTAAGTATTTTTATAAACCTGAAACCTTTACAATTGTAGTTGTCAATGAGAAGAATAGGTGCTATGTCTCATATATGTTATATCTAGACTTACATGTATACAAATTTAGGACATAATTGCTTAATATCACAAATTGTTTCTCAGCTGCCACGTGCAACTGTTGTAAAAACTGTGCTAAATTTTGAATAGTGGATATAAGGAATTCAAGAAAATGAACACTTGCTCTATTGGCAAATATTTCACTATTAAAAAACTCTATTGCAGGGGTGCCTGGGTGCCTCAGTCGGTTAGGCGTCTGCCCTCAGCTCAGGTCATGATCTCAGGGTCCTGGGATTGAGCCCCGCATTGGGCTCCTTGCTCAGTGGGGAGTCTGTTTCTCCCTCTGCCCCTCTCCTCTACATGTGCTCGTGCTCTCGCTCTCTCTCCCAAAAAAAAAAAAAAAAAAAAACCCAAAACTCTATTGCAGTCATTTGATTTGAGAGGAAAGATATGATGGTCTATTTTTTTTTCCTCATTATTTCTCCAACTTAAATCCTCCCCACGCTCTGAAACAATGCCCATCTCTGATATCAGCAGTGCCTCAGTCTTCAGTTTTTCACTTGGATACAGTCATCTTCTCTTCGTGGACACAGGGCAAGAGATATGGCAGAGCTTTTTTCTGGGGACTGAACCATGTGAATCACAGCAGCAGATGGGTAACATTGTGAGTTGCCCAGTGCCATCACTGAGCACTGGTCTCCTGAGTGATGAAGGTATACGTGTGATTTTCACTAAATTCATTATTTTGGGTTTCTGGTTTATGGGTCCCTGTAAGATGTAGGAATAGGGCAGGGGCCCCTTACTTGGGTTGGAAGGTGGTGCCACTTCTCTGGGAGCATGACCTTTTAGATTTTGTCTGCCTGGTCACTCTCACTGCTAGCTCCAGTTCAGAGTTTATCATCCAGGAAGCTTCTAAGAATGTGAAATTCCTTCAACAGTATTTTCACAGTAAATTATGGCCCATTTCAGGTTCAGAAGTTGATGGGCTGCCAATTTGTCTCCTATAGTGCTTAGTCCAACAAATCCAGTCAAATGGTGGGATTTGTTTGGGCAAAACGTGGAGTTCCAACATCTGGAGATGTCATCACACTTGTACTCATAATGTTTCCTGGCCTTTAAATTTGAGTAGCAGTTTTGGTACATTGAATTCTCTTATTTATTAAAGGGGGGAAAGGGGACTTGTTTTCTATACACCAACAACAAGACAGAAGAAAGAGAAATTAAGGAGTCAAGTCCATTTACAGTTGCACCCAAAACCATAAGAGACCTAGGAATAAATCTAACCAAAGAGGCAAAGGATCTGTACTCAGAAAACAATAGAACACTCATGAAATAAATTGAGGAAGACACAAAGAAATGGAAAAATGTTCCATGCTCATGGATCACAAGAACAAACATTGTTAAAATGTCTATGCTACCTAGAGCAATCTACACATTCAATGCAATCCCTATCAAAATACCATCAACTTTTTTCAAAAATGGAACAAATAATCCTAAAATTTGTATGGAACCAGAAAAGACCCTGAATAGCCAAAGGAATGTTGAAAAAGAAAAACAAAGCTGGTGACATCACAATTCCAGACTTCAAGCTCTATTACAATGCTGTGGTCATCAAGACAGTATGGTACTGGCACAAAAACAGACACATAGATCAATGGAACAGAATAGAGAACTCAGAAATGGACCCTCAACAGTATGGTCAACAAATCTTTGACGAAGCAGGAAAGAATATCCAATGGAAAAAAGACAGTCTCTTCAACAAATGGCGTTGGGAAAATTGGACAGCCACATGCAGAAGAATGAAACTGGACCATTTTCTTACACCATACACAGAAATAGACTCAAAATGGATGAAAGACCTTATTATGCAACAGGAATCCATCAAAATCCTTGAGGAGAATACAGGCAACAACCTCTTCAACCTCGGCCCCAGCAACTTCTTGCTAGACATGTCTCCAAAGGCAAGGAAAACAAAGGCAAAAATGGAACCTATTGGGACTTCATCAAAATAAAAAGCTTTTGCACAGCAAAGGAAACAGTCAACAAAACCAAAAGACAACCGACAGAATGGGAAAAAATATTTGCAAATGACATATCACATAAAGGGCTAGTATCCAAAATCTATAAAGAACTTACTAAACTCAACACCCAAAGAACAAATAATCCAATCAAGAAATGGGCAGACGACATGAGCAGACATTTCTGCAAAGAAGACATCCAGATGGCCAACAGACACATGAAAAAGTGCTCAACATCACTGGGCATCAGGGAAATACAAATCAAAACCACAATGAGATACCACCTCACACCAGTCAGAATGGCTAAAATTAACAAGTCAGGAAACCACAGATGTTGGTGAGGATGCAGAGAAAGGGGAACCCTCCTACACAGTTGGTGGGAATGCAAGCTGGTGCAGCCACTCTGGAAAACAGTATGGAGGTTCCTCAAAGAGTTGAAAATAGAGCTACCCTATGACCCAGCAATTGCACTACTGGGTATTTACCCAAAAGATATAAATGTAGTGATCCGAAGGGGCACCTGCACCCGAATGTTTATAGCAGCAGTGTCTGCACTACCCAAACTATGGAAAGAGCCCAAATGTCCATCGACAGATGAATGGATAAAGAAGATGTGGTATATAGACACAATGGAATATTATGCAGCCATCAAAAATTGAAATCTTGCCATTTGCAATGATGTGGATGGAACTAGAGGTTATTTATTATGCTAAGTGAAATAAGTCAATCAGAGAAAGACAGTTATAATATGATCTCACTGATACGTAGAATTTAAGAAACAAGGCAGAGGATCATAGGGGAAGAGAGGAAAAAAATGAAAGAAGACGAAACCAGAGAGGGAAACAAACCATAAGAGACTCTTAATCATAGGAAACAAACTGAGGGTTGCTGGAGGGGAGGGTGGTGGGGACATGGGATGGCTGGGTGATAGACATCGGGGAGGGTATGTGTTGTGGTGAGCTCTAGGTGTTGGTAAAACTGATGAACACAGACCTGTACCCCTGAAACAAATAATACACTGTATGCTAATTTAAAAAAAAGAAATAAAACCAATTGTAAATTCAAAAAAAAAAAAAACAACACCAAACACAAATAAAAAAACCCACAAAAAACTAAAAACCAAGTTGTAAAAAAGGACCTAAGCCTGCAAAATCTATTCATTCTTTGGAGCACTTTCTTCCCTGTGAAGAGTGTGTTCACTGGGCATCTGTCCTAACTCAAATAAAACTCTTTTTTTCGTTTAGAGATTCTAAAAGGTTTGTTCATTTTGTGTTGACAGCAGTACCCTAAAAATAACACCAAAATAACATTATCTATCTATTTGATTACCCTTAGAAGTCTGATGCCAAAACCCAAAACACTGAAAATTTCCATATTGTGGTGACAGTTGTATAAATATCAGAGAATTCACAAAAAACATTATGTGTAAATTAAATTATTTGTGTATTCATTCCACAACCACCCATTTTTTAAAAAAATCCTAATGCAAGTTTATTGTTTAAATATTACAAACCAGAGCAATCTTTAACTTTAAGAATATAAAAATAGTAGATTACTAAGGCTATCTAATCACTGAATATATTTAATTTTAATTGAATTCTCAGTTCTTCTCCAGGATTTCTCTCTCCTTCCCCCCCACTTTCTCTCTCTTTCTAAACACATATTGGATATTCTAGCATTTTAAATGGCATTCCTACCAGTTTATATTTCAGAGAAACACAAATATGGACAATGAAAATTACCTACATGGAAAATGGCTTGTCATATCCTAGAGAGTTTTAAAAATTCTTTTCCTTTAGCCTTACTGGGAGGAGGGTCTATGCAAAAACTTTCTTTGAGTAGTCAGTCCTGAGCTGTTAAGCTTCTCACCGGAGTTCAGGAGGGCAGTATCTGTTTCCTCAAGATGGTGTGATAATGGGGTATTACAAAGTTCCTGGTGTGAAGCAAAGAGATAACAGCCAGAATGTTAATTAAAAAGAGTAGATTTGCTTTAAGGAAAAGGGCAAAGCCTTTTCCTTCCCTACACTTTAAAATCTTCTGGCTCCCACCCACACAAAGACTTGAAACAATAGAGTCAACGGTAAGAATGACACCTTTATGTTAACTCTTATGAAATATCTTCTTTTGTTTCCTTAATGAAACATTTGTCTTCATCTTCCTCTACCTTCTCCCTTGAGTAAGAACTGACTAATGCATTTTCTTAGTAGTGTACATTTAAAAACAAATCATCTCCTTTCCCCCAAATTTCCTTTTGTTAAAAACTTTAAGCAAATGAGGGACTACACTGCTATACTGTCTGGGATCTTAAGGCAGTAACAGTGTGATAGCCTTTAAGAAAATACTGTCTTTTGTTAGGGTTAGGGATATCCTAATTCCTGATTTGTAACAAGGCAGAAGCTCTGAAATCCCCATTTAGGAACAATTACTATAATTTTATTAATTCCTTGGATTTGGTTATTTCACGCAGAAGATGTTCTGCCCAGTATTCCTCACTATAACCTAGTGGTATCCTGCCATTAGACTTATTTTCTACATTAGAAGGGAAGTGAAAAGAGAAAGGACAAAGAATCGTGATCTTGGGCATAATTACTGGATCATCAGAAATGTTGAATCATATAAGGATAAAAGAGGAAGTGGTTAAAAGAGTGAAGCACACTGTCAAAAATAAAAGGAAATAACTAGGAAAGAAATGACTATTTGTTAGAAACTGATATATAATTAATTGAATATAGTTTTTTGGTGAGGGATTAGTGGTAAGAAAATACTAGTGTATAAATACATGTTATTTATTTATGCCCTTTCTCACTTAAAAAAAAAATTGTGGTAGCAGATACTTGTGTAAATGTGTTCCTAAATTGAAAAAATACAGTGAAACAAAATAGTGGCCTTTCCTTCCTGAATGTGTTTAGAAGTGGCTTCGTTTCTTATCTGTCTGGAGCAGTATGGGCATACTAACACCTCACATTTGTAATTACAATAACCTTTGCAATTACAGAGCATTCACATTCTTTTGACTTTTATAATAGCTTTGTTAGATCAATGACCTAATAAGGAACACTCTGAACTAAGTGACTTGTTTAAAATGGCACCATTCCTAATTATTAGAGTGAAATCTCGTCTCATTTAGGTAGTGCTGGAACTCATTTCTGCTGTTTGAACTCACAGAGAAGTTTTCCAAGGTCCTTTCCAGTTACGAGGTCTTTTCTCTGGTTTTAGCAAATATAGAAATGTATCACAATATTTCTATTTTTATATTTTTATAGTGCTCTTATAGTCAAATAGTGTAATATTTTATAGTCAAACAGTGCTTTTAAATATAGAAATTTAGAAACAGAGGAAGGCAAATGTCTTGAACACTCGTGGCCCCACAGATCTGCTGTTCATTTTTCTCTACCCTGTTCTGTGTCCTGAGAGTGGACTACATCAGTGGGCTTCTGGTTAGGTTCAGTAGGAGATGGGAGAGTGGGGAAAGCAAGGTTGGATATTTATTCCTCAGCTTCTTTCCCCGCTGGGCCTGATTGCCAGTAGCTATCCTCTTTAACTGAAGGTGTAACAGACCCTGTGGGGCCCCCACCCACGTACCTTCAGTCCTTACCACTCCTTATACATGGTGGTGGCCCTTTTCCTGTGTAAACATCTGCCACTCCCTGCCTGAGGCCTTTTTGTGGCCATGGGAGGATGCCCAGCCCATGCACAGGGCAGGTCACTGGTGTGAGACAGTTGATCCCCAAGCAGCAGCTCTTAACCAATGATGTTTGGGAATTGGTGGATGAACACTGCAGCTTCCTCTCCCCGAGGCCGGGGCAACTCTGAGCCATGTTCTTTACCATCTCCCAGGGGTTCCTATCAAGACTGAGCCCCAACTGCACTCAGTGATGATCTACTGATGAGTGCACCTGGTATTGGCCTCCTTCCCTACCCTGTCTCACTTACCAGTTCCTTCCAGTGCCTCCTGGGATTGCCTCCTAAATAAACTACTTGTGGTGGAATCTTAGCTTCGAGGTTGGCTTCTGGGTGACCCCAACTCAATAAAGAAGCCATAGTTCCTGTCAGGCAGCTGTCTCCTACAACCACAGCTTACTTTGTGGGTTCCAAGGACCTCTTCCTTCCTCTCCTTGCCCCTTCACGCCAGACTTAGTCATGGACACCCATTGTTGCTAGCCCCAAGGTGATTCACCATCCTGTGTACACACAGATGCAAGACAGGGTGGGCACTGTAGTCTTTATGATGGGCAGCTAAACAATAGGTATTCTTTTAGTTAAGAAGAAAATTAGAATAAGAAGAGTGAACATCCAGCAGTCTGCCACAGAGGCACTCTTCAAATTCTAAAAATTTTTGAGACCTATTGTGTGAGAAAATTAAATGATTGAAAGCAGCACTAATCAGGCCAGCAATGATTACAATGCAATGGCCACCATAATGTCAATAAAAGCATCACGGTTATATCAGGTTGCTCTTCAGGATGATGGCTGTTTGAGAAGATCTGGTTCTGCTTGGCTGTGCTCTTCCTCTTAGGGGCAGAGTTCTTGCAATGTCTCTATGGTGCTGACCTGATAATGTGCTAACCTAATACTCTTAGTTACAGCAAAGCTGTTCCCACACCTAGCTGCCTGAGGTGCTTAGTTTCATATGTCAGGCATTGCTGTAACAGTATTTATACTCAATGCATTGCTGTGACAGTATTTATACTCAATCGTGGCAAAAATAAATTTTTTTACACATCAAGAAAAATTTGAGGGCTTTGATTTCTTGAGCACAGAAGGTGAAAATCCCCATGTATTTTAGAGGAATGAAATGAGCAACAAACAGTCCCTTCCCTCCAGAATTCCAACTCTAATAGTGAGGGAGGTTGGGGTGAAGACTAAAGGGAAATTTGGTGGTGATCACCAGTGTAAGTGGCAGGATACTTTGTTAAGATGTTAACTATAACTATAACAGGTTCCCAATTACCTTGGCTTGTTGAAATTACCCAAGGTGCTCTGAAACATAGGGTAATAAGAAAGAAATAAAGGGGTACCCTTGAGGGCCAGGAAAGAGCAGAAATTCTGGAGCACTGGGAAGGGGATGCAGGTTAGGTGGCCATGGGTAGGAGGGACCCTTGCTTGTTCTGTGGTTGTGTCCTGGTAGGTAAGACCTCAGAAAGGGTGGTTGTTGGGTGCCTTGGGGAGGCTCCACTCTAGGTACCAGAGCTTCTAGCTGAGGCAAAGCCCCCTTTCAGCCCTATCCTATTCAGGCTTAGCATTGGAACAGAAAGCCTGTCACATTTCAAGTTGGGCAGTGAAAATATCACGAGTGATTAAGGCAGGTAAGTCCTTCCCCCATTTTCTGATACATGCGCTTCTCCCAAATTCTGGTGTAAACCACAATTATGATTGTGATGGACTTTCTTTCCAGCTCAGAGGGAGCTAGTATTGGCCTTAAACTGATATAAAGAAAATAAAGGTAAGAAAAACATTTGGACACCTAAGTGTCATGGCTTAAGATTGAATCTGTTCCACACATAAATGAGACAAAAAGAGGAATGTGTCAAGATTTCTGCAGGAGCCCAAGCAATGTAACATAGCTATGATGAATCATGGCATAGTATTAGCTGTTTGGGAGCATTGCTGTCTCTTTTTCACTGTTTTGTTTTTTTTTTTTCCAGGCTAGGGTAGTTAAATAGAGGAGGGGGAAATAATTATTTTCCTTATTGATTCTGTTCTAGCTTGCTCCCATTTCATAATACAAAGCATAATAACAAATAATTGTACATGTGGTAAAAATTTATGTATTAGTCAAGTATTAATGAAGTATTTCCTGGTAATTCTTCTACTTTCCCCTAATCGTATGTCATTTGAGCATATTCTGTGAAGTCCATGTTATTTATCCTCTGGATTATAGAGGCAGAAAAAAACTAGTTTGTGAGGCATTATGGCACACACAGAGTACAGATCCCTTTGCTCCCCCATCTCTTCCTCCCACAGACACCTTTCTTAACTGGCAGCTTTCTCTTTGTCATTCCAGAGGCTTCAGAGCAGAGACCTCTATGCAATTTCTGTTTTTCCTCAAGAAATTATGGCGAACAGTCGAGTGGGTAGGATTAGAGACATTTTCTATATATGATCTGTATATCCTTGATTCTAAGACATTTGATAAAAACAGATTTTTATGTTTTGAAATTCAGAAGGTGTCTTGCAATCAATGTCAAGAGCAATCTGTCTGTTTCCAGGCAGAACTGTGAGTTATGCTGTGTTTGTCATTGTGCACGAGCATGCTTAGTGTTGTGTGGAAGCTATCTTTTCATCTGATTGCCAACTCAGATGAGATTTTGTAATGGTGCTTAACGCAGGTGAATTTTATTTTTACATTTTATTTTATCTGATTAAATAATTTTTATTTTTTACCATAGGTAGTCACATTTTTTTTTCATTTTTTTCTTTTCACTTATCTCCTACCTCCCATCCCTAGCCTCTGGCAACCACCAATCTCTTATCTGTATTTATGAGTTTGGTTTTTTGTTTTATTTTAGATTCCACATACAAGAGAGATCATACAGTATTTGTCTTTCTCTGTCTAACTTATTTCATTTAGCATAATGCCCTTGCGGTCCCTCCATGTTGTCACAAATGGCAATATCTCATTCTTTTTTTATAGCTGAATAATATTCTATCATCTTCTTCATCCATTCATCCATTGATGGATACTTAAGTTGCTTTCATATCTTGGCTATTGTAAATAGTGGTGCAATGAACATGGGATTGCAGATACCCTTTTGAGGATATGCTTTTCATTTTCTTCAGATAAATACCTAGAAGTAGAATTGCTGGATCATATGGTAATTCTATTTTTTATTTTTTGAGTAATCTCCCTACTGTTTACCATGGTGGCTGCACCAATTTACATTCCTACCAATGGCGTGAACAAGGGTTCCCTTTTCTCCATACCTTTTCCAACATTTGTCATTTCTTACATTTTTGATAAGAGCCAATCTAACAGGCATAAGGTGATGTCTGCCTGTGATTTTGATTTGCATTTCCCTGGTGACTAAAAGATGCTCTTTTCATGTACCTGTTGTCCATTTGTATATCTTCTTGGGAAAAAATGTCTGTTCAGATCTTCTGCCGTTTTAAAATCACATTGTTTTTTGCTATTGAGTTGTATGAGTTCTTTATATATTTGGGTATCAGCCCCCTTTCAGATATATGATTTGCAAATATTTCTCTCATTTGGTAGGTTGCCTTTTCATTTCATTGATGGTTTCCTTTGCTGTGCAGAACCTTTTTAGTTTGCTGTTGTCCCACTTGTTTATTTTTGGTTTTGTTGCCTTTGCTTTTGGTGGCACATTAAAAAAATCATCACCAAGGCCAATGTCAAGGAACTTATTGCCCATGTTTTCTTCTAGGATTTTTATGGTTTCAGGTCTTACATTTAAGTCTTTCATTCATTTTGAGTTAATTTTTGTGTATGTTGTAAAATAATGGTTGAATTTCATTCTTTTGCATGTGGCTGTCCAGTTTTACCAACAATATCAGGTGAATTTTCATTTAATTCTAGACTGCCAGTTGGCTCCTAATGATTATAATTTGGCAAAGCTAAACTCATTTTTTAAAAAAAATGTGGACTATTGCCTGTTATATGTCAAACCAGAATTTAATAAAGGGGATTGTTACATACTTTGTATTGGATCAGAAAACTTTCAGAGTTGGGAGAGATTTGTGTGACCAGTTCCTGTGCTGAGGAGTTTTACTTGGGAATGGTACATCTATTGAAGAGTTCTAGCTAACCTTTTCCCTTAACGTTTCTATGAAAATGTTTAATATTTAGTAGAAATAATATAAAAATGTATAAAGAAAAGTCAATAAATGAATGCACAGATGATGCTCATTGGGGCAGATGGTGCATGAACTGATCAGGAGACTCACAGGCGAAGGAAAGGTGCTGTTTTGCATCAGGCCCTGGACTCTCTATGTGAGCATGATAATCTAATGGTTAGAATTTCTTCTGGTAATTCCTGTGCCTGCCTGGGTTTCCAAATGCTAGCGGCTCAGCTAAGAATACATACCATCCTTTCTCAAGATGGGGGAGGTATCAGATATGAATGAGATAGGGGAGAGTTGGCAAACCCCAGGGCCCCGGCAGGGCCGTGTTGGAAAAGGTGTGGAGAAAAGGGAAGCCTTGTTCACACGGTTGGTAGGAATGTAAATTGGTGCAGCCACTGTGGAAAACAGTAAGGAGATTACTCAAAAAATAAAAAATAGAACTACCATATGATCCAGCAATTCTACTTCTAGGTATTTATCTGAAGAAAATGAAAAAGAGCATCCAGGGTTGGGTTCATTTTGCTGGATCAGACCAAGGGTCACTGTCTAGAGGCTAAGATATCATCATTTTCCTGCACCCAAACTGGATGCAGCAGTCAGTTGTCTGGGAACCAAGGAGTATTGTGTGACCAGAGCTGTGAAAGACCAGTTTGGGCAGGAAAATGCATAACCCTGTTGGTGACTGCCAGAAGACCTATTTCTTGTCACCTCAAACCAAGTCTCACCATAAGTAGGCTGGACATAATCATGACAACCTCCTGGCTATTTTGAGTGGCTAGCCAGAAGGGTAAGATGTAAAAGGGATCTGATTTATATTTAATGTTTTTTTTTAAGATTTTATTTATTTATGTAACAGAGAGACAGCCAGCGAGAGAGGGAACACACCAGGGGAGTGGGAGAGGAAGAAGCAGGCTCCCAGCGGAGGAGCCCGATGTGGGACTCGATCCCAAAACGCCGGGATCACGCCCCGAGCCGAAGGCAGACGCTTAATGACTGCGCTACCCAGGCGCCCCTATATTTAATGTTTTTAATGGTAATTCAAGGGAGATCAGAATAGCCACCCAAAATCAGCTATTTATTAAGCATATATGCAAAACACTGGACCAGGTGCTATGGGATATGAAAGGATATGGATGGGGAGGAGAGAAAAAGAATTTGTAGTCAGATTCAAGAATTTAAAGTCAATTCTAGGCTATATATACAAAATGTATTACACATGAAAAAAAGCCAGCAATGCAAGGCATTAAGCAAGTGTCAAGTAACTTGGCATATGTGAGAAGAGAATTATGCTCTCAGAATTTGGAAGAGGGAAGCTTAGCTGGAAGACTAAAGATTTAAGGTTTGAACTAGACCTTGAAGGATGAGCTGGCAGAAACACCTAGGCTAAATAGTACTGTCAGAAGTTTGAAAATCACTATTATCTTTTACTGCTCTCCTCTTTATTCAGGTTCTGCTGGCCCCCAGTAGATGAGGGGCCTAAAATAAAGGAGAGCAGGATGCCTGACTTTGGCTTTGTCTCCAGGGTTTGTCACCCCTGGCTGATCTCTGCAAAGGCGGAGGCAATATGCAAGCTTCCTGCTACGGACTGGCCTGGTATTGTGGGCTATTATTGCCTTCAAAAACTGGGTGTGTGAGCCATGTTGTGAAAGTCTTGAGCATAAAATTCTAGAGGCCATGTGTTCTTTAAAAATTTCCCCTGCCCCCTAGGAACAGTAATGTCCAGAATTCAAAGACAGAGACTATGCCCTTTGGAGTCTTGAGTGCCTAGCAAGTACAAGCCTGGGTGCTTAGGGTTTGTAAAGTGTGGTAAATTTTTCTTAACTTCAACTTTCCTCCTTCTCAGAACTACTTTCAGTTCTTTGGCAGTGATCCCATTTAAGGGTGGCCCTCTGGAGAAACGTAGGCATTTTCCTTCCTTTTATTATTATTATTTTTTCAAATCTGGAATCAGCTGTCGCTACTCCTTCCTGCTCTCCCCTGGTTCCAGAGTTTCTGACTTCTCCCTTGAGACACTTCTTTGGAAACTTTTTGAGCCACTGGAGAATCAACTTAGAGGCTTTTTTACTTTTAGACCAATGGGAATATTGTGTGTCATGGATAGAAATATTTGGGTACTACAATTATCATCTTGAGTCTATATAACAAGGCTGTTTCCTTGTCTTGGCACACAGCCCGAGTTAACTTTGCTTTTGCTGGATGTAAATACAATGAATTTTGTTTGAACAAGAAATCATGTGTAACAAATGCTTTTGCAAAACCATGTCCATTTAGCAGTTACTTTAATAAATATGTGCTTCAGCAAGGGGTTTTTGTACAACAGCTGGGTTTTTAAATTCCTATACGGTGTTTAACTTAACATTTTTATAAATGAACTTTTTGTTTTAGAGTAGTTTTTGATTTACAGTGAAGTTGTGAAGATAGTATAGAAAGTTCCCATACACTTCATACCCAGTTCCCCCTGTTATTAACATCTTAAATTAGTATGGTACCTTTATTACAATCAATGAACCAATATTGATACATTATTATTACTAAAGTTCATACTTTATTCAGATTTCCTTAGTTTTTATACAACATCCCTTTTCTGTTCCAGGATCCCATATTTCATTTAATCCTTATGTCTTCTTAGGCTCCTCTTGGTTGTGATATTTTCTCAGACTTTCCTTGTTTTTGATGACCTTGACAGTTTTGATAAGTAGTGATCAGATATTTTATACAATGTTCCTCAACTGGGATTTGTCTGATGCCTTTCTCATAACTATACTGGGGTTATACAGTTTTACCACAGATGTAAAGTGCCGTTTTAATGCATCACCCAAGGGCATGCACTATCATCAGCATGACCTATTGCTGTTGCTGTTCTCTTGGTCACCTGGCTGAGGTAGTGTTTGTCAGGTTTCTCCTCTGTGAAGTCACTCTTTCTTCTTTCCTTCCCGTAGTCCATTCTTGGAAGGCAGTAACTATGTGTAGCCCATGCTTAAGGAGTGTTAGGCTCTACCTCCTAGAGGGCAGAGTTTCTACATAAAGTATTTGGAATTCTTCTTGTCAGGAGATCTGTCTATTCTCCCTCCTTTATTTATTTAATAATTTATATCAGTATAAACCCTTGGATATTTGTTTTGTACTTTGAGTTATAATTGAATGCTATTTTATTTTGTTGCTCACATTCTTCCAGTTCGGGCTATTGGCTCCTGTGTTAGTTTGATCTACTACATCACTGTGTGGTTTTTTAATCACTCCCTTACTTTCTGGCACTAGGAGATACTCCAGGCTTGCCTTGTATGTTTCCTGCCCCCCGTCCTAGAATCAGCCATTTCTCCAGGGAGTTCTGGTTCCTTTTATTGGAGAATGGTTTTAGAACAGAAACTGTCACAATCTACATTCCATTCTGGGATTCTTAACCTCCTGAATGATTTTTTGTTAATTTGTATGCATTAAGGGTTATTCTTAGTACTCTAAAGTTCTGTCAGCTTTGATAAATGCATACTGTCATGTATCTACCACTACATATCATATTGAGTAGTTTCATCACCCTAAAAATCCCCTGTGTTTCCCCCATGTAGTCAACCCTTTTTCCACCCCCAGTGAACCTCTGGCAACCACTAATCTATTTACCATTTCTATTTAAATGTAATGTTTAAAAAATATTTAAATTAAAAAAATTTTAAGTTGAAACTTTTATAAACTGATTAGATTTTCATAGATAAGGAGTATTTTTTTTAAATGAACATCTTTGACCTAAAAGAAATTATAGCTGTTATTAGTTATCATACCTGATTTGGGGGGCTGCCCCTTAAAGTAGCCATAAAATCTCATCATTGTAATAAAGTGACAGTTCACTTATTGTTTCTGCCGACCTCTGAGATGTTTAGAGGAATCGGGGCACTTGGGGTTGGGGTAACAGGACGAAGGAGGTAAAGAGGTTATTTCAATAGAAAATATAAGAAATTTCAATTCATGCAAGAACTTTGTGCTAAGTTCTTGTAGCTCAGATAAGAGTGGTTATGAATTGGTTGTGAGATACTTAATGTAAACTGTGATGATCCCTGTGCCACCCGGGCTCCATCAAGCACTGGGGTCAGGTTATACACTGACCTGTAGTTTAGAATCTTCCTTTCAATTCTGCAAACTCCTTCTTGTGTGTCTTCTCTGCTTGCAGTTGCTGTGATGTGTGCTCCAGGCCTGCCTTCTTCTGGTGCTACTGTTTGGCTACACACTTCCCTTTTGGGAGAGATGGACATTCTGCATCACGCAGAATCCTTTAGCTCAGGGTTCAGGGCATTCTTCCCTGACTACTAAAGTTTATCCTGGAAAGACATGGGTGATCTCAGGTCATACTTCACTACCCATTCCCCTCTCTCAACGTGGCCCCAGTCCCACAGTTGCTGTAGAATATATAGGATTGCTTTAAATTTGGGGAAGGGGAGAATGGGGAGATTCTTTGGGCTATAGGATGGAAGGGACTTCTGCTCTCATTCTCCTCAGGGGCCCTGGGGTTATACTTCTGGAAAAACAAATGGAAGATGTTGGAGGGGAAAAAGTAAGAGACAGAGAAAAGAAGATAATGTTTTGTTTAAACTGAACACAGATCTAGCATATAAGTGAATAGGAAAGGAACTCATACTTGTTGAGTACCAGCCGTGTACTAGAGTCTCTGTTGGGAATTCTCACATATTTTTTCTCCTTTTCCCCTTACAGTGACTCTGTGATATAGATTAACAAAATCTTTATTTTACAGATAAAGACACTGCGGTTCAGAGAGGCTCATTAACTTGTTTAAGATCACGCATTAAGAATTTGAACCTAGGGGCACCTGGGTGGCACAGCGGTTAAGCGTCTGCCTTCGGCTCAGGGCGTGATCCCGGCGTTGTGGGAGAGCCCCACATCAGGCTCCTCTGCTATGAGCCTGCTTCTTCCTCTCCCGCTCCCCCTGCTTGTGTTCCCTCTCTCGCTGGCTGTCTCTATCTCTGTCGAATAAATAAAAAAAATCTTTAAAAAAAAAAAAAGAATTTGAACCTAGATCTCCTTAACTATGAAGCCCTGGCAGCATGTTAAAATCTTCTAGGCCCTTGGGGTGCCTGCCTGGCTTAGTTGGTAGAGCATGTGAGTATTGATCTCAGGTTCATGAGTTCAATCCCCAAGCTGGGTGTGGAACCTACTTAAAAAAAAAAAAAAAGTCATCTTGGCCCTTACAAAACAAAACACGCAAACAAACAACAACCTTGCCTGAGTCCTATCCCAGACCAAATTAAATCCCAGTCTCAGAGGGTAGGGCTGGGCATTAACAATTCTTAAGTACCCCAAGTGATTATAATGTGGACGCCAAGGTTGAGAATCCTGGCTCTGCTCAGAAAGACAGTGTCTCTCTTACTTTCTCCTAAAAGAAGGGAAGGGGCATTTTCTGAACCAATGTGCATTCTAACTACTCTCAGAGCTCTTTTTGATCCACCCTTGTTCCCTATTTCCTATTCCTCACAGGGGTTCTTGTAACTGTAAGCAAGCAGATAGGGTCAGGGCAGAGGTTATTATTGATGGAAGAAAAGTAGAAATTCAATCCGGTCAAATTAATCTGTGTTTGTCTCTCTCTCTGTAAAGATTTTATTTATTTGTCAAAGAGAGAGAGAGACAGAGCACAAGTAGGGGGAGCGTCAGGCAGAGGGAGAAGCAGTCTCTCTGCTTAGCAGGGAGCCTGATGTGGGACTTGATCCCACAGCTCTGGGATCATGACCTGAGCCAAAGGCAGATGCTTAACCAAATAAGCCACCCAGGCATCCCATGTGTCTCTCTTTTGATAACCCATGTATGTATAGTGCTGATAGATTGTCAAAGCATGATGTCAAATAGTGTCACGAAAATTTCATATGATTTTCAAAATGTGCTAGCAAATTTTGTTTGCTGAATATTCATACACTAACACCAAATAGTACTGATTTAATATCTTGGTTTATATGGGGTGAAAGAAGATGGAGCTTGGGTCTATTGCTGGTGGAAAAAAGAAATGTATGAATTCCTGAGATTAGATCTGTCAGTTGCCATATAAGATGTAACATTTTACCCCATGATTCTTAAAGTATTATGATTTACCATGCCTCTGCCCTCCCTATCTATTATAAAAACCCATTCTTTTACAGTCTCCTTTTAGCCTTGAAAGCAACAAGTACTGTTTTAAAAATATCAAAAGGACATTACATCAAAACAACATGTTAAATATTATGAAGAACATTTTAGTATATTCAAATATAATAAAGGTGAAATGGATAAATACGGACATTCTTGGAGTTGGAAAAATGTCATTTTTTATAATAGTTACCCACGGCATTTATTTTAAGATACATAAAACCAGAGTACCTCCTTTCATTAGTTTTATCAATGGACTTCTGTTTTAATAAAGAATTAGAAACAGTGTAGAGACAGGAATGCCCCTCTTCCACCCCATCCTACCAGCTACCTTCCCTATCATGACCCACCAGTGATGCAGATGCTACCATCACTACTCTGTCCGAGTTACGTAATTCCTGCTTTCTTGGCCATTGTTGCGGATATAGAGAGTCCCTCAAGCTGTCAAACCACACTGTGGATATTGCACATTGGAGAGAGTGCCGGATTATTGCACTGCAAACCACGCAGTGAATATATTTTTTCCAGCTTACACTGCTGTAACAGCTTTTTAGTTTTGACCAGTTTGTTGTTTAATTACTTTTATTTGTCTTGCAGATGATCTCTTTCATCTATTTGCTTCTTAAATGAAATGCTTAGCCTATTTTGTGATCATCATCTCGCCAGATTGTAGCAATTTTTTTCACTGAACATTGTCATCTTTCAGCCCCAAGTCAGTTTTGCATTTGGCTTATTGCCTCAGTGAATATTTATCTGTGTTCTTTAAGTCCCTGGAGCAATTTCCTCATCTAACTATTGCATATTATCAGATAATCTCCCACTTTTTGCCTAGGATTCTTTTTTATCAGAAAATTTAAAACACAAAGTAGAGAAAATAATAAATCAAATCCCCGTGTACCCATCATACAATTTCTTGTTTTAGCTGTGTCTTACCACCTTCTCTTCTTTTTGATGCTCCTCCCAGATTTTTTTTTTTTGGACATATTTTACTATATATCTTCAAAGGTACAGGTTTCTGAAAAATTATAGACACAATACTATTAAACACCTTTAAAAATGAATAGTTCCTTAGCATTATAAAATACTATCCAAATAGTGTTCAAATTTCTTCAGTTGTCTTGGAGTTTCTTTTAAATTGGTTTGAATCAGAATTTCAAGGTCCAGATAGTACATTTGGTTAGTCTATCTTTTTTTTTTTAAGATTTTATTTATTTATTTGACAGAGAGAGAGAGACAGCTAGCAAGAGAGGGAACACAGGCAGGGGGAGTGGGAGAGGAAGAAGCAGGCTCCCAGAGGAGGACCCTGACGTGGGGCTTGATCCCAGAACTCGGGGATCACGCCCTGATCCGAAGGCTGATGCTCAATGACTGAGTCACCCAGGTGCCCCAGATTGGTCTATCTTTTAAATCTCTTTTATCCTATAGGTACCCCAACCTCTTTTGTCTTCCTGACATTTATTTGTTAAAGAACTGGAATTGTTTTGTAGTATTTCCTCCAGACTAAATTTTACTTATTGTATTCCTGAAGTGTCTTCTAACATGGTTTTCTGTGTCCTATATTTTATGTAAACTGGTAGTTAGATTTAGAGGCATCAGTTTTTTGGCAAGACTACTTCAGAAGGTGTGTGTGTGTTTCTTTCTTTCTTTCTTTTTTTTTTTTTTTGTAAGATTTATTTATTTATTTATTAGACAGAGAGAGACAGCCAGCAAGAGAGGGAACACAAGCAGGGGGAGTGGGAGAGGAAGAAGCAGGCTCCTAGTGGAGGAGCCTGATGTGGGGCTCAATCCCACAACGCCGGGATCACGCCCTGAGCCGAAGGCAGACGCTTAACGACTGCGCCATCCAGGCGCCCTGATGTGTGTGTGTTTCCATCAGAAGGCCTTCAGTAAATGCTTGTACCTCCTTTTGTGACGTCAGCAGCCATTGACGATTATTACTCAGCTTCAACACTTTATTTGGTGTTTGTACGACAGTGATACTCTAATGCTATCAATTTTATGCTTTCATTATCTGGAATACTTCAAGGAGAAACCTTCCCCCATCAACTATTTGGTCATCCGGTGGTACAATCTGTGTAGCAAAGGCATGCTGAGTGTTGTTATTTCCCCCTTTTATTTGCTTTCCAAATAATGAATTGGTTCCAAAGACGAACAATGATTTCTTTAGATTATCATTATGGACATGTGTATCAACATATCTGATGTGTTTTCATCCATGGCAGTTATTATTTCTTATTGCTGTTCAAATTTTTACTCCTTTGGCTATCAGGAGCTCCTTGAAGTTGGCTCCTGAGTCCATTTGACACAACCCTCGTAGTTTTAGATAGTGTCTTTGCTTTCTGACATGACAAAATATTCCAGTCTCATATACTTCCTGCCTCAGACTTGGAATCGGCCATTTTTCCCAAAGAGCTTTGGTTCATTTTAGTGGAAAATAGTATTTAGAGATCACAATCTTGTGCTGAGGTAGAAGATGATAATTTAGTAAAGACTACAGAGAATGAGGGAATAAGTTGAGTGGATATTTGGGAGAACAGCATTCCAGGCAGAAGGAACAGCAGGTGCAAAGACTATGAGCCTAGAATAGAGGGAGGAAGAAGAGGGAAGTAGTGGAAAAGAAAGTCAGAGAGGTGGTGGGGAGAAGGTCAGGTAGGGCCTCATAGGCTGTCCAAGATTTGCTTGGAGTATATGGGAGCCATTGGAGGATTTTAAGCAGAAGAATGACATAACCTTTTGTTTTAACTGAATCACTATGGGTGCTGGGTTGAGAATGGACTAAACAGGGTTAAAAGCGGAATCTGGGGGACCAGTGAGAAGGCTATCACAGTAACCTAGGTGAGAAGTGATGTGGTTCAGGCCAGTGTGGTAGTGGGGGTGATGAGAAGGAGTTGGTTCAGGATATATTTTGAAAATGGAACCCACAGAATTTGCTAAAGGATTGGACTTGGATTGTGAGAAGACAATTCAATGTGACTCCAAGGTTTATGGCCTGAGCTATAAATGAAATCGTAAAACATCATGATATTACGAGTGGCATCTCTTCTGTGGTTCAGTGCTGTTTGGGGGAGGGAGAAAAGGGGGGTCAGGCAAAGCCCCACAGAGGATTACATACTGAAGCAGAGTCATAAAGGATATGTAGGAGGACCAGGTGAACATGAGGGGAAAGAGCATTCTGAGCAGAGGGAGCAACAGAGGAAGTAGGAAGTTAAAGTTTGGAATAGGGTGTCTTGTGTCAGTACAACTTGTATTAGGTCTAGAGCTCGGAAAAGACTGTGGGTTTGGAATTATGATTTGTTTTTGGAGTACAGGGATCTGTCAGGAAATGAGTCTAGAGAGGCAGAGGAGGACCTTATGAATTCCATGATAAGAATTTGAATTTTGCTTTTTGGATGATAAGGAGACTAGAACTTCTTAAGCCTGGGAATGACATTATCAGGTATACACTTCAGAAAGATAATCTGGGCAGCTCAGTGAGAGAGATTGGAGGTATAAAAAAATGAAACTTCAATCATTCTAAAAATTTATCAAAGATCCTTTTATCGTTAAAAGAAAGGTAAATATCTTCACCCCTTTCTAAGAACTCCCTCTGTCCTTCTGAGTGCAGTTTTTATTTTCTACTTCCTATTACAAATAACAATAACATGAGTAATGATGATGATAATTTTTTGTTCAGAAATAGGGTTTATTTTTTAAGATAAATTTTCAGGCCTTTAAAAAGACACGCATAAACCCCATCTGTTTTGTAATTATTCTTGGATCAATGAGAGGCAATATTTACTTAACTATATAGTGTTTTCATATGCCAAGGAGGGTGTGAACACCAGACAATATGTTTTAACTGTAGCACAGAACATGTTACCATAAGAAGCATTTGACATTTAGTCAAAAGGTTCTCATAGCATGAGTTGGAGGCTAAAACCATGTTTCTATTACTGTATATTCAACTCAGGTGAACTTCAAATTTTTATGAGGTGCTAGTTAGCATAATGAGATTTTCTCTCTTCTGGTTGAACCAGAAGTTGGGTACTTTACTCTTGATAGCTTCTCTCTCTGTGATGACATTGAAAGAGAAATGAGTCAATTGTCAAAGTAACCTTTAGTCAACAATATGATGTCCAAGTAGAACATGGTAGGAGTTGCTTTGAATTTTATTTTATTATTTTGAATTTTATTTTTGTTTGAAATAGAGAACTGTTGCCACACTGCCCAGCGTGGGGGTGTCTTTCACATGTTCGGTGCTTGTTGTTTGTTTCTCCCACCTAAACCCTCATCTGCTATAATCGTCCACTTGATCATTCTTTTCTCCTTCTAGCTTTGATGGTCTGTTTTCTATTCTGTAGTTCACAGGGTATTTTGGGGACATGCTGTTTTTCAAATTTTTCTCCAAACAGTGATGCCAAGACAATCATAAATCCATTATAAAAATTTTGATTTTTACAAATATCTTATCTTACTTAAAAATAATTTTACCACAATAGGACAAATATCCAACCAATATTCTTATTAGAGATGAAATCTAAACTGGCTCTGGAGAAGGCATCCATTGGATTTTTCATTTAGCATAATTAATTAGTATAAATGCAAAATTCTGTAACTGTGAACCACTTAGTAAGATAAAAGAGGAGTTTTGTTGTACAGACTTAGATTTATTAAAACAACAAACATTTACTGAGCACATACTCTGTGCCGGCCACCGTGCAAGTTCACAGAGATGCCCGAACTGAAAAGTCAGCCCCTGCCTTTATTAAAGTATCATGGAGAATATATTTTCTATAAAGAGTCAAAAACAATTTGTAATGGTCACTAATTTAATGGTTTATATGAAGAAAAATGTCTTATGGTATAATTGGCTTTAAACACAAATTCTCATGTTAGAGAGGCAATGTAGAAAAAGCATGAAGTAGGAATCAGAAAACCACATCTACATCCCTGCTTTGCTTCTTTTTATTCATTAATTCACTATTTATGAAACATTTATTGAGAGCCCACACTGTGGAGCAACTGTATTAGGTGCGGGGGAGCATGGTAGCAAATAAGAGAGATGATGGTGCTCCCTGCTCGCTCGTGCTCTCTCTCTCTCTCTCTCTGAACATGAGCAGATGACTTAACTTTTCCTCGCCTCTAACCTGGGTTAGACTAGATGTCTGCGGTATCTTTCCAAATCAAAAATGCTAAGGTTTGTTATTGCGTTGTGGAGGGAGAATCTGCCCAAGGGGCCTTGGGCCTTGAGTACTTACCTTCCTCTGCGAGGATTAGGTCTTGTCCTAATTTCAAAATAACATCGAATACACACAGTATTACTCGTTTTGTTTGGCTCCTCATCTGCATTTGGGTCATCTTGACAAAGGCTGGGTGTGGCAATTCATGCTCAGTAGAATTCAGAGGTAGGAGGTTAAAGTTTGGAAAAGGTGGGTGACTTGCATCAGTACAGCTGGATAGCTGTTCCCTGCGAGCAGCCTCCTCTGCCCTTCCACCAATAACGAGGCTCCTCCTGGCACAGCGTCCTTCTGTCCATTCGTTCATCCGTGACAGGACCTGTTGCTCTTCTGGTCTAATGAGCCTCAGAAAAGGGATTGCTTATCAGAGGACCAAAAAGGATCGCTTTAAGGGGCAGGAAGGACTACTTGAGTCCCACAGTTTTTTCCAGTGGGTATCAGGAAACAAGCTTCTTGTTATCTGGTTTCAAAGCTGCGATAAGTAAATAGCTTTTTTGCTTGCAGCCAAGATACATATCTCAAGGAGAAAAATGGATTTCTGTAGCAAAGAGAGAGGGAAAGAGAGATACTTGAACATACATTGCTTTAAGAATACAAAAAATTACAATCCGGACGACTCTTCGTGGTCTCTAGGGAAATGAGCAGCTGGCCTCAGCCAATCTCTTCTTTCGAATCGAGTCAATGAAAGAGACATAGGGTTTGAAGTTCCTTCCGAAACGGGGCCGGCTAATTTAGCCCCTCCCATGAGCCCGAGGGTCTGTTATATCTCGGTTCCTTGAATACCTCTCTCGCTGAGACCCGACCACAGCAAGAAGAGGCTGAAAAAAATAAAGAGCAAAGAGGAAGAAAACAAAAGCTGCCAATTATGGAAGATAGAAAGGGTAAGAGCAAATCGATTTGATTTGAATCCTTAAGAACAAAAAAAAAAAAAAAAAAAGAGAGAGAGGAAAAAAAAAAGTCCCAAAAAGCCCAGACCAAAAGCAAGTACTTGAAAGAGCAAGAGGCATAAATCCCCAAATGAACTTTCCCACCCTCTCCTTCTGAGAGGAGGCAGAGAAAGAACTTTGGGAAACTTTTTAGGAAGCAAAGCCTGGGGGTTTTAGTCAGGGGTGGCTCTTGAGCAAGCTGGAGGGGCTCATGAATATTCATGATCAATTTGCATTCAGATCTGGTATTTTAGCGGCAAATGACTTCTTCCGTCCCTTTGCAGTTTAAGTAGCTGGCTCATTTATAGTCCAAAGTCATCTTGCTTCGGGTCTGTACCTCAGTGAGTTTGCTTGAAGATGCTGGGCTCTGTGTGTAGGAGATTTGTTTTGTTCTTGAATTTCCTGCGTGCTTTCCTGTTGTGAAATTAGCAAAGCTTCTCTGCCAGGAGTTAGATAGAGAAGTTAATGTGGCAAGAGGCTGTCACAACAGGACCCCGGAGTATGTCTTGCAAAAGACTGAATGTTTCTTGGATTATGTGAATGTGTATGGGAGGGGGGGAAAGGAGTGAAGGGTTGGAGGGATGAATAGTTTTATCTTAAAAAAGCAAGGCATATCTGAGTGACTATATTTAGATTTTTGTCTAAAAACTGTAAAGAGCAGCCTGGTTTTTACAGATGGTGTGCAGTCTCTGTCTTTTACCTCTTTTGGGCATTTTCTGCCACAGCAGAGAGCCAGCTGCTTGCCAGCCCGTGGGAGCCAGGAAGAGTCTCCGCAGCAGTGTAGTTATGTAGGGTTGCAAAACTTCATCATCTCTAATTTCTGATATCCCCACATGTTTTTGTCACATAAAGTGCAGAGCAATGGATGAGTAGCCAACAGATTCTTAATAATGATAGCAGTTGTAGCTGTTAATGTTTACTAAGTCTCTACTCTGTGCCGGGAGCTGTTCTAAGCACACGACCCATATTATTTATTCCTCTCATCAACTTCAGAGGTGAGTGCTATCATTATCATTCCCACTTTCCAGATGGTGGAGTTGATACAATGAGAGAGTGGCTTGCCTTGGGATCACACAGTTAGTGAGTGGTGAATTTGGGTGGACACAGGGTCTGTGGGCCTTTCTTTCTGTACTCCCACACTGTTACTCTACCTGAAGGCTCTGGCTACTGCCCTGACGTGGTTGATTCTGGGATTCAAAGATTTGAAGCTACTGGGAAATGATACTTACTGAAATCTCAAGTCTGAGAAGGAATTTGTGCTTTGCTGTCAGTTCACATTCATTTCTCTCATTTGGTGATCATGACCATTTTCTATGGTAGAACCCAGGTATTGTTATTTTTACCCTTTTACAAAAGGAAGAGACTTTGACTAGGAGGAGTTGGGTGACAGTAATCACACAGACCAGAAATCCCCTGCCTCTGGTTTCTCTTCTAACCTGCAGAGTGAGCCCAGTCATCTCTGAACTTCTGTCCCCACCCCCAGCCACTTTCAGTTCCCCAAGTGACCTTGCTCCTTTCCTCCCCCTCAGACTGTTGCATGGCATTTGCCTCTGCCCTGAAGGCCTGTCTGGCCTTCTCCTTCCCTTTCAGTCTGGAGCCAAGCTGCCTAGGTTTGAATCCCAGTTCCACTATTTACTACCTGTGTGCCTCAGTTCCTTCATCTGTAAAATGAAGAGAATAATAATATATACCTCATAGGGTTATTATAAGGACTAAATGAGGGATTCATGCAAAATTCTCAGAACAGGGTCTGATGCATAGTGTATGTGCTCAATAAATGTTAGCTGTTGTTGCAGTCATTCCTTCAAGCTTCATCCTGGTTGTTAATCCTTGTGTGAAGCTTTCTCCAACCCTTTGAGCCTTAGATTAGCCCGTCTTGGATGTTTCTACAACACCTCACTGCTTACGCCTGAACTGTTGCTCAGCACACTCATCCACATTCCTGCCCTCTGAATTGCTTCCCCCTTACCCTGACAATAATTTCTTTATCCACCTTTGGATTGGCAGTGTCTAGTGCATCTTTAGCACATAATGGGAACTCAACAAATATTTAATAAACTAAGTATTATTATTTTAGTTAATGTTTATCCAAGAATCAGGAGGCTGGTTTAAAACGGGGCCTGTGACTCTTCTGGTTATTGTGGTGCGTGGCACCATGAGCAGCAAAGTCTCCCATGACACCTTGTATGAGGTGGTGTGGGAAGTCCTGCACAGGAATCAGTGCAAAGTGCTGGAAGATTCTGGAGACAGTGGAGCTGTAGATCAGCTTGAAGAACTATGACTCTCAGAAGGACAAACACTTCTCAGATACCATCAGGCTTAAGTCTCCTCCCTGCCCAAGTTCTCCATATGAGTTTTGGGGGACCGGCAGCACTATGATGAGGCCAAGGCTGTGGATATTCCCCACATGGGCGTTAAGGTGCTGAAGAAACTCAACAAGAATAAAAATTAATCAAGAAGCCAGCCAAGAAGTATGATGCCTTTTTGGCTTCAGAATCTCTTATCAAGCAGATCCCACAAATCCTGGGCCCAGGCCTGAATAAGGCTGGCACGTTCCCTTCCTTGCTGACGCACAATGAGAACATGGTGGCCAAAGTGGATCAAGTGAAGTCCACAATCAAATTCCAGATGAAGAAGGTGCTGTGTCTGGCAGTGGCCATTGGCCCCATGAAGATAACAGATGATGAGCTCGTATACAATATCTACTTAGCTGTCAATTTCCTGGTGTCATTGCTCAAGAAGAACTGGCAGAATATCTGGGCTTTATACATCAAGAGCACCATTGGCCATTCCCAGCATCTGTTATAAAGCACAGTTTAATAAACCCTAGTGCTACCAAAACAAACAAATGAGAACTAAAAGGGGACCTATGAATTTGCAATAGAGATCCTGCTGGTAGATACTATTCTTTTATGCGCTTTATTAAGACATCCCTCTAAGTGAATACACTGGAGAAATGAGATGTATCCCTTCTGGGTAGGTGAGCTTCAGAGCTGCTGTGGCCCCATGCCAGGGTACCCGGTTCGGCGGTCCAGCTCTGGCAGAACTTCATCTCCCACTCCATGTTCAGCCAGGGGCCAAACTGGAGATTTCAGATGCCTCATAGTTCAACCTTGCTGTCTCTTAACAGAACATCTGGTTCCAGAAATAGTGCCTCCCCAACCCCATTAAATAGCAACCTTATAGTCTGAAACAATGTACTCTGGTAATAGAAGAAAAGCATACACTGCAGAGGTTGGCCCTGGGTAAAATCATAAAGTACATTAAATTTGTTTCCAGCACCCTCCCTTTCCTCTTCCTGGCATACCTTCAAAGCAATTTGACAAATATTATTGTGTGTCTACCATCATGTCCCTATGCCAGATGTGTGGGATATAAACAGTTTGCTCACAGTCTAGTGAGGAAGACAGATACATATACAACCAACTCTAATTGAAACCAGACTCTGTGAAGTGATAATAATAGCCAACATTGATTATTATGTGCCAGGTGCTGCCTCATGTAATCTTCACGACAAATCTGTGATACAGGTTTCTGCATCTTATAGCTGTGGAGAGAATGACTTGGCCAAGGTCACAGAGCTAGTATAGGAAGAAGGGGGAATTTATTTTATTCAAGTGTAATTAACATATAGTGTTATATTAGTTTCAGGTGTACAATATAATGATTCAACAATTCTATTTTTTTAGAGGTTTTATTTATTCATTTTTTAGGGGGAGGGGCGGAGGGGGAGGGAGAGGGACAAGCAGACTCTGTGCTAAGTGTGGAGTCTGATGTGGGGCTCGATCTCATGACTCTGAGATCATGACCTGAACCAAAATCAAGAGTCAGATGCTTAACAGACTGAGCCACCCAGGTGCCCCAACAATTCAGCAATTCTGTACATTACTTAGTGCTCATCACGATAAGTATATTCTTAATCCTCTTCACCTATTTCACCCATCCTCCCACCCACCTCCCCTCTGGCAACTACCAGTTTGTTCTTTGTATTTAAGAGTCTATTTTTGTTTGTCTCTTTTTCTTTGTTTCTTTGTTTTATTTCTCAAATTCTACATGAGTGAAATCATATGGTATTTGTCTTTCTCTGATTTATTTCACTTAGCATTATACCCTCTGAATCCATCTGTGTTGTTACGAACAGCAAGAGCTTATTTATTCTTTTTTTTTATGGTTGAGTAGTATTATTCCATTGAATATATATACCACCTCTTCTTTCTTTTCTTTTCTTTTTTAAAGTAAACTCCACACCCAATGTGGGGCTTGAACTCACAACCCTGAGATCAAGAGTTGCATGCTTTACCGACTGAGCCAGCCAGGCGCCCCTACCACCTCTTTATCTATTCATCTATCAATGGACGCTTGGGTTGCTTCCATATCTTGGCTATTGTAAATAATGCTGCAATAAATATAAGGGGGCATATACTTTTTAAATTAGGTTTTTTTTGTTTTCTTTGGGTAAATACTCAGTAGTGGAATTATTAGGTCATATGGTATTTCTATTTTTATTTTTTTGAGGAAGCCTCATACTGTTTTCCACAGTGGCTGTACTAGCTTGCATTCCCACCAACAGTGCATGAAGATTTTTTTTTCTCTACATCATCCCCAACATTTATTATTTCTTGTGTTTTTTATTTTAGCTAGTCTGACAGGTGAGATGTGATATCTCATTATTTTCATTTTCCTGATGATGAATGATGTTGAGTATCTTTTCATGAGTCTGTTGGCCATCCGTATGTCTTTTTTAAAAAAATGCCTATTCATGTCCTCTGTCCATTTTTTAATTGGAATATTTAGGTTTTTTGATATTGAGTTGTATAAATTCTTTATATATTTTGGATATTAACCCCTTGTCACATGTGTCATTTGTAAATATCTTCTCCCATTCAGTAGGTTGTCTTTTTGTTTTCTTGATGGTTTCCCTTGCTGTGCAAAAGCTTTATTTTGGTATAGTATCAGTAGTTTAATATTGCTTTCATTTCCTTTGCCAGAGGAGACATATCTAGAGAACTATTTCTAAGGCCATTGTCAAAGAAATTACTGCTTGTGTTTTTTCCAGGAATTTTATGGTTTCAAGTATCACATGTAAGTCTTCATGCATTTGGAGTTTATTTTTGTGTATGGTGTAAGAAAGTAGTCCAGTTTCATTCTTTTGCGTGTTGCTGTCTAGTTTTCCCAACATCATTTGTCAAAGAGACTGTCTTTTTTCCATTGAATATCCTTGCCTCCTTTGATCAATTGACCATAAAAGTGTGGGCTTGTTTCTGGGCTCGCTATTCTACTCTATTGATCTATGTGTCTATTTTTGTGCCAAACATACTGTTTATAGTACCACAGCTTTGTAGTATATCCTGAAATCTGTGATTGTAATACCTTAGTTTTATTTTTCTTTTTCAAGATTGCTTTGGGTATTTGGGGTCTTTTGTGGTTTCATACAGATTTTAGAATTATTTGTCATAGTTCTTTGAAAAATACTTCTGGGGATTGCATTAAATCTGTAAATCTGGGTAGTATGGATGTTTTAACAATATTGGTTCTCCCAGTCCATGAGTATGGGATACCTTTCCATTTGTTTGTGTCATCTTCAATTTCTTCCATCAGTGTTTTATAGTTTTCAGAGTACAGGTTTTTTGCCTCCTTGGTTGGTTAAGTTTATTCCTAGGTATCTTACTCTTTTTGGTGTAATTGTAAATGGGATTGTTTTCTTAATTTCTCTTTTTGCTATTTCATTATTAGTGTATAAAAATGCAACAGATATCTGTATATTAATTTTGTATCCTGCAACTAAACTGAATTCATTTATCAGTTCTAGTAGTTTTTTGGTAGAGTCTTTAGGGTTTTCTATGTATAGTATGATGTCATCTGCAAATAGTGAAAGTTTTCCTTCTTCCTTACCAATTTGGATGCCTTTTATTTCTATTTCTTATCTGATTGCTGTGACCAGGACTTCCAGTACTATGTTGACTAAAAGTGGTAGAGTGGGCATTTTTGTCTTGTTCCTGATCTTAGAGGAAAAGCTTTCAGTTTTTCACCATTATGATGTTAGCTTTGGTTTCTTTTATATATGGCCTTTGTTATATTGAGGTATGTTTTCTCTAAACCTACTTTGTTGAGTTTTTATCATGAATGGATTTTGTACTTTGTCAAATGCATTTTCTCCATCTATCGAGATGATCATATGATTTTTATCCTTTCTTCTGTTAATGTGATATATCATGTTGATTGACTTGCAAATATTGAACCACTCTTGCATCCCTAGAATAAATTCCACTTGATTGTGGTGAATGTTTTTTTAATGTGTTGTTGGATTTGGTTTGCTAATATTTGTTGAGGATTTTTGCATCTATGTTCATCAGTGATATTGGCCTGTAGTTCTCTTTTTTTGTAGTGTCTTTATCTTGTTTTGGTATTAGGGTAATACTGGCCCCATAGAATGCATTTAGAATCTTTCCTTCAGCAGAGAGGGAATCTAGACCCACATATTTATGCTGCAAAGCCTGGGTTCCTAATGGATAAATTCTCTTACCTCCCGAAGAGTTGTAATAGAGTTCTAAAGAAAATGCCATGAGAAACACAATAGGGAGTGATGATTTCTGGGAAAACTTCTCAAAGGATGGGAATTTCAGTTGGACCTAGAAAGATGAGTAGTCTGATGTGCACAACAAGTTCCTTTCAAGTCCCAGCAGTGCTTAAAGACCTATTCTCCCTCTTTTACCAAAACTACAGCCCATATTTAAGAGGAAAAAGCTCTTTTACCTTTTTTAAGTTCCAAGCAGGGAACCTCTTTTCATGTCCGTCCTAGAGATTTGAGGGTAGAAGTCCAAAGTGTGATCTTGACTGTGATGTTGGGATTACCAGACATGTAATTGAATAAACCTTTGCAAAGTAATCAGCTGCATATTAAATTATTTCCTTAATCATGATTGTCTTCCATGGTCATCAGGCACATGTGATAAAGAGGTTTTACAAATGATGGTGATTGGTCCTACTTTTCCTTGGCCATACCATATTTTAAGAGTATTTTCTTCTTTGTGTTGTCTTTTTGGTTGCCTCTGCACTTTAAAACCAGTGGCTGTGCTTAGGGGCATTAGCGTTTAATTCCACCTGCCATGGTGTTGAGCAGTGCTGGGCTCAAGCCTGTGCAGAGTGAAGGTGAGGCCTGAGGAAATTCATATAGGGTTTGTGAGTCTTCGGAGGGAGGCTGGAATTGAGGGCAGCCCTTGTGGTAAAGAAGCATCAAACTTCTTGATTGATGGAAGTACGAAGAGCAGATGCACTAGCTCTATCTTGGTGAATAAGTGTATGTTTGTTCTAAGGCAGTATTTCTCAAACTCTAATGTACATGTGCTACATTGGGGATCTTGTTAAAATGCACATTCTGATCCACTAGCCCTGAGGTGGGGCCTGAGATTCTGCATTTCTAACAAGCTCCCAGGTGATGGTAATTGTGCCCTCCATAGGCCACACTTCAACTAGCCATATTATAGGATCACTGCATGACTTAGCCTCAGGGCTTACTTTGGTACCAATGACCATCCCCTTCCTCCCCCAGTGCCACCCCACTTCCACCAAGGTGCCACTTTGGGTCCCTGATCAGCTATGTCATTGCAGGATCATGGGAAATTGAATTCATTCATTCATCCATTCAATATTTGTCCTAGAAGAGGAAGTTGAGGCCTCCATTTGCCATACAAAAAAGAAGTCTGAATCTTTATTGCACACAAACCATTATTACACAAACAGGCCCCGTGTTGGAGTTCCTAAACATCTCCCACCTTTTCTCCATGGATCCAAGTTTCCCTAAGCTGCTTTCATTCCTTGCCTTCAAACTGAGAAGTGCTGGAGCAGAACATGTGGCTGTCTCTAGACCCCTTTGCTGGGTGTTTGGAATGCCAGGGACCTGGAGTAGGACTCAGGGCTCTGAGACTGGGAACAGTGTGCCTGGGGCATTGTCTCCACTCTACAGAAGTGAGGTGGGAATGATTCCAGGTACAAAGGGGGGGAGTGGGTGCAGAGAGGACCAATGGATTTCTCTAGTTTGAAAATTTTAGGGAATATGAAGGAAAAGGAAGCTGGTGGAGAAAAGAAGGCAGAGGGTTTGTGTAACATGCTTCCATGTTGCCAATTTAATTTCTCTAAGGGTGGGCCCTTCATGCTCCTGCGAGCAGTTCCTGTTAAGCATCCCTGACAGCTTCCGTGTGTGTTTTTTTAAATAATCTTATCTACTTTTATGTTGCTTTAATTTGTATTTCTTTAGTTACCAGTAAATTCAACATTCTTCACATAATATGTGCTTTTTTGTATACTGTTTCTATCCTCTTTGCCCATTTATTACTTATTTAGATTTTATGTTTTCAAATTAATTTATGTGAGCTCTTCATCAAATAAAGATATTGAAGCTTTTCTGCCATATCCACGGCAGTTTTTCTGAATCTTCCTTTAGTGTTTTTTATATAAAGACTTATAGCTATAAATCCAATACACTTTTATCTGTGGTTTTCAAAGTAGTTTGATACTGCATTTTTATTGTCTCTTTTTTTTTTTTTAAAGATTTTATTTATTTATTCGACAGAGATAGAAACAGCCAGCGAGAGAGGGAACACAAGCAGGGGGAGTGGGAGAGGAAGAAGCAGGCTCATAGCGGAGGAGCCTGATGTGGGGCTCGATCCCATAACGCCGGGATCACGCCCTGAGCCGAAGGCAGACGCTTAACCGCTGTGCCACCCAGGCGCCCCTGCATTTTTATTGTCTCTTTAACACAGAATAATATATATTTTTTCAGCTCCAAGTGATTGTTATTTTTGTTTAAACCATTAATTTTAATTAATCTTTCGTTTTTTTTTTTTTAAGATTTTATTTATTTATTTGACAGAGATAGAGACAGCCAGTGAGAGAGGGAACACAAGCAGGGGGAGTGGGAGAGGAAGAAGCAGGCTCATAGCAGAGGAGCCTGATGTGGGGCTCGATCCCATAAGGCCGGGATCACGCCCTGAGCCCAAGGCAGACGCTTAACCGCTGTGCCACCCAGGCGCCCCTAATCTTTCGTTTTATTTCACAATGGTTAGAGAATAATCTCTGAGGTTTCTCTGTGCTTAAGCATGTAGTGAATTTTTATAAATCTGTGAATGCTTATAAAGAAGATATATTCTATTTTTAACATATAAAAGTGAATGTTTACAAATCTATCGAGCCATTTCAATCATATGGTAATCCCTTCCCAACCATAATTTTCTGCTATGTGAAATTATAGTCTATATCCATTATTTGCAGTTTCAAGGGGGAAAAAATGCGACGTGAGTCATTTTTATTGTGGCTTATTAGAAAAGTGGGGACAGGATGGAAAGTTGGGAATATTGAAGGAAAGTAAAGTAGATACAGAGAAGGAGAAATCCAGTGTTGGGAAAGAGAAAAGAAAGTGTGGTTAAGTTCTCAGATGGTGTCTGAGGCAGCTGAGCCTTGCATGGCTACCTAACTTTAGGAAGTATGGAACGGGTGTTAGTGAGAATTACCAAGCCTCTCCTTTCCAACTAAGCATGGCAGGCCTCAGGAGGCCGGTGGGGTCAGAATTGCTGAACTATAAAATTGAAACAGTATTGCTTAAGTGGATAAAGACTCAGTCCCATGCACAAAAAGACATCTGAAGCAATGTGTCATCAGCAAAATAATTTTTTTAGGCTTTGTGCTGAAAAGGCAGGGTAGGGAGGACTCGAACAACCCTTGTTTCCAGTAAATAGTGTTAGTTAACAGAAATTAATAGTGCAGTACTCACATTTTCTAATTTAAGCTATGTAAAGATGTTGTTGATACCATCTTTTTGCTTAATGTCTTCTTTTTATTGCTTTATCTTGGTGAGCTTAGAAAGATTTTTTTTCGTAGAAATAGAGCTTTCTCATAGATTTACCTTCTTTTTCTTCTTTTTTGGTCAATATAGTAACTAAGGTACGCTGCAAAGATTACAGCTCCTAATCCCTAGAATTCATGTATGTTATCTTATATTGAAAAAGAGTCTTTGCAGATGTGATTACATTAAGGATCTTGAACTGGGGAGATTATCCTGGATTATCCAGATGGGCCCTAAATGCAATTACAAATGTCCTTGTAAGAGGGAAGGAGTGGGAGATTTGACATAGAAGGCAATGTAACCACTGAAGCAAGATGCTGCTCTTGGCTTTGAACATGGGAAAGGGGACCACAAGCCAAGGAATGCATGGAATGTAGTTTAGAAAAAGATGGAAAAGAAAGAGCGGCCCTGCCAACACCTTGATTTCAGCCCAGTGAAACTAATTTCAGACTTTGGACCTGTGGCACTGTAAGAGAGTAAATGTGTATTTTGCTTTAAGCCACCAGGTTTGTGGTAATTTGTTATGGCAGCCATAGGAAACTAACGCATTAAGTTTTTAATAAATGGAAGTGGTGGCAACTTTAGTAAACCTACAGGTTTAGTGTGTATTGGGCCACCTCCTGCTCTTACAGCTATTAACTCAGGTCTCAAACAAGTGTTTGAAATTCGTACTGTTTACTATCCCTAGCTTACAAATGAGAAACTGAAGAATAAGTAAAGTTAAGTGACTTATCTAAAGTCTCTCCATTAGTAGGTGTTGAAGTTGAGATTTGAGCCCATATTTGTTGATCATATTATTATTTTGAGATATAATTCACATACCACATAATTCACCCACTTAAAATCTACTTTTCAGTGTTTTTTTTTTTTAGGATATTCACAGAATGGTGCAGTTATCACCACAGTCAATTTTAGAACATTTTATCACCCCAAAAAGAAACCCTATATCCAGTAGCAGTCACTTCTATTCCCTCCCTATGCACCCTCTCTTCTCCACAGCCCTTGGCAAACACCAATCTACTTTCTGCTATATTTCTGCCTGTTTTGAACATTTCATATCACATATTCCACTGTATGGATAAACTACATTTTATCCATTCATCAGTTGATGGATATTTGGGGTGTTTCTACTGTTAGACATTATGAATAATGCTGCTCTGAGCATTCATGTACAAGTTTTTGTTTGGACCTATGTTCTTAATTTCTCTTGGATATATACCCAAAAGTGGAATTGCTGGGTCATATGTCTATGCTTAACCATTTGAGACACTGCCAGACTATTTCCCAAAGTAGCTGCATCATTTTACATTCCCACCAGCAGTGTATAACCATCCTTAACTAAACGTTTTTTAATTGACCTTTAGTTATATTTATCCATTGAATGTGAAGTGGTATCTCATGGCTTAGATTTGCATTTCCTTGGTGGCTAATGGTTTTGAACATCTATTCATGTGTTTAATGGATATTTGTGTATCTTCTTTGGAGAATAAATCTTTGCCTAATCCAAAGTCATGAAGATTTGCACTTAACTTTTTTTTTAAAGATTTTATTTATTTATTTGATAGAGAGACAGCCAGCGGGAGAGGGAATATAAGTGGGGGGAGTGGGAGAGGAAGAAGCAGGCTCCCAGTGGAGGAGCCCAATGTGGGGCTTGCTGCCAGAACGCCACAATCATGCCCTGAGCTGAAGGCAGACGCTTAACGACTGAGCCACCCAGGTGCCCCTTAATTTTTTTTTCAAACAATTTTGTAGTTTTAGCCCTCACAATCAGGCCTTTGATCCATTTTGAGTAATTTTTGTATGTGGTATGAAGTAGGGGCCCAACTCATGTGAATATCCAGTTGTCCCCGCACCCTTTGTTGGAAAGACTGTTCTTTTCCCCAGTGAATTTTCTTGGTATCCTTGTTGAAAATCAATTGACTATAAATGTGTGGACTCTCAGCTTTATTTTATTGATCTGTATGTTTATCTCTGTGTCAATTTCACACTGTCTTGATTACTATAACTTTGTAGTAAGTTTTGAAATCAGAAAGTGTGAGTCTTTCAATTCTGTTTCTTTTTCAAGATTGTTTTTAATATTTTGGATCCCTTGAATTTCCATATGAATTTTAGGATCAGCTCATCAATTTCTGCAAAGAAGCCAGCTGGAATTTCATTTTATTTTCCATGTATTCTCTTTTAAAATCCAAGTTGAGTCTGTTTTCATGCAGGAATTTAAATATATTAGTTCACATTTATTTTACTTGCCATTCTTGTTTTATTCTCCCTGGTGTTTAATGCTTTCTCATATAATGCTTTTTGCTATACAGACTGCACTTTCACTTATTTGTTTTTATCTATTCTTCTACAAAGCTGTGGACAACAGGCATCTTATTTTTATTTTTATCTGTGGCTATCTTAACAGAAAAACATTCCTGAGCTTAAGTTTATCTTCATATCAAAGTAAAAACAAGAGTAATTTTGACTGTGTCATGAAAGATAAGAATTTAAGAGCTTTTGCTTTCCTGGGTCCTCCTTTCTTATTTTAATTATTTAATCTGATAATATTATAAATTCCAATATTGAAAACTCTGTTCATCATTTATTTCATAGGTTTTTCCTTTATATTTAGATATTAATGATTATACTCATCCCTCTATGAATTTAATTGGTTTATATAGTTCTTCTCTCACTATGCCTTTAAATCCCATCTTTGAGTTCTTAATTTTGCTTCCCTTCACAATCTACTAGTTATACCAAAGTAATTTTTTAGAAAGGGCATCCTTGTGATAGGAGAGTGACAACTTGTCTAAATATAGAAATCTTATCCCCCTTAAGTAATTGGAGATATTCTTCCATTGTCTTGAGATGTCTGATGCTGAAAAGAAGTTTGAGGACAGCTGTTTTTCAGCCCAAACTTTTTTCTGTTCTCTATTCCTGACAGTTATACTTCTTACAGTAAGACAACTGAGTATAGGCTTCCTTTCATAGATTTTGCCTGGGCATATGGTAAGCCCTCTTGATATCCAAATCCAGGACTTCTTGAGGAGCAAGAAAGATTTCTCTTGTCATAACTCTGATCGGCGTTCCTGCTTTGTTCATTTTTTTCCTTCAGGGACCTATTATTTGAATGTCTAATTTCTGAATACCATCTACTTTTCCCTCCCCCCTTCATTTGTTTTTCTTAGTGTTCTGAGAGTATTTTCCTAAAACTGTGTTCTACTTCACTGATTCAATTTTCCTTAATTACCTCCAATATAAACTTTCATTCAGCTGCAATGTTTTTGGTTACCATGAAATCTTTTATCTTAGTCCGTTCTCTTCTCATAGCAACATCTTCTTGTATCTACCTAAAAAATAAACAAAGATTTCTTTATCTTTCCTGCATCTATTTTAGAGACAAGTTTTCCTTCATTATTCTTTCTACTTTACTGCAAAATTTATTTAACCTAAGGCCTTACCCTTTAAAAAAAAAAAAGGAGATTCCTTTTGTACGTGTACAAATGAATGTGTGTATTTTTCACTTTATTCTAAAAAGAATTTAAGGAAGTGTTGGGGGAAATTCATCCTAGTCCAATGTTAGAGATGATTGGAATGCATGGTCTACCCTTGGCTCTCTCAGATTCCCTTTGGGTCTTGGAAGAATGCAGTCACCAAGTCCTAGATCCCCTTTTTTGTGTGGGAAGACATTTCAATCCTCTAGCCAAAATAAGCTCACTCAGATCCAGGGAAGAAGGCAAAAGTCCTGCTGCCATATAGTCAGTCATGTTTGAGAGGATAGTCTACAGTTGTCAGAATTCTCTCAATAGGGGCGCCTGGGTGGCGCAGTCGTTGAGCGTCTGCCTTCGGCTCAGGGCGTGATCCCGGTGTTCCGTGATCCCGGTGTTCCGGGATCGAGTCCCACATCAGGCTCCTCGGCTGGGAGCCTGCTTCTTCCTCTCCCACTCCCTTGCTGTGTTTCCTCTCTCGCTGGCTGTCTCTCTGTCACATAAATAAATAAAATCTTTAAAAAAAAAAAAAGAATTCTCTCAATATTGTTGTCCAGAGCTATAAAGATATCCAGGAAGGACCCGTCTCAGGACCCATTTTCTTGCTTTCGTCCCTTCCCCACTGAGAGCAAATTTATGTTGAGCTGGAGAGTGAGCTGAGTAATGCCTTTTTACGGAGATCAATTCTAAGGTCTCTTTATACTTGTGATAGATACATGGCTGCCAACTTACAAATGCAAAAGCAAACTCAAACAAACAAAACAAAGCAAGACAAAACAACGAATCTGGGCCTTCCCAAAGAATTCCCCCTGCCTCTCCCATCACACTCTGCTGTTCTTCTCCTCTAATGTTCATTTGTCATTTCCAAGTTAATGGGTGTTGGGAGGGCCAATAAGGCTTCTGCTTACTTGCCCCTGGTTATGCTGCCATGTCTCAGAAGAGATGACCTTGGCCATTAGTGTCATGTCTTTTTTTTTTTTAAAGATTTTATTTATTTATTTGACAGAGAGAGTAAGCACAGGCAGGGGGAGCAGGAGAGGGAGAAGCAGGCTCCCCACTGAGCAAGGAGCCCGTTGCAGGGCTCGATCCCAGCACCCTGGGATCATGACCTGTGTTGGAGGCAGATGCTTAACTGACTGAGCCACCCAGGTGACCCCATTAGTATCATGCCTTAATTCTAGTGCATTCCATTTCATTTAGGGGAAAAACCCATTTCTTTTAGGGAATAATTAGAGATTTTCACAAGAATGTGGGAGAGTGTGGCAAAATATTTTCACTTATGCTACCATCATGCTCAGTGATCATAAGACTTGGCTTTGTGAGATCACCCTGACAGTAATCTAGGGAATGAACCAAGAAGTTGGTGAGCAATGGGGTGAGACTAGTATTGGGTTTCTGCAGTAGTTTGGTAGGTGAGAGATGATGGGGATTTACACTAAGGCATTGATGGTGCACGGTGTGGGGGCAGGGGAAGGATGGGAGGAACTGGATTTAGACAATATTTCTGAGGTAGAGTCTGAAGTAGAGGGCTAGGTGGTTTGTTGGCAGAAGAGGAGAGGGAGATATCAAGACTTACCCTAAAGTTTAGATTTGAATGATTGGATTAATAAATGTATATAAAGTAAGGCTGGGAAGTGGGGGAAGGAGCATAGATTTGGCAGGGGAAGAGAGAGATAACAAGTTCATCCTGGCATGTGCTAAACATGAGATGTTTATAAGACATCATGGCAGACATATTCTGTTGGTTCCTGGAAACTTTGATCTAGAGCTTGGAGAGGTCTGGCTAAAATCCAGAGATAATGAGAGTTGGAGTTGGAGCATGGTATCAGTGGTTGAAAGTATGGGCATGACTAAATCTCCCAGGAAAATGTTGAGAATAAAAACAGAAAATGATTAAGAATGGGACCTAAGAAACACCAACATTAACAAAGGAAGAGAAAGGATTTAAGAAAAAAGAGTGAGAATTTTTTCTGGTATTTGTGCTTACACTGCTAATTTAAATGTTCTGTTACTTATTTTGGTAGCTGAGTACTTTGTTTTCTTACATTCCTGCCGGGGTGCCCTCTCTACACCATCCCTGTATAATGATATCAAAAGTTTTGGTTAAATTAATATCCAGTGTTTCCTTTAGCATGACTAGGTAAGTTTTGTTTGTGCCTTAGATTTTCTTTCCTATATGATTTTTTATTTTTACTGGCATTAATAAGTCCTCATTTCTTTATCAGCTTCGTTTTCTATGTCTCTAGATTAGTAATTCTTTTTTGCAAACCCTTTGATATAATTTCCTTCATAGTCAATAATTTTTCTTTTTGTCCTTCTTTTCTTGTCTGTTCTTTTTTTAAAACCTTCTTTTTGAACCTGCTGTCCCATCCCTGTCTAAGCTGGTTGCTCTCCTGGACTGCTGCATAGCTGTCTTCCTGGGCTTCCCTTGACCTTTCCTCTGTGTTGATTCTCCATTTGTACCACATCTCTTCCTTTTCCTTGGTTCACTACCTCATTTGGGTGGAGCACATCCTTCAGTAACTTCCTGAGAAAAGGTGCACTGGAGTAAAAATGTTGAGGCCTTTGTGTCTTTTGGATTTTTGAAGTCTGATGCTATTCTATTCTCAATTATTTTTTATGTCACTTGTTACTCCCACCCCACCCTCTGTTTTCTAGGAAGCACTTAGGATTCTTTCTTTATCCCTTAGGTACTAAACATGTATGGTGATATACTTTGGTGTGTGTTTATTTTCATCTATTGTGTTGGGCACTTAGCCCCTCCCATCTGGCGACTCAGATCCTTCAGTTCTGGGAAATTTTCTCATATGGTTTCTAGAATAATTTCCTTTCCATGGTTTTCTCTGATCTTTCTTTCTGGGAGGTATATTAGTCAGATGCTATCTCTATTGTATTAATAATTTTTAACTTCTTATGTTTTCTTCCCATACTCTTTGATAGTTGGCTCTATCTTCTAGGATATTTTCTCAACTTTATCTTTCAAATCTCAAAGAAATTTGTTAATTTCTTTTTTCAGTTATAATAAATGTTTAAATATTTAAAAACTTGTTTTTATTTTCTGATGGTTAATTTAAACAAAACTGTACACACTTTTGATCTCATAGGTGCCATATTTTCTCATCTCTATGAGGACAGTAACTGAAGCTTTCTTCTGTTTCCTCTGGGTTTGTTTGTTTTCATTTCAGTCTTTCCTGTTGAAAGAAGACTTTTCCCACATATTATTTTTATCTTTACACTATTTTGTCAGGTTGATATTATTATTATCTTCATTTTATGGTTAACGTGTCTTAGAAAGCATATCGTTGTTTTATTTTTCTTACAATGGATGTCTGAAAAAGTTATCACAAATCAGCCAAATCCACGGTCCAGCTTCTTGATCAAGTTGTATTCTCTGTTTAGTCCTAAAGTCTCTTCTTATCCTCCTATACCTTACCTTCTCCAACCCCCAGAGACAGTTGTCTTACTATATTAGACAGCTCCATTTGAAAGATTTGCTCTTTTTAAAGTTTAATGGAAATATTTCTTCTTCCCTGCATCTTCCTTCTGCCATGCACAATAGTTCTTCCCTCTCAGCCATAGAGATGGACCAGATCTGAATCCCTTTCCATAGGATAGTCCCTCAGATATTTGAAAGGGTATTATCATGATTCCTCCATGTCTGCCATTCCCCAACTGAAGAGGCCTTGGCTTTCCTACTGTATTTCACTGTTTTGTCAAGCTCCCATTGGCTAACATTTTTAAAAGGCTTCGGATCAGCTCCTGGCTGTGAAGGCCTCACTTCAAGTGTGTTGTCTATAACTTAACACAGAGTCCAGATGTGCTTTGAAAGCCTGAGCCTTGGATAGGAGTACTGTCACTTTATTAATGTGTCTTGCAGCTTAGGTTCAACCTACAAAGTTCCCTGTACTCTAACATCTTTTCCTAGTAGGCGATAGTTTTGGTAAGTTTCACATGAATTTTCATTTCTAGGACTCTGGGCTGCTTACTTCTACTTACTGCCATTTTTTTTTAAAGAGAGAGAGAGAGAGAGAGAGAGCACGTGTGCAGGGTGGTGTGGAGGGCACAGAGGGAGAGAAAGAATCTCAAGCAGACTCCATGCTGAGAAGCCCAGTGAGGGACTCGATCTCACGATCCTGAGATCATGACCTGAGCTGAAATCAAGAGTCGGATGCTTAGCCGTTTGAGCCACCCAGGCACCCCTCCTTATTTTTTGATTAGGGTTATGGATATGTTGTTCTTCTTGGTTACTGCTTTTACTTCTTAGGATCTCGTTTACAAGGCCAGTTGCTCTTGGCCTTAGATATTAACTCCGAATGGAGGTGCTAATGTGATATTGAAAAATGGAAAGATCTTGTTAATGTAAAGTACATAAATAAAAACTAACAGGCATATTGGAAAAGGAAGATATGATGTAAAGAGGAGTTTTCTAGGCACCATGTTAAGCACTCTGTACACATTACCTCATTTGACCTTTACGATAATCTTATGGTATGAAAAATACTGATTTTCCCATTTTCAAGCTGAGGAAGTGAGACCAATGCCATATAACTAGGAGGACCAATGGTGTGATGCAGTCCTAGAAACACCAGACTAAAGGCTGACAGTGCTGTTACCTAGAGAATTGAAGTGCACACATTACATTGTATACTAATTATAGCTAATGTTATTGAATGGAATTATTTCATATAACCTACTGAGGTGTATTGCATCTTTCACTTTCTTTTAGCAGAACATACATGCATAAAAAGTTTTATTTCAGGGCCGCCAGGGTGGCTCAGTCGGTTAAGCGTCTACCTTCTTCTCAAGTCATCACCCAGGTTCCTGGGATTGAGAGCCACGGTGGGTTCCCTGCTCAGCAAGGAGGCTACTTCTCCCTCTGCCCCCCTGGCCCGTCTCATGCTCTCTCTTGCACTCTTTCTATGTCTGAAATAAATAAAATCTTTAAAAATAAATAAATAAAATAAAAAAGTTTTATTTCATAGGTCCAGGTGATGATATTGACATTCTGAACATTAATTCTTATGGTTCTTTAAGAGCAGGGATTAGGTATTATTCATATTTATATATCCAGTATCAAGCACATTCCAGACAATTGTTACTCAAATCAGTGCAATGATGAAAATATGAATGAGTACATAAAGAATAAATGAATGAAATTCTAAAATAGCAGTGACAAAGTTTTTAGGCCTATTAAACTTTTTAGACCTATTTGCCCCTATGCTAAATCTTCAACAGACTGTTTTGCTTTATGAGCTCATATGTTTGCTCTTTATAATCTTTTTTTATTCTTCATTGTCAGTGTAGTAAATGGAATATCCATAGATATGAGATGTGCCTGAAGCTCTTTGTAGATGGGAGAGAGTAAAAGGAAGTTGCCCTAGGTAGTCCAGATCATTATGTCCAAGGGAGACAAATAAACTCATGTTTGATCCATACCTTGGCTATATTCAAAGGTTTTAATCCAAGGTGTGGGTCCAGCTGCAGGGGCATCTGGGAAGTACATTCCTGGCCTGTTGTCAAGTCATTAGGCAGGAGGTCTGTCTGAGAGTCATTGGAAACTGAATTCAGATCCTACATGAGAAGAGTGTACCGAAACCAGTAGACGAAGTCAGCCCCCTACCAATTTGGTCAACATTTGTGGTTTGACTCTAGTCCTAGAGTGGAGTTGAAACAAGGATCAGGACCTGGGTAGCCAGACAGACTCTTAGGTACTCTGGGATGGATTTAGCTAAGGAGGTTTGCTCAGATTCTCCCGAAGGCAGGGATAAATTCCCTCCAGGACACTTGACCCAAGCATGGAAGCAATCATAGATTTTCAGATGCTCTTCCATTCAGGTGAAGAAGTTCCTAATATACTGCAGGAATTAGGTAGAGTTGATCCTCAGGAGATAAACCTATTATGTCTTCACCAGAGCAGAGCAAAGCTGGACAGGCACAGAGAGGGACAAACTACTGATGGAAGGTCTGTGAGTAGGAGATTCTCTCCTTTCAACCTTCTGCCCTCCAGTTTGTTAATGTCGCTTTCAAAATACACTGCTCTGAACTGAAGATAATACTGAAGAGAGAGTGCCATGAAGGCATTGATTTGCAGTGGTCCATAAAGGGACTTACATTGTGGTAGGCCCTATGCTAAGTGCTTGATTTTCACTATCCCTACAATACCTTTTTTTTTAATGTTTTTTTATTATATTATGTTAGTCAACATACAGTACATCCCCAGTTTCCGATGTAAAGTTCGATGATTCATTAGTTGAGTATAACACCCAGTGCACCATGCAATACGTGCCCTCCTTACTACCCATCACCAGTCTATCCCATTCCCCCACCCTCCTCCCCTCTGAGGCCCTCAGTTTGTTTCTCATAGTCCATAGTCTCTCATGTTTCATTCCCCCTTCTGATTACCCCCCCCTTCTTTATCCCTTTCTTCCCCTACCGATCTTCCTAGTTCTTATGTTCCATAGAAGAGAGAAATCATATGATAATTGTCTTTCTCTGCTTGACTTATTTCACTTAGCATTATCTCCTCCAGTGCCGTCCATGTTGCAGCAAATGTTGAGAATTCGTTCTTTCTGATAGCTGAGTAATATTCCATTGTATATATGGACCACAGCTTCTTAATCCAGTCATCTGTTGAAGGGCATCTCGGCTCCTTCCATGATTTGGCTATTGTGGACAATGCGGCTACGAACATTGGGGTGCATATGGCCCATCTCTTTACTATGTCTGTATCTTTGGGGTAAACACCCAGTAGCGCAATGGCTGGGTCATAGGGTAGTTCAATTTTTAACTTTTTAAGGGACCTCCACACTGTTTTCCAGAGTGGCTGTACCAACTTGCATTCCCACCAACAATGTAGGAGGGATCCCCTTTCTCCACATCCTCTCCAACAATTGTTGTTTCTTGCCTTGTCTATCTTTGCCATTCTAACTGGCGTAAGGTGGTATCTCAGTGTGGTTTTGATTTGAATTTCCCTGATGGCTAATGATTTTGAACATTTTTTCATGTGTCTGTTAGCCATTTGTATGTCTTCATTGGAAAAGTGTCTGTTCATATCTTCTGCCCATTTTATGATTTGTTTATTTGTTTCTCGTGTATTGAGTTTGAGAAGTTCTTTGTAGATCTTGGATACCAGTCTTTTATCTGTAGTGTCCTTTGCAAATATCTTCTCCCATTCCATGGGCTGCCTCTTAGTTTTTTTGACTGTTTCCTTGGCTGTGCAGAAGCTCTTTATCCTGATAAAGTCCCATAAGTTCATTTTATCTTTTATTTCTCTTGCCTTTGGAGATGTGTCGTGAAAAAGGTTGCTCTGGCCGATGTCATAGAAGTTGTTGCCTATGTTCTCCTCTAGAATTTTGATGGATTCCTGTCTCACATTGAGGTCTTTCATCCATTTGGAGTTTATTTTTGTGTATGGTGTGAGAGAGTGGTCAAGTTTCATTCTTTTGCATGTAGCTGTCCAATTTTCCCAGCACCATTTATTGAAGAGACTGTCTTTTTTCCACCGGATGTTTTTTCCTGCTTTATCAAAGATTAGTTGCCCAAAGAGCCGAGGGTCCATTTCTGGGTTCTCTATTCTGTTCCATTGGTCGATGTGTCTGTTTTTGTGCCAGTACCATGCTGTCTTTGTGATCACAGCTTTGTAGTACAGCTCGAAATCCGGCATTGTGATGCCCCCAGCTTTGTTTTTCCTTTTCAACAGTTCCTTGGAGATTCGGGGCCTTTTCTGGTTCCATACAAATTTAAGGACTATTTGTTCCAGTTCTTTGAAAAATGTCCTCGGTATTTTGATCGGGATAGCATTGAAAGTGTAGATTGCTCTGGGTAGTATGGACATTTTAACTATGTTAATTCTTCCAATCCATGAGCATGGAATATTTTTCCATCTTTTTATGTCTTCCTCAATATCTTTCAAAAGTGATCTATAGTTTCTAGGATATAGGTCCTTTACGTCTCTGGTTAAGTTAATTCCAAGGTAACGTATGGTTTTTGGTGTTATTGTAAATGGGATGGATTCCCTAATTTCTCTTTCTTCAGTCTCGTTATTCGTGTATAGAAATGCAACTGATTTCTGGGCATTGATTTTGTATCCTGCCACCTTACTGAATTGTTCTATAACTTCTAATAGTTTGGGAGTGGATTCCTTTGGGTTTTCCATATAGAGTATCATGTCATCTGCAAAGAGAGACAGTTTGACTTCTTCTTTGCCGATTTGGATACCTTTGATCCCTTTTTGTCTTCTGATTGCTGTTGCAAGGACTTCTAGTACTATGTTGAATAATAGTGGCGAGAGTGGGCATCCTTGTCGTGTTCCTGATCTTAAGGGAAAGGCTTCCAGCTTTTCCCCATTGAGAATAATGCTTGCAGTAGGCTTTTCATAGATGGCTTTTATGAGATTGAGAAATGTACCCTCTATTCCTACACTCTGAAGGGTTTTAATCAGGAAAGGATGCTGTATTTTGTCAAATGCTTTTTCTGCATCAATTGAGAGGATCATATGGTTCTTGAGTCTTTTCTTGTTGATATGATGTATCACATTGATTGATTTGCGAGTGTTGAACCATGCTTGCATCCCAGGTATGAATCCCACTTGGTCATGATGGATAATCCTTTTAATGTACTGTTGGATTCTATTAGCAAGGATCTTGTTGAGGATTTTGGCATCCATATTCATTAGAGAAATCGGTCTGTAATTCTCCTTTTTGAGGGGGTCTTTGCCTGGTTTGGGGATCAAGGTAATATTAGCCTCATAGAATGAGTTTGGTAGCTTTCCTTCTGTTTCTATTTTTTGAAATAGCTTTAGGAGAATAGGTATTATTTCTTCTTTGAATGTTTGGTAGAATTCCCCAGGAAAACCGTCTGGGCCTGGAGTTTTATTATTTGGAAGGTTGTTTATCACTGACTCAATTTCTTCATAGTTAATTGGCCTATTTAAGAAATCTATTTCTTCCTGTTTCAGTCTTGGTAGTTTATAGGTTTCCAGGAAGGCCTCCATCTCTTCCAGATTGTTTAGTTTTTTGGCATATAGCTGTTGATAAAAGTTTCTAATAATCCTTGCAATTTCAATGGTGCTGGTCGTGACCTCTCCCTTTTCAGTCATAATTTTAATAATCTCAGTCCTTTCTCTTTGTTTTTGGACAAGTTTTGCCAGTGGTCTATCAATTTTATGGATTCTCTCAAAGAACCAGCTTCTAGTCCTGTTGATCTGCTCTACTGTGGTTCTGGTCTCTAATTCATTGATTTCTGCTCTAATCTTGGTCAACTCCTTCCTTGTCAGTGGGTTAGGCCTGTCCCTCTGTTGCTGTTCCAGTTTCTTGAGGTGAGAATATAGAAACTGCATTTTAGATTTTTCTATTCTTTTGAGTGAGGCTTGGATGGCTATGTATTTCCCCCTTAGGACTGCCTTTGCAGTATCCCATAGGTTTTGGACCGTTGTGTATTCATTCTCGTTGGTCTCCATAAATTGTTTAATTTGTTTTTTGATTTCCTGGTTTATCGAGTCATTCTTGAGCAGGATGGTTCTTAGCCTCCAAGTGTTTGAGTTTCTTCCAGGTTTTTCCTTGTGGTTGAGTTCCAATTTCAGAGCGTTGTGGTCTGAGAATATGCAGGGGATAATTTCAATCTTTTGGTATTGGCTGAGACCTGTTTTGTGTCCCAGAGCATGATCTATTCTTGAGAATGTTCCATGGGCATTTGAATAGAATGAGTATTCTTTGGTTCTGGGGTGTAGTGTTCTATATATATCTATGAGGTCCAACTCGTCGAGTATGGCATTCAAAGCCTTTGATTCTTTGCTTAGTTTTTGCCAGGGTGTTCTGTCTATTTCTGATAGTGGGGTGTTGAGGTCCCCTACTATTACTGTGTTCTTATCTATATGTCTCTTTATTTTGGTTAAGAGTTGGCTTGTGTATCTTGCTGCTCCCCTGTTGGGGGCATATATATTAATAATTGTCATATCCACTTGTTGAATACTTCCTTTAAGAATAATATAGTGCCCTTCTGTATCTCTCTCTATGGCCTCTAGTTTAAAATCCAGTCTATCTGATATGAGAATTGCTACTCCAGCTTTCTTTTGAGGTCCATTTGCGTGGAAGATGGTACTCCATCCCCTTACTCTAAGTCTGAATGCATCTTTGGGTTCAAAATGAGTCTCTTGTAGACAGCAAATGGATGGGTCATGTCTTTTTATATAACCTGCAACCCTGTAGCATTTTATGGGAGCATTTAAGCCATTTACATTGAGACTGAATACTGAGAGATATGATTTTAATGATGCCATGTTGCCAGTAGTCTTCATTTGTATCGGTTGTGATTTTCTGTTCTGTATCACTCTTGGGGCCTTTTTACCTTTATAGAACCCCCCTTAATATCTCCTGTAGGGCTGGTTTCGTGGTTACGAAATTGGTTAATGATTGGCGATTTTGGAACGTCTTTATTTCTCCATCAATTCTGAATGACAGCTTTGCTGGATAAAGGATCCTTGGCTGCATGTTTTTCTCTGAAAGAGCTTTAAAAATGCCCCCCCAAGCCTTTCTCTCATTCCAGGTCTCTGTAGACAGGTCTGACGTAATCCTGATACCTTTGCCCTGGTATGTGAGAAATTTCTTTGCCCTGGCCGCTTTCAATACTGTATCCTTGGATCTGATATTTGCGAATTGCACTATGACATGCCGTGGCGTAGGTTTGTCCTGGTTGAGCTTGGATGGGGTCCTCTCTGCCTCTTGGACACGAATGCTTGTTTCCCTTGCTAGATTAGGGAAGTTTTCAGCTACAATTTGTTCAAATATCTCTTCTAGACCTCTGTTTTTCTCCACCCCTTCAGGGATGCCGATGATTCTGACATTGGATCGTTTCATAGAGTCAGTAATCTCCCGTAATCTACATTCGTGGGCGTGGATTTTTTTAAGACCAGCTTCTATTTTCGTTTTTTCTTCTACTAACCCATCCTCCAATTTGGTAATACGTTCCTCTGCCTCATTCACCCTGGCCGTCAGAGCCTCTAGTTTTGACTGCATTTGGCTCATAGAATTTTTAATTTCTGTCAGATTCGCTCTCATTTCTGCCCTTAGGGATTCTATATTCTCAGCAACGCTTTCTCTGATGCTTTTTTCAAGTTTACTCATCATCTTGACCATTGTTGCTCTGAATTCCATTTCTGATAATTGGGATACATCCGTATGTATTAATTCTGTGGCCGAGGCCAATTCTGTGGCAGAGGCCACAGACTCATTATCTTTTCTTTGCTGGGGGGGACTTCTCCTTCTCGTCATTCTGATGAAGAGAGATTGCAGGGTTGTCCAGAGCCCAAGTGTTGACTGGGACCCAGGCCGTGCGCCCTTGTTTTATAGAGATCTTAGGGATGTGGGCTTCTTCCTTAAAGAGTTTATTTATTTATTTGAGAGAGAGAGAGACAGTCAGCAAGAAAGGGAACCCAAGCAGAGGAGTGGGAGAGGAAGAAGCAGGNTTTAATTTCTGCCAGATTCACTCTCATTTTCACCCTTAAAGATTCTATATTCTCGTTAACATTTTCATTAATACTTTTTTCAAGTCTACACATCATCTTGACCGTTGTTACTCTGAATTCCATTTCTGATAATTTGGTTACATCCATATCCATTAGTTCTGTGGCAGAGGCCACAGACTCATTGTCTTTTCTTTGCTGGGGGTGGACTTCTCCTTCTGGTCATTCTGATGAGGAGAGGTTGCAGGGTTGTCCATAGCCCAAATTATGGACCGGGACCCAGGCCGTGCGCCCTTGTTTTATAGGGATCTTAGGGATGTGGGCTTCTTCTTTAAAGATTTTATTTATTTATGTGGCAGAGAGACAACCACCGAGAGAGGGAACACAAGCAGGGGAGCGGGAGAGGAAGAAGCAGGCTCCCAGCAGAGGAGCCCGATGAGGGACTCCTTTCTGGAACGCTGGGATCATGCCCTGAGCAGAAGACAGGCGCTTAATGACTGCGCCACTCAGGTGCCCCAGGATGTGGGCTTCTTGATTTTTCAGCCTGCCTTCTCGGGGAGGGTCCTGCCGCGCCGATACTCAGGCAACCCCGTACACGGGTAGAGTCTCCTTGTCCCCTGCAAGGGGGGCTGGGGATGAGCACACTGTGAGCCGGTATTTCCAGGCTTTTGTTCTCTGGTGGCTTTCCCTGGCGGTTTGCTGTGCCTCTTCTGAGAGAGCAGCAGCGGCTGAAATTCAGCCTCTGTCTCAGAACAGAGGGATCGCGGATCGTTCTCCACNACGTTCTCCTTCGATGTTCTGGCCACTTTAACTCTGTTTCTGTTGGTGCTGCTCAACCCTGCAGTGTCCCAGGATGTGCGCCCCACACCCGGCGTCCCAGCCCTCANTCCCTCACTTCCAGGGCCGGCGCATCTCTGTCCTTTGTGTTTCTAACACCGCCAGCTGCCAGCCGCTCCGCGCGCGCGCTCCCGGAGCTCCCGGTCTCAGTCTGGATCCAGTGAGCACACTGGAGCTCCATGAGAAGTCTGGTGGCACGCTCCCCACTCACGGTCCCAGTCTTTTTTCTCGCAGGTGCCGGTCCGAAAGTCCACCCACTCCCCTGTGCAGGTGGCTACCGCTTCCTGGCGCCCAAATGTGGCGGCTCCCTCCCCCTTCCATTTATCTTCCAATATCTGTGCACGGTTTCACGGCTCCCTGCTTCGTACCTCAATACTCAGCGCTGGAGATGTTCATTTGTAGAGATCCAGATGTATCTTCCTGCGTCTCAGGCTGATTCCGTGGATATTCCTGCTGGTCTGGTACCTATCCAGCTCAACTCAGGGGACCGGCTGAAAAAGGGGTCCCCTACTCCTCCGCCATCTTAACCTCCCTCCTACTCCTCCGCCATCTTAACTCCAGTCCCCTACAATACCTTTTGTCCTCATCAAGCTATAGAGCATTTCTGCCATCCAAAAAAATTCTCTCATGATTCAATACTTATTTGTTTACTTTTTGTTGATTCATTGAATGAAGAACTGGAAATCACTATGGGTGGTACATTCCCTTTCTGCATCACATTGGAAGTAAAATGTTGACAAACTGGGTGAGTGGGTATGTCCAGTTGGGAAAGGACTCAGAGACCATGTCGTATAAGGAAGTAGTGACATGAATGTGACTGGTACTAATATGGCAGTTTAAAAAAAAATGGAAACTTGGTCCTGGTCAATCAGGAAAGTTAGCCAAAGTATTTTAAGAGACTATCTAATATTGGAGGAAAGGGTTATTAAAGGGCCATTTGGGAGCAGTCCTAGGTCTTAGGACAGACAGTCATGTGCAGTGAGAATGTGAAGGAGGGAGTGAGAACTTTCCCAGTTGCCTTAGTGACTGCATCCTGCATTAGTTCATCTCAGCTCTTCCTGTTTTCTCTTTTGTTCCCCCACAGTTGTTCCATTATTTTATCTATTTAGGAACTGATGCTCTAAAGCTCTGAGTCTGTTTTCTTGACTCCTGGTCTTCTGTATCACAAATTCTACCAGTTTCAGAATTCTTGGATGATAGTGTGGACAGTGAGGTGGAGGCATAAAGAATATCTAGGATAAAAAGACATGGGACTGGAAGTAGAAGACTTGGTTTAATTGGACACCTAGCTGCAGACAGGTTAGGCAAGTTCCCTTGCTCTTTAGCCTCAGCTTTCACATACCTGTAAAATGGGATTGTGTATGTTGTGTGTGTGTGTATCCTCTGTGTCCTAGGGAGTTTCTCTGAGGATCAAAAAAAGAGGGGACATAAATCTGTTTGCAAACTGTTGTTGAGACCATTGAAATGTAAAAGTTTTCTATCACTGTTGCTATTGCGACACTACCATTTGCAGGATCTCCTTTAAATTAGAAGCCCCCTAAGCCACAGTGATTTGTGTAGTGGGGTCATTACTATGTTGGAGTCTTAAATGTAGAGTTTATCCATGATTCTGAAAGGTCACCCACTCCAGAGTCACACGAGAACAGAAAGCAAAGCTTGTTTGTTAATTGGTTTCAAGTTCTGTCAGCTTTAAATGGAGGTCTCTGGGAGTCCTTGACTGGCATGTCAAGGGGGCATTTTGATGGAAAGAGGCTAAATCCTGACAAGACCTCAGAGCAAATAGGCACTCTGCTATTCCCTTTCTAAAAAGGAAAACAAATTGTACTTTTTTGGGTGCATGTGAGCATAGATGTACCAGCTTGTTTGAATCCTTTTGCCCCATGCCTTCCTTTGCTTGTTCATTTTAAAGGTAGAATAATCTAACACCCCAGCGTTTATATAATCTTCTACTTTAGGACTTTCACAGCATTCCTGGACATTTTGCCTAAGTAACATTACACCTTTATTTCACAGGTATGCATAAAAAAACAATATCCATTTACACTCTTCATGGCATTTTGATGGTAGGAAAAATATCTGAGTTTATTTTTAGGGGAAACCACATGGCAGAAAGAATAACAAATATTTGTGGTTGCCTTGGGAACTTAGCTTCTAGATATTACTGACTGTGGAAAGGAGGAACAGATTTGGAGCTGGGGCAATTGGTGACCAAGTAATAGAACAGCTGGAGGCCCTGAAAGAGAGGTGGAAAGAAGTAGATCTGTGTACGGGTGCCTCATCACTTTTTTTCTTTTTGTCTGTTTCTGATTACTATATTCTGCCTTCCTGAGGGAGGAATATGATGGGATGCTTAATATAACCAAATGGTTTTCTTGTTCTCTTTGTGTGTGTGTGAGTGTATGTGTATGTGTGTGTGTGTAAAGATCAGGGTAACAATTTGACCTTCTGCCAAATTACCCTCATAAGACAGGATTTCAAAGGGAAGACAGTGAAGCCAGGAAATCCAGCTTTTTATATTCCTGGATCTTTCTTGGAACAACCTCACACGTGTGACATTTACAGATGTAGCATCAGCTGCTCATGGGTGTAAGTTCCTCAGAATACACAGACTTTATGGGAGCACTAAAAATGTCCTATGTGGCTCCTTGCCAGCATTTCCAATACTGACACTTTCCAGCAGCTTGTTGCTTTGGCCACCCTCGAGACAAGGGGATTTCTGTGAGCTCTGATGTCTCTTGTAGACAGTGGGGCTAACTGAAGAGTGTGAAGACCTGGAAAAAGATTCTGGCTTCATTCCCTAGTCACTCCAAGGCCCTGGTGGACCCAGGACATGGAAGTTCTGTACTTGTATGGCCTTCTGAGTTGCACACTGCATTTGACTTGCTGTTCCCCCAGAAAACATTTGATGTACACCCCAAACACTCAGGGCCTGTTAGAAAGCACCCTTAGGCCTAATACTCCTTCCCCTGAAGCTGGCAGACAATGAAGGAGGAGAAGAGTTACTTGTTGGGGAAAGAAGTAAAGCTGGAGATCATAGTGGGGGTAGGATTAAAGCATCAGGGCCTACAAGGCTTCACCACTCTCACCACTCCATTTCAACAGGCCAAGATAGTGATGGGGTGTATTCTGGGAGTTGAAGCCTAAGGAAGTGTGTGTGTGTGAGACACAGATGACAGGACTGGGTTAAGTTATTTGAGGTGATAGGGGTTGACAGGCCCATTCAGAGAAGTCAGACAACACAGGTTAACAGTTTCTATTGCCGCCTATGAGCTGGTGGGGCCCCTTTGATGAGGTTATTGCATGACTAGCTTGTATCACTAGACAGCCACTGTGGAAGTCATCCCCTCTGATCACTGTTCCATTGCCAGAACTCATCTCTTCTTTGATTCTGTACTCGGCCTGTATCTCCTGCTGCAGTGGCTGGACAACTCCTTTCTGTTGTCACAAATTGCATTCAAGAAAGTCTCTTATTCCAGGCCAACTCCACTGACTTCCCAAGAAAAAGATGTAGAGCAGAATGTTCAAGCATTTGGATGAACCAACCTTCCAATCCTAGCTCTGCTCTTACTAGCTGTATCACCTCAGGCAGTTAACTTCTCTGTGTCAGTGTTCCCACCTATACAATGCAATTAATATGGTATTGGTTTGTTAAGAGGATTAAATGAGGTAATGTGAGCCCAACCCTGGCTTTGGCTCAAACAGCAGTTGCTGGAACAATCTAACAATCTATTGTGGTCAAGATCATGAGGTCACAGGACACGAAAGGCAGCCATAAAACCCAACCTAGAAACTTAGGAGGCAGAAACCACCTGTGGTGATCTTCTTAGAAGATGGCTATGTAAACTGGCCACACTTGACAGAAGGAAGTGGGTAGGTGGGCAGGTGGGGGAGGGTAGGGGAAAGTAGAAAAGGGAAGAGTTAAATGAGTGTCAGTTCCTCCTAATAACTAAGAGCAGAGAGTTCCCAGCTTCAGACACGCTTGTGTTCACATTTCAGCTCTGCACTTACTGTGTGACCATGAGCACATTACTAAATGTTCTGACTCCCAGGTTCCCCAAGTACAAATTGGGCTAATGATATTTACAGTGTTATGAGGATTTCATGCAGTGTTTAGTACAGTGCCCGGTACCCAGCAAGCACATAACAAATGATGACTGTGAGGATGACGGTTTTTCTGGTCTAGAGTCTTGTGGTGCTGCTCTTTCCATCCAAGGAGGCAGGAAGGAGAGAGCGTGGGTACTTGGTTAAACTTGGTGCTGGTAAAGTAAATGTGGTATCTGAGGGTTTCATTTATGGGCCTCTCTTCTACCTCCTGAACCTTATGTCCTTCCACACTGCTGCCCAGTACCTGGGTGTTGCCTAAGGCCCTTTGCTCCCACCCATCCCAAGGGATAGTATGCCCCCTGCTCCCTTCCTATACTGCCTCCAAACCCATATTCTTTCTGTACAGCTTTGCTGCAGCCAGGTTTTGGGAACATTTCACTTTAAATGAAGAACCACACAACTCCCTTCTACTTTTGAGACCACCAGAAGTATTTGTTCTTTACTCCTCTGAATGGGAAATGAGGGAGAAGCAGTGCAGTAGAGAGGGTACTTTGAGCCCAAGGACTTCCGTATTGCCCTGAAAGGAGCCTGAAAGACAAGCCTGGAGGAAGGGAAAGATCAGCAGGGGGAAAAAAGGTGTGGGTTTCCCCAACCTCCCTACAGCATCCCTCTTCTTTGCCTGAGAAGATGAACCCTGATTCTAGAACCTGAAGGTGATGTTGCTCCTCAAGGAATAGGGTGACTCAGGAATGAGAGCCACCAAGCTAGGGTTCAGCCCTAGATTCTAGCTCCCAGTATGCACTGTCAGAAAAACCTGGCTCCTAAAAGACCAAATCTAGTGGGGGAAAGTATCAGCAAATACTGAAATAACAGAAATCTTCTCATCCTAGACTTTTTTATCATGAGAAAAAGAAGAACCCTGGAAATTTGGGTTATTTAAAAAATTTACAACACCATTTACAGCTACTAAAAAAAAATAAGCCTCTGGGGGCACCTTGGTGGCTCAATTTGTTAAGCGTCTGCCTTCTGCTCAGGTCATGATCCTGGGGTCCTGGGATTGAACCCCATGACAACAACTGGGTTCCCTGCTCAGTGGGGAGTCTGCTTCTCCCTCACCCTCTGCCCCTCTTCCTACCTCCCTCCTGCATGCTCTCTCTTTCTCTCAAATAAATAAATAAGATCTTAAAAAAAAGAAAGAAAGAAAAAAAGAAAAAATGCCTCTCGTTACTTGGGTATTGCACATTTGCATATTTGATTTTATACATTGATTAAAAATGAAGTTTTGACCTTGCAAACTATAATCATCATTATCACACATAATCATTGGATTTATAGTTCATATGACAGTTTCGTATACATTATTCAGTCCTTTTAGCAGTAGGTATTACCGTTAATCCTCCTTTTATAGTTGAGGAAACAAAGGATGAGAATGTGGCTTACTCAAGATCCCAGATCTAGTAACTTCTAGGGGTTGTTTTGGTGTTGATTTTCCATTTAGGTAATGAGCTACCATTATTAGAATGATGCATGGAAAGGTCTTGGGCTATGGATTTTGCCTCTTCTAATGTGAAGCAAAATAAGCTGCATTAAGTTTCAGGAAAAGAGCTGAGAGAGAAAAAAAGAGAATAAATCTGTGATTCATTGATACAACTTTTAAGGAAATTTGATCCTAGAATTCCAGCCTTTATTTTCGTCATTTTTTTTTTCAAATCAAAGTTTAACCTATTGAAATTATTGCCTCTTCTACTGTACATATACATGAAGCTCCACATGTCACAAGGATGGATCTCCTAATTGATTGGAGGCAATGAATCCTATTTCTTATTCAACGTTCAACATTTTAGGAGAGGGAAGAAATGTTAAGATATCGTTTGTATGAAATACAGAAACATGAGATTGGCAGCTTTATGCAGGGCTTTGGGTGAAGATACAAAAGAGGGAGAGTGAAAAGGACATAGGTGTGAGTGTAAGATAAACCATCACAGGCAAGTGGAGGCTTTGGATGAGCTGTTTCTAATACAAATTACAAAGCAAGGACAGAAGCAAAATAAATTATGAATGGAGTTTTTCTATCCTAATTAACATCTAAAAGATACTATACCACCTGGTCTTGGGGAAGTTGCTTAACCTATCTCATTTACATTTTCCTTATCTGTAAAACGGAACTAAAACAGTACTTAACTCACAGTTCCTTTGAGAGTATTAAATGAGGGAAGACATCCAAATGGCCAACAGACACTTGAAAAAATGCTCAACGTGGCTCAGCATCAGGGAAATACAAATCAAAACCACAATGAGATACCACCTCACACCAGTCAAAATGGCTAAAATTAGCAAGTCAGGAAACAACAAATGTTGGCAAGGATGCGGAGAAAGGGGAACCCTCTTACACTGCTGGTGGAAATGCAAGCTGGTACCACCAGTCTGGAAAACAGTATGGAGGTTCCTCAAAAAGATGAAAATAGAGCTACCCTATGACTCAGCAATTGCACTACTGGGTATTTACCCAAAAGATATAAATGTAGTGATCCGAAGGGGCACCTGCACCCAAATGTTTATAGAAGCAGTGTCCACACTAGCCAAACTATGGAAAGAGCCCAGATGTCCATCAGCAAATGAATGGATAAAGAAGATGTGGTATATATATACACAATGGAATATTACTAGCCATCCAAAAAAAAAAAAAAAAGAATCTTACCATTTGTGACGTGGATGGAACTAGAAGGTATTATGCTAAGCGAAATAAGTCAATCAGAGAAAGACAATTACCATATGATTTCACTCATTTGTGGAATTAAAGAAACAAAACAGAGGATCATATGGGAAGGGAGGGAAAAATAAAATATGATGAAATCAGAGAGGGAGACAAACCATAAGAACTCTTAACTATAGGAAACAGGGTTGCGGGGAGGGGGGCAGTAAGTGGGTCATGAGCATTAAGGAGGGCAAGTGATGTAATGAGGACTGGGTGTTATATACAACTGATGAATCACTGAACTCTACCTCTGAAACTAATAATATACTATATATTAATTAATTGAATTTAAATAAAATAAAATAACATTTTAAAAAAGAGTATTCAATGAGAAAAAAAATTATATGATGTGCTTAGTACAGTGCCTGGAGTGAAGAAGGTCACAATAGATGTTAGCAAAACTGTCCTCCATTACCCCCACCCAACCCTTTTCAATTATGAAATTCTGAAACATTTACTGGAAATCCGATTTTTCCAAAAATAGAATGTGGAAAATTCTTGATATTCCTTGCAGATACTTTTTGCAAGCTAGAGGAAGATTTTAGTGCCCTTCCTCCTTGATTTAACTCTGGTTCAAAAGAAAAATATGGTTTAGAAGTAGGAGAAATGACTGGTTCATTTAGGCATTAATAATCCTAAAAGAGGAAACCATAAGGCAACCAGACACATGGCCTCTACTTTTAAGAAGGTAGATTAAAGAAAAATCAGACAGATGATAGGTGAGATCTCATTGTCAGATTTACCAAAGAATATGGCTCAAAAAGGAGAAAAGTCTAAAAGTGACATAACCAACTATGTGAGAAATCCGATTATGTGACCATAAGTAATCTTAATGGGTAAGAAAAGTGAAAGGCATTTAAAATACTTATTTGACCAGAGGGAACTTTGAGAAGGAGCTTAGAAATTATGGGTGAGTTTAATTCTATTTTATATATTTTTCTATTTTCTAAAAATTTCTATGATGACTATGGGTTTTATAAAATAAAATTTCCCCTCAAGGATTTGTACAACAGAGAAAAAAGATGGCAAGTAACTGAGAAGAATGTTTAGAAGCTAGGAGATTCTTTTAAAAGTAGCATCCCTTGGGCTAAGTATTACTTGGAGATGAGGCGTACAGGAAAAAATGCTAAAGATAACAAAAAAAATTATTTTGATTATGGTTCAGTGCAAGACATGAATAGGAAGGGGGATTCACAATGGTAATGGATTATGCAAAGGAATTGGAACCTCCGAACTTCTATTTTGCGTCAATCTAGAAAAATGCAATTGAATCGATTCAAAGTAAAACATGCATCATTAAGAAGTCATTGAAATAGATAGGAAGTTGTTAAGAGAGTCCATGACTCTTCTAAATGAGGTTAAAGAACTTTACAGACATGATGGTCTTTAAATTCTAAGAGTTAGTAATCTAAGTCATAGAATACAGGAGAGGATGGATTCAGGAAACTCCACATGAGGTTGATTCTTTTTTTTTTTTTTTAGATTTTATTTATTTATTTGACAGAGACAGAGACAGCCAGCGAGAGAGGGAACACAAGCAGGGGTAGTGGAAGAGGAAGAAGCAGGCTTCCAGCAGAGGAGCCTGATGTGGGGCTCGAATCCCATAACGCCGGGATCACGCCCTGAGCCGAAGGCAGACGCTTAACTGCTGTGCCACCCAGGCGCCCCCACGTGAGGTTGATTCTTGGTAAAATCCTAAAATAAATATGGAAGATATATTAGCACTTAGAAAAGAAAGCCGCTATCACTTGAAATTGGCATGGATTTATTAAGTCAAGCTATATCAAATTATCCCAATTTGGAAAATGTGTAGGAGGGTGCTAGAGTTATAACTCTGGCAGTCTCTCAAATTCATAGAAACAGTGTATTTTATTTCAGCAAGAGGTTCATAATGCTTTTTATAGAAAAGTTCAAACAAAACCAATAATAATAATATATCTCTATATACCCATTACCCATCTTTAACAACTATTAATATTCTGAGATTTTTGTTTTCCCTATTACTGTCCCCTCTACTATGTCTTTTTACTGTTGGTTTTGGAATACTTTAAAGCAAATCCCAGGTATTATATCATTTGTAAGTACTTCATTATGAGACAAATGTATAACATACAACAGGATGAGAAAGATGTATAACGAAGTGTTTCATGATATGTTTAAAAATGAGTTGGAGAAACATGGAGTGGATAAGAATGAACTTAGAGGATTGGCATTAACGTGAATCATGGCCAAATCATGTCAACAAATGGTTTGAGATCCACCTTGAGGCAAGGTTATAGGGCAATATACCAGAAGGCTCTGTCCTTGTCTTATTTGGTTGGTACATTTTATCAATGATTTGGATGAAATCATTGGAAGCATGGTTAGCAAATTTGCCAAAAATACATAGCTTTTAGTGAGAGTGCAATATATTACATGAAAGAATTAAGTATTATCAAACTGGAAAGATGGTTTGGAGCCATAAGGCTGACGTTTAAATGATACACACATAGAGGGAATCCTGACTTGGAGATTATTTGAAAAAGATCTGTAGATTTTACTGGACCACAATTCTCAATATGAGTATCTAAAATAACTAGTCATATTAGATGGCATCAGTTAAAGTTAACTTTCCAGATCAAGGCTGTAATAACTTCACTCTCTCTGCAGTATTATCCTCAGTTCAGAGCAGTGTGTTTTGAGAACGATATTAACAAACTGGAGGGCTTCCAGTGGTGGGTAGTTAAGGCAACATGAGATCTGCCTATCATGATATGTAAAGAATGGTTAATGGAACTGGGGCTATTTATCCTCAAGAATGGGAAGCTGGAGGATGGGATTTGTATACTGGCTATCTTTGAGGATTTGGAAGGAAATTTGTTAATGTAGAAGTAAGCATACAGCATTGTGTTGTGGCTTAAAGCTGAGGTCAATGGGTGGGAGAATGAAACAAAACTTGGATCTAGATAAGAGCTTCCTAACAATTACAAATGTCTGGCAATGGCCTGAACTACATCGACATGCACTTATTTCAGTGGAGAAGGATACTGCAAAGGTTAAATACCCAGCTTTCAAGAATTCCATAGAAGTAGGTTTGGTGCTTAAAAGAAGTTCGAAACCTTGGCTCCACATTAGAATCACCTGAAGGGCTTTAAAAATGACTAGTGCCTGAGCTCCGACCCCAGGGATTCTGATTCAGTTGCTCTGGATGGGACTGAAAAAAGTCCGAGGTGATTCATCTGTGCAGTTGGGGCTGGGAACCTTGGAGTGCATGGACTCTAAGGATTCTTTCCACTTAAATTTTTTTGATCTGAAAGATGTACCACATTCATGGCATATTAAAAAGTCAAAATGGTGGAAAGCCTCAAGATGACAGTGATCAAGTTCAAAACTGAGCTCAGGAAAGAAAAGAGAATTGTTTAAGTGAGACTAAAAGTGCCAGAGGTTACCAGGAGAGAGTGCATCTTAGAAGAGAGGCTGCCTGTGTCTTCAGGAAGAAGGTAAGAATGAGGCTGAGTGGGAATGGTAGAGGGGAAAAGAGCATGAAAGTACGTGGTCTGAAAAAGATGCTAAATCCAGAACAGTTCCAGGCAAACTGGGATGGTTGGTCACCCTAAGAATGCTCCACAGGTCCCTAAGTGAGGACAGTACAGGAAACCTTTTGTTATCGTACTCCCTCCCCCTGCAGAGTGAAGCTGTGTTGTGTATACACCTGAGTGCCTCACATTGGCATAGTGAGCAACAGCATAGGTTACAATTCATGCCCCTCTATTTGTTGGTTCCAGTGATGTGTCCTTGCTTGCTCACTGGGCATCTTGTCAGGGTACTGGTGTTGGGCTCACTTCCTTTGGGGTGCCTGGGAATCCGTTACCCTACCTCTCCCTGAAGTCCCTGCTGAAACCTCTTAGAGATTTTGAAGTTTGTTTCTTTGAAGAGCTTCCTAGTAGTTCTCTCACTGTTATTTCAATTCCCTTCCCACCATGGTGTTAAAAAGTCTTGAAGGTGACTTCACAAAGCTAGCTGGCTTCAGGGAGAGTGAACAAGGTCTACCTTTAAAAACTAGGCTAGATACATGCAAAAGAATGAAACTGAACCATTCCCTTACACCATACACAAAAATAGACTCAAAATGGATGAAAGACCTAAATGTGAGACAGGAATCCATCAAAATCCTTGAGGAGAACACAGGCAGAAATCTCTTCAACCTTGGCCGCAGCAACTTCTTGCTACACACGTCTAAAGGCAAGGGAAACAACGGCAAAAATGAACTATTGGGACTTCATCAAGATAAAAAGCTTTTGCACAGCAAAGGAAACAGTCAACAAAACCAAAAGACAACCGACAGAATGGGAGAAAATATTTGCAAATGACATATCACATAAAGGGCTAGTATCCAAAATCTATAAAGAACTTATTAAACTCAACACCCAAAGAACAAATAATTCAATCAAGAAATGGGCAGAAGACCTGAGCAGACATTTCTGCAAAGAAGACATCCAAATGGCCAACAGACACATGAAAAAGTGCTCAGCATCACTGGGCATCAGGGAAATACGTATCAAAACCACAATGAGATACCACCTCACACCAATCAGAATGGCTAAAATAAACAAGTCAGGAAACCACAGATGTTGGCGAGGATGTGGAGAAAGGCACACCCTCCTACACAGTTAGTGGGAATGCAAGCTGGTGCAACCACTCTGGAAAACAGTATAGAGGTTCCTCAAAAAGTTGGAAATAGACTACCCTAGGATCTAGCAATTGCACTCTTGGGTATTTACCCAAAAGATGCAAATGTAGTGATCCGAAGGGGCACCTGCACCCCAATGTTTATCTACTATAAATGTTCCAATGTCCACACTAGCCAAACTATGGAAAGAGCCCAGATGTCCATCAGCAGATGAATGGATTAAGGAGATGTGGTCTATATATATATATACTACACACACACACACACACACACACACACACACAATGGAATATTACTCAGTCATCAAAAAATGAAATCTTGCCATTTGCAATGACGTGGATGGAACTAGAGGGTATTATGCTAAGCGAAATACGTCAGTCAGAGAAAGAAAATTATCATATGCTCTCACTGATATGTGTAATTTAAGAAACGAAACAGAGGATCATAGAGTAAGAAAGGAAAAAATAAAATAAGACAAAACCAGAAAGGGAGACAAATCATAAGAGACTCTTAATCATAGGAAACAAGCTGAGGATTACTGGAGGGGAGAAGGGTGGAGGGTTGGGGTAACTGGGTGATGGGCATTAAAGAGGGCATGTGATGTAATGAGCACTGGGTATTATATAAGACTGATGAATCACAGACCTGTACCTCTAAAACCAATAATACATTATATGTTAATTAGTTGAATTTAAATTAAAAAAAAAAACCTAGGTTAGAGGTGGCTGAGAGATGGCCTATTAGGAATAGGCTAGGGGCATGCTGCCTCCACATACTTTCACATATCTTTCTCCTAAAAAGAGAGGTATGAGTGAGATATGTTGAGTTGTTTGCAAAATTAGCACAGAGAAAATCCCTCTGAAATCATAGGAGACATGCCCATGGTCATGCTTTAAATATGAGTTGTATGGTCTTCACTCACTGTATCCCTAGAAGGCCTTACAGGTGCTCTGCTTTTTTTTTTTTTAATACTAGTCATTAACTAGGAGGTAGTTAAAGTGCATTATGAATTAAACAGTAGTTCTCCAAGTGTGGTCCCTGGTCAGCAGCCACAGTATTACGTGGCAACTTGTTAGAAATGCAAATTCTCTGGCCTCAACCCAGATGTACTGAATCAGAAAGTCTGAGGATGGGGTCCAGCAGTTTTGTTTTAACAAGCCACCTAGGTGATTCTGAGCAGGTTTATGGTTAAGAACTGTACTACAGAAACTGTGTCTTTAAAATGTTCTCTAAACGACGTGTCCAGAGCCTGCTCTTTGACACAGGGCTGAACAGGAAGACTGCAAACTGAAGGAACTTCAGTTCTAACCACTAAGCCAGAGTGAGGAGTGGGGTTGATGTTTGGTATAATAGGTCATGCGATAGGAGAGAAAAACTAACAGGGAAGAGTAAAATCAACTAGAATCAGAGCAACAAAGCAGTGGCCAATCCAATTAATTCATGTCATTACAAAATTATAAAGTCATTATTCAAGTGACTATAATTACTAATACATACTACATAAAAAGAATTGTATAATATGAATTGAATTTTTAAATATGCTGTATTTTGTTTCACCTTGGAGATGTGGCTTGAGAACATTATGTCTAGTAGATTCTAGTAGGTTCCTTAATTAAAGCCCTGTGTTGACAGGAAAATAGAAACTCGCTGAATTTTAAGAAGACAGTTTGGGTGCTACAGGTTTATTTTTGGAGTTATGTGGTCAAGAATCACAGATGCCAAAAATGTGAAAAAATTATGATCTTAATTGTAACCATATCAGCCATAACAACAACAATTATAACTATTATGAAGTTGTTGGATAAGCAGACTCGGTCCTTGCCCTCTGAACCGGTGGTTCCCAACCTTGGCTGCATGTTGAATGCACCAGGAAGCCATTAAAAAACAGCAATGTCCAGGCCCCAGCTCCCGCAATTCTGATTTAATTAGTCTGGGGTGGAACTCAGGAGTTGGTATTTTCACAGAGTTCTCCAGTGAATCTAATACGCAGCCAGAATTGAGGCTGGTGTGGCAGAAGACCCAAACATGGAGATAATTAATTACGAAGCTTTAAGTGATAGAAAAAGTTTAGAGGGCCATGCGGAGTGCCAGCTACTGTCAAGTTCATAGAAGGGGTCTCTGAGGCATCGTTGAGGAAGTGATCTTGAGGAAGTGACCAGTTGGGACCTGAAGGCTTAATAAAAAATAGCCAAACAAAGTGGGTGGGGGCAGAATGTTCCAGGCAGAGTAAAAAAATTGTGCTGGGGTGCTGTGGCAGGGGCAGAGTGGTGCAGTGAGGCTGAAGGGAGGCAGAGTGAGGGGATGGTGCTGAAAGGAGAGGCTGGAAACCCAGGAGGGTAGAGCATATGGGACCTATGGCTTACAAGAAGGGCTTTAGCTTTTATTCAAAAGTAATGGGAAGCTCTAAAATGTTTGAAATAAGTAGTGGGTGATGTGATCATACAGGCACTTTGAAAAGATCACTCTGGCTTTAGTGTGGAAAGTAAATTGTTGAGAGGCAAGAGTGGATGCAGGGAGATTGGTTAGGAGCCTGCTGTGGGAGGTTGTGGTGGTTGGACTAGCAAGGCAGCAGTGTGATGGAGGGGGATGGGTAGGCATCAGAATCTTTGGGAATCAGGACCCAGGACGACACACAAGGTATCAGAAACATTTCCTGAATGAGTGGGTTGCTTGGATGTGATGGGTGAGAGTGAAGAAGAAATTGAGGATGATGCTGTTGTTCTTGATATCACAACTGGATGAGTCGTAGAGATATTCACTGAGCTGTGGATGCTGAACTATGGGAAACTGGAGGAGGACCAGGCTTATGGGGAAGGGGGAAGCATGCATTCTGTTTGGGTAGAATAGGTTTGAGATGTCTGTGAGTCATCCAAGCTGAAAGGGCAAGGAGGCAGCTGTAAAGTCAACAATACATGTGTCTGGATTAAATAGAAGTTAGACTGTTTCCCACATATGGACAGTAGTAACTGAGGCCACAGGGCAAGCTGGGATTACTCTAATCATTCTTTTCATACAGAGCTCACTACATCTTCATATCAGCTTCCCAAAGTAAGTGACAGATGTTTTAAAAATTTTAGTCTAGAAAATGAAGATTTAGAAAGTTAAGTAACTTGCCCAAGTCAAACAGCTAGTAAGAGACAGGGTTGAGAGTGCGTCCTATGAGATTATTACATATCATAAATAAGAAGATGCATTACTACTTAATCATACTGTAACCTCTCTTTAATCAGAATGACTCATTCCCAGAGACAAAGTAGAATTAACCGTGCTTGCTTAGAAAGGACTAGCTAAATGTGGAGTTCCTTCTATTATAAACCTATCATTCAGGGTTATTATTCTTTGTAATTCAGTGAAAAAATATTCCATGGAGTTTATGACTAAGCCCTGAGATCCAGATTTGGGATTTACTACCCAAACATTTGTCCTCTTGCTTCCAGTACATGCAGACTGAAGTTGAGGTTTCCTGGCAGCTCACTAAAAATAGTCAACCATAGAGTTGAGAAGTTAAAACACATTTGAAATAATCAAATCCCCTACCCCTTTTCTTGATGGAAAACATTGTATTCTAAAAATTCAAATCAATCTTATCCATTCATTTATTCAGCTGACATATGGAGTACTGACATAGGCCAGACCCTTTGCTGGTTTCTGGAGATCTAAAAGATACACTGTGTTCTCAAGGTGCTTGTTCTCATAGATGAGACTGACACAGGGTAAAGGCCATTGCAACACTGTGGGCAGTGCCATGAGACAGATGCAAAGGAGGGTATTTATATTTAATCCATCATTAGAGGAGGGGCAAGAGACGGTCTGGAAGACTTTCTGGAAACAGTGATACATAAACTGCTTATTCTCAGCCTCAATTTCCTCATAAGGTAGAGTTACAAGAAGGGAGGAAGGAAGAGTGTTTTAGGCAGAAAAAAAGAAGCAGAAACATTGCGCAAGGCATGAGTATATGGAAAAAAAGGGCTAAAGTAGGTATTATCACCTTGAACTGTACCTGGTGATATGGACTCAAAATTGCTGTTAAAGAGTTTTACTTTTATTTTGAGACATACTGCTCAGAGAATCAGAAGTTCACATTGGGGGGCGTCTGGGTGGCACAGCGGTTAAGCGTCTGCCTTCTGCCTTCGGCTCCGGGCGTGATGGGATCGAGCCCCACATCAGGCTCCTCTGCTGGGAGCCTGCTTCTTTCTCTCCCACTCCCCCTGCTTGTGTTCCCTCTCTCGCTGGCTGTCTCTACCTCTGTCAAATAAATAAATAAATAATATATAAATAATATATAATAATATAATAAATAAATAAATAAATAAATAAAATAATAAATAAATAAATAATAAGTAAATAAATAAAATCTTTAAAAAAAAAAAAAAGAAGTTCACACTGGTAGGGTTGTAGGATCAGGTTTGCATTTTTAAGATAATCATGCTAGCTCTATGAATTGGAAGGGGAAGAGCCCAGATGTGGGAGCCTTTATGAAAGCTGTCGGAGGAGTCTGGGCAAGGAATAAGGAGATAAATGAAAGGATTTGAGAGCTATTTAGTGGGTAGAATCAATAAAACTTACAGTTTTTTGTTTTTTTGGGTTTTTTTGTTTTTTGAGTTTGATTGGAGGGAGAAGGAGGAGTTTAAGGAGACTGGTGGCATGGTGGTGACCTCACTGAGCAGATTATGCATAAAAATTAGACTGGGAAAGAGAAAGTTAAGTTTTAGACATGGTGATTTTGGCTGTAGAACATCAAAGCAAATATGTTCCGTAGGTGACTGGGATTATAGATTTGGAGCTCAAGAGAAAGTTCTGGACTGGAAATATAGATGAGAGCATCATCACCATAGAGTTTAGGGAGTCATTTTCATACAGATTAGGGAGTCATCACCATTGAGTTGGAAATTGTATATAAAATGAGATGAACCAGGGTTCCAAGATGGAGCACTGTGGAACATTCCTATTTAAAGGGTATAGTGAGAAAAAGGAGCCAGCAAAGCAGGCGTGAGAGAAATAGGAGGACTATTACAAGAGCCTGGTGTTATGGAAGCCAAGAAAGGAGAGACTGTATGTAGTAATTAACTGTCAAATTCTATAGGAAATGCAAATACTGAAAAGCATCCACTGGATATTTCTGTGAGTGACTTTAGTGGACTGGTGGGACAGAAGCCAGGTGTGGTAAATCAAGGAGGGATGAGTTGAGAGGAGGTGGAATTTAGAAATACACAGTGTATAAGGAGGAAAAAAAAACAAGTTAGAGGAAGTCAAATCTTAAGAACTGCTGTGGCATGGGTCAGCTCACTAGAGATGCTGGAGGGGGAGAGCTGAAGGCAAGAGAAAAGGAATGAACATACCAGTTTCATACAAAGCTCTAAGAAGAGAGGAAGTGGCCTTTCCCCACCCAGTCCTGAGAGAATAGGTGGAGGGTGGGCCTAATAGTGTCTTTGTTATCTAGCTTAACTATCCCATTCCTAAAGATGGCTCTACCAGTGTGTCATTCCCAGAGGTCAGTTCTAGGCAACAAATTTTACTTTCCCAAAAGGTGGAGTAAAATTTTCCTCTCCAGCTCCTGTGTTCCCCAGAGCCTTTGGGTTTGTAGGAATTTCTGTCAAGAATTTGAACTATTTTAGCCATCATTTCCAAGGACCCTAATGTGTGCTTCCTTTTGTGTGGTATTCTGAGCTTTTGCTGAGGTGGGGACACTTTCCCTTCCACTCAGAACAATATTATAATTCCAAAGAAGAGAAAGCATATGGAATCACTCTTGTCTGCTTTGCCCCCCCACCCCCAGTCTGTTTCCCTTGTCTGGCTGCACCCCTCCTACCTCTGTGAGTCTGAGCAAGTAAGATAGCAGACTGGGCGTGAGCAAGAAGTACATGGAATGTGCTGCACACATCGCTTTTGTGGTCTCTACATTGCATCTGTATTCTACAGGTGGCCTATGTCTTTAAGGGAAAGACAATCTGTTCCATCTTGTGGAATATAAAGAATGAGAATCCTATGAAACCAAACATGCAAATGATGAGTAGGTAAGGCATAGTACCCACTTACTGTTTAACAATGATCAGCTCATTTTTACCCTGTTAGAAAAATCATGGCAAGATAGCTCGGTGGACATGAAATCACAGTTGGGGGGGTTAGTCTTGTTATCTTAGAGAGGACATCCTTCATTACTATGGAGAAAGAACTTTCAGGAAAATGGTATACTTGATTCCATGGGCCAGGGCACTTTTTCCTTCGACCCTGCTAGAGACACACACCACACTGTCCAATTCTTTTAGTTGCCTTTTCACTCCATGCAGATGACCCCACCTCACCATATTTACATATTCTCTCTTCACTCAGGTTGCAAAACTGAGTAGGACACCATGTTCTTAGTTGTATTCTGGATTTGAGGAAATAAGTCACAGTGATTATAGGAAAGATGTTTGTGTTCGAAGCTGGTCTTTGGTATAAAAAGGTGGTTTTATGAAAGCATGGGACAGGACCTGTGGCCAGAATGAGCTGCCCTGGGGTTATGGGGAGTGGCCCATTATATACTTTCAAGTTGGGAGGGAGTCAGGGATAGCAGAAGCCTCCCAGGTATTTTGGAAACAAGGTTTCCAGGATCCTGAGGGGGCTAGCTATTGTTAGGAAAAGCTCATTTATTACTGTTTAGTAAAAACTCAGTCATGAGACTCTTCAGATGTATATCGTGGGTCATATGCTTGGAAGATGATAGCCAACATATATCTTGGGGGGTAGAGATGAAGTTTCTAAAGGAATTTTTATACGTTAAAGTAGATTTACAGGATCCTGGGGATTAAGATAGCCTTTTGCCGTTAGCAAAGTATTAACATTGAGTCAGCTGAGTTCCTAGAGGAATGTCACTCTGCCTGTTTCAAGGACTTGTCAATGGGCTGTAGGTAGTAAGGAAATTTAATAATTTTTCTTCTGCATTTCCCACATCAAAAGGACTGAACATACATTTTTTAAAAAATGTGGGCAATGTTGGTAGGAGCTGCTCTCATCTGTTCTGTGTTGGTCTTACTAGTTTTGCTCTAGGAGGACACGCCTTTCTCCAAGGTCCAGGGACCTTTCTTTAACCCCTCCTTCCTTCCATCTCACTAAATGAGTACAGAAAAAAGCTTAAAAAAATCTAGGGGACTCTTAGATTGTCCCTCCCAAATATCAATTTTGTCTGTTACACCCTTGACAGGAACTAGATACTGATCAACTTAAGATTGAGTTCTCACGTAAGTATCTAAAGTGCAAATACTCTGTGTTAATGGTTAAAGAGAGAGCCAGCTGCTTAGATACTGATGATCTATGACAAAGTTACCATGGGCATTTAGAAATTTGACTGTAACTTATCCAGAGAGCTGTTCTCTCTTGTATTGTTACATAACAACAGAGGTGCCTGAGAGAAGATGCCAAATTACCCTCAAAATAAAGCTCCGAATCCACCCAAAGTCTAGCTAAGTGACACCTGACGATTCTGCCCCAAAGAACGCAAAAGAGATTACACTGACCTAGGAAGAATGAATGAGTGGAGACCAGAGATGGCTGCTTGGCCTCATCAGGTTGGTGAGTGAGTAGCAGGGTGGTAGACTGGGTGGAAAATCAGCAAAGTCAGCATCAAACTACCAATGCACAACTTCCTATTTACCCATTCCCTACCTTCTGGGTCCCTAGTGTCATTGCCCCTTTACTCCAAACTGGAAACCCTCTGTAAATTTTTCTTCTTCAGCTCAAAGCCTTTGGGTTTTTAGGAATTTCTATTAAGAATTTTAAATTACTCAGAGAATCAGGAAGGAAGGAAGGAGGGAAAGGAGATAGGAAGGAGGAGAAAGAAGGGAGGGAAAAGAGGGAGGCAGTAGGGAATGTCACATGGTAAAATGTTTTAAGAATTGCTCAGTGCAGAAGGGAATCAGCATGCAAGCCTGGGACTGCTATCCTTGAAGGGACCTGCTTGCTGGGTTAACCCTTGGATGTCTGGATTTCAGAAGGGATCTCACCATTCTGAGGACTGGTGGGGATGGCTCACTGTGCTTTGGACTGTGCAGGTAGTGTGGTTTGTGCTGGGTAGCTACTTTCCTTCTGGGAGTCTGGAATATTGGTGAGTGCTGAATGGAAGGTGCTTATATGGCCGGCCCCCAGTGAAAGCCCTGGGCACTGGGTCTCTGATGAGCTTCCCCGATAGACAATATTTCACATGTGCTGTCCCAGCTCACTTCTGGGGGAATTTAGTATGTATTCTGGTCTCCACTGGGAGAAGACCCTTGGAATCTTGTGCCCAGGTTCCCCCAGACTTAGTCCCATGCTTTTTTCCCCCTTTGCTGAGGCTTTATATCCTTTCACTGTAATAAATCTTAGTTGTGAGTATGAACATATAATGAGTCTTGAGTCCTAGCGAATCCATATTCTTCCAGGGATGTCTGTGCTTTTATCCAATGAGAACACACTGTACATGTTGTTTCACATTTTGCTTTTCACATATAAAATATTTCAAAGACAGTCTGCATCAACATTCATAGATCAAAATCTTCTTTTTGCCTGCATAATATTATCTATAGTATATTAGAATTTACATATCCGGGCCCCAGTTAATGGACCTTTAGTCATCTTTAGTCTCACTATTACAAATAATGCTGCACGAAACATCACTATACATGCATCGTTTTGTATGTTCATTAGTACAATCAGCAGATTAAATCTTTAGAAGTAGAATTCTTAGGGCACATGTGATGAGCACTGGGTGTTGTATGTAACTAACGAATCATTGAAAACTACATCAAAAACTAATGATGTACTATACAGTGGCTAGCTGAACATAATAAAAAATAGTAAAAAAAAAAAAAGAATTCTTGGGTCAAAGGATATATGTACTTTACTCTTTCATAGGTATTACAAAATTGCCACCCACCAAAGAGGTTGTATGATTTTTTACTCCCACCAACGTGTAAGAAATGCCTGTTTCCCCACATCATTGTTGATAAATAGAATTTCTTTACTGAATTTCCTTACTGAAAATTCGTGCTTCTTAGATGTACAGTTCTATGTATTTTAATAAATGTATAGAGTTATCTAACTACCATCACAATCAAAATATAGAGTATTTCCATCATCCTGAAAGTTCCCTTGTGATCTTTGGTAGTCAGTCCTCTGTCTCTGAACCTCTACCCACTGATCTGATTTCTGTCCTTAGTTTTGCCTTTTTCAGAATATCATATAAACGAAATCATACAGTATGTAGCCTTTTGAATCTAGCTTCTTTCACTTAGCATAATGCTTTTGAGATTCATCAATATTCTTGCCTTTATCACTAATTTATTCCTTTTTTTTTTTTTTTTTGCTAAGTAGAATTTCACTGTATGGTGGTGTGACAATTTGGGTACATTCACTAGTTGATGGGCATTTGGGTTATTTTGAGTTTTGTGTAGGCATATGTCTTAACTTTCTTTGGATAAATGCCTAAGAGTGGGATGGCCTGGTCATATGGCAGGTATATGCTTAACTTCAGGAGAGACTGCCAAACTCTTTCCAAAGTGGCTATGCCATTTTGCATCCCCAGTAGCAACATCTGAGAGTTCCAGTTGCACCATATCCTTGCCAACATTTGGTATTGTCAATATTTTTTCTAATTTTGGCCATTCTAATAAGTATGTAGTAATGTTATACATTTATCAAATTAAGAAAAAAACTTTGCTATTCTGGAAAGTGATAAAACCTATCTCATTTTTTTCATTTACATTTCTTTAATTAAGGGCATTTAGAATACACTTAATATGTTAAGAATATTTTTCTTCAAATTGCCTATTCATGTTTTTTTGCTTATTTTTTTATTAGGTAGGTTAATCATATTCTTAATGATTTTTTAATGATTCTGTATATTAAGGAAACCAACTGGTTCATTCATAGTTGTTGCAAACATTTTCCTTAGTTTGTAATTTTTTACTTTGTTGATGGCATATTTTGCTGCAGAAATATTTTTATGTTTTATATCAAATATATCTCCTGAGTGTAAAGATGTGGAGGTAGAAATGGGAGAATTTATGAATGGAAGGTATAGAACACAGGGGACTGTAAGGCTAGGCAACCTGTGTGAGTCAGTTTACCCCACCTTGGCTGCAACCCCCATACTAGTGATATATGGTCAGTACAGATTTTCTTAGTCTGTCTCACTGGCTACAAAGAACCAAAGCTTATTGATAAACGCAGCTGCTTTGAGAAAGGGTAGAGTTCCAAGGGTGCAATTCTTCAATTCAGATGTGGCAGAGGATTCATTTAGTGGAAGCAATGTACTTACTGCAGAGACCATCAATACATGAGATTGTTATGCTTGTTGGCTGGGACACAGGGAATTCCTGTCTGCAGTCTCAGTGATATCATTTTGCTGGAAACAACTCTCCTCCTTGCCAGCCCTATACTTGAATGTGGAATTCCATGATGACCACAAAGACTTACTGTGCTCCATGCAGTCTATGGGCAAAATAATGCAGGAGAGGCTGGAAGGAGTATGCATGAGGAGGTAGATGGTATGGTGGGAAGAAGTAAGGAGAAAGAGAGTGAGGGAGGGGACTCCTTGGCTTCCTTATTTCCCACACACAGAGCCCCTGTCCACATTTGATTTTTGCAGTCATTAACATTTTTAGAGTCAGGCACACCAAGTGCAAAGTCAGTTACTTGCTGATAATCTTTAAAAGAGCACAGCTCACAACAAGAACTGTGGGGCCGGGAGTATGGGGTTGGCAGAATCTGATTTGCAGGAAGAGCTTGTTCTGCACCCCTACTCCCATTTCCACTGCCCGGTGTCCCTAGACGGGCTCCTCCCACCCAAAGCTGAGTCTCTGAAGGGGTTCACTCAGGATCAACCAGGCTACTTTGTTAAGATAAATGCACTCCTTTTCTAAAAAACTGTGAACTGAGATTAACCAGCTAATTAACATTTCAAAGACTAGGAATAAAAGATCATGAATAAAAGCAAATTCCTTCCTCTGAAGTCTGTGGTTCAAGAGATCAGTGGGATAGGACATTGGTTATCTAATCAATTAACCATTTCTACCTCTCTTTCCATTCTATCTTCCCCTCTTATTTTGTCTTCTTGCACGTGTCTCCCAAGTCTGAGTCAATCATGTTTTCCCGCCCTCTCATTTGCCTTTGAACCTTTAACTAACTGGTCGTCGCTGAGGCCTTGCAGTTTATTTTTAGCATTTGTGTATTTATTGATGTTGTACTGACTTCCTTGACTTAAGAACACAGGCAGGAAAAAAACCCCACCAAATTAAACTGCTTTGTCCTCAAACTTGACTCGAGATTTATTAATTGAAAAAATATGGGGGGGGGTGAGATGGAGGAAGATCTTTCCATTTGAACAGAACTTGGGGTGAATTCTTTTGCACTGAGTCCAGGAACAAAGCTGAATAATTTCTACACATCCCTAAGGCAGAACAATGGCTGAGGCAGTGGAGTGGGCCTGAGAGACTCGGATTGAGTTCCTCTCTGCTGTTTGCAAGATATATGACTTTGAGGAAGTCCCTTAACCTCTTTGGGAATTACAATCTCAGCCTCTGTTACTTAGCTCTAAGCTTCTGACTGTCATGGACTGAAGACTCTGTTTTAAAAGGTACAACATTGCCTGGTGTCATCTGTGACAACAGTCCTGACAACCCCGCCAGCCAAATCCTCAAAGTCAGTCACTTTTCACTTCTGGATGATGGGATTGGCTCCCACATACAGCACTATTACTGTGTGCCAGGCACTGTAATAAGCCTCAGTCATGTGGGTTAAAAGCCCAGCCTCTGGGTCCAGGATACCTGAGCTTACCCCTACATCAGCATAACTCTGAGCAACTTACTTAACTTCTCTGTGACTCAGTTTCCTCATCTGTAAAATGACAATAATGATGATGATAATAGCACCTGTAATTCTGACCCTATTTAGAAAAAGGGTCTTTGCCAGTGTAATTAAGGATCTTGAGATGAGATCATTCTGGATTTCGGGTGGGCCCTAAATTCAGTGACTAAGGTCCTGATAAGAGAAAAGAGGGAAATGTGACATACACAGACACAGGGAGAAAGGCCTTGTGCAGACAGTGATTAGAGAGATGCAGCCATAAGCCAAAGAATGCCAGCAGCCAGCAGAAGCTGGAAGAGGCAAGAAAGGAATCATCTCCAGAGACTCTGGCCCTCTTGACACCTTGATTTTGGGCTTCTGTCTTCCAGAATTGTGAGAGAATAAATTTCTGTTGTTTTAAGTCACCAAGTTTGTGGTAGTTTGTTGTGGTAGCCCTAGGAAGCTGATACAGATGATAATAGTACATCTACCTCACAGGATTATTGGGAGGGTTAAATGAGTGGTTACATTTAAAGTGCTAAGAGTACAGGGTGCCTGGTTGGCTTAATCGGTTGAGCCTCTGCCTTCAGCTCGGGTCTGGAGCCCAGGGTCCTGGGATCAAGCCCCACATGCTTTTCCCTTTCCCTCTGGCTGCTGCTCCCCCTGCTTGTGCTCTGTCTCAAATAAATTAATAAAATCTTAAAAAAAATAAAGTGCTAAGAGCAGAATCTCGAATACAGTGAGGGCTCTTGAAATAGAGGCTACTATGTATTGTTAGCTCATTGGATCTTACCTAGCAACCCTATGAAGTAGGTACTATTATGACTCCCATTTTGCACATGGAGAAATGGAGGCTTAAAGAGGCTGAGCAAAGGTGAGCTTGTCTGGACCCTGCTCTAGCTTGAGCCACCCTTCAGAAGTCTGTGGAGTTGAACTTTCCGCTCATGGATCCTGGTTGGCTCGGTGACCCCTCATGATGATGCTTTCTCAGCAAAGATTCTCTGGTACTGATCCACCAAGACCAGAAGGTATAGAGAAGACCTCCCATGTAATGGTGTTTATTCCTTCTGGATTCATTTTACCAGCCCTGGTCTTGGCACAGGCTCTGCTCCAACCGAGCCAGGCTCTGTCTACACTTAGTTGTTTGATTGTCCTATGACCTGACCTCACTGGGTAGCCTCAGCATCTCATCACAAGAGACAGGTGTGTGCTGCCTAAAAGGCCACACACTCCCTCTCCAGAGACTTCAAAGACCTCTGATGATTTCTTATTTACCCCTATGCTGCTGAGTGTAGATTATACAAATGATTAGAAATAAGTCAGATCGCTTAGAGTAAGGCAAAGCCCTTGCTTGCAAGGTCCACATGCAAGTAACCTGGTTACCTACCTGACCATCTTTTATTATTCTCCCCTGCATCACTCTCCAGCCACACTGACCTCGTGGCCCAGTACTGTCCTACCTCAGGGCCTTTGCACATGCAGTCTGGTTGCCTTTAATGCTCTTGCTCAACAGATATGCATGCTTTCTTTTTTACTCCCTTGACTATCATCAATATCACCATCTTAGGCCTTTCTTAATCAACTTATCCTTCCTCTTCACCTTTTCTGCTTTTTCGCCCTCCTTAGCACTTATAATTATGTAACATGCCATAAATTTTACTTACCTTGTTTATTGTCTTTTCTTCCAAACTACAATAAAAGTACCATGAGGATGGGGATGCTTATCTGTGTTGTTGACTGCTATAGCTCAGAGCCTAGGACAGGGCTAGTGCACAGTATAATGCATTCTGTAAATAATTGTTGAGTGACTAACTGAAAGAACGAATGAAGCATAGCCCCTCTCCAACAATAGCTATGGAACTCCCGAACTGAAATGGGTTAATTCATGAAGTATCTAGAAGTAGCACACGAAGAGAGAACTACTGGAACAATTGAGCTTTGAAGCATATGGAGGGAACATAGCCTCTTATTGAGCTTGATTTTGAAGGAGACAAGGAAAAGGATGTGGTGGAGAAAGAGGGGAATAGAATTCTAAGTGATGGAAATCTCAGATTTCTCAGGAAAAGTGAGAATCTAAAATTCACTTATTCATTCAACTGGGAATACAGCAATGAACAAGTCAGAAGAACTCAGGGTACTTACATTCTAGTGGTCATAATGTCGGGCAGTATGATCTTGGAGAAAAATGTCTGCTTATTGAAATGGTGAGACAGGAAGGGCTTACATTTCCACAGGGTGGAGAGGTCTAGATCAGTATGGCTTTCATCTGGCAGACTGTAGGAAGCTACCTTAGATTCTCGATCTGGAAGAGCCCTGGGAATGTCTGTCATGGGAGATTTATGAAGCAACAGGAAGGATGGATTCTTTTTTTTTTTTTTTTTAAAGATTTTATTTATTTATTCGACAGAGATAGAGACAGCCAGCGAGAGANCTGAAGCAACAGGAAGGATGGATTCTTTTTTTTTTTTTTTTTAAAGATTTTATTTTTTTATTCGACAGAGATAGAGACAGCCAGCGAGAGGGGGAACAAAAGCAGGGGGAGTGGGAGAGGAAGAAGCAGGCTTCCAGCNCTCATAGCGGAAGAGCCTGATGTTGGGGCTCGATCCCATAACGCCAGGATCACGCCCTGAGCCGAAGGCAGACGCTTAACCGCTGTGCCACCCAGGCGCCCCGGAAGGATGGATTCTGATAGGGAAGGGCATTAGAAAGAGTGGGAGGTATGAGAAAGGGCTGTTGTACAGAGGTGGAAGTGGCTGGAGGAGGGTAGATAATCACCATAGAAGAGAGTGTGTCAAAAGTGCCTGGAATGAACTGAGAAATAGAGAAAGGATCTTAAAGCCCCGGAGTGTGAGACCAATCTAAATGTGTGTCACCAAGAGCAACTACTTGATGGAAAGGAAAGAAGATAGTAGAGATGGTGCAGGGACTTTGATGCTGGGATTTGGGACCAGATTAGGCCAGATTGGGACCAGTCCCTAACTTCAGTGACTGTCCCATCACTCAGCTTTGTGAAGGCCCACAGGAAGGACAACAGTACTTCATTGCTGTTTACCCTCTAAGCTTGTCTGTGTTTGCTCTTCTCTATATGACAAGCCAAGCTTAATCTGAATGTAACCCATTAAACTGGAAATGGTCTGAAACTAGTGAGTTACACAGGATCTGCAGAGTAAAACTTTGGTTGTTTTTTGCCTGAAACCTACCCATCTTCAAACACTCCAAATCTTTTTATTAATGAAGTAAATTTTTAAGATATTACATCTTTGGTATCATGAAGTAGAGATGGCTGAGATTTCTCTGGCAGAATTTTGATCTTCACTTTAAGAGGATGCTAGCATTTGATGTCAGGATAACTGTTTGTGTAAGAATCATATGGTCATTTTTCTTTTTTGTTCTTTTCCTCTGACATAGCTAATGGGCATGAAATCAATCTGTTTTCTCAAAGCTTGGGTTTCCTTCAGTTTTGTCTCTCAGGTGAAGAGCTGAACTTTCTACCTGACTCTCACCTTAAATAGAAACATTTTCTCACCGGTCATATGAAAGGGAAAAAATGGGAGGGAAGTGGCAGTCTTGAATTCTCCACTATAGTAAGACAATTCAAAGGAAAACAACAAAACACTTTGCCATTAGATATTTTGATAAAAAGTATTTCTTGAAATTGTTTTTTGAAATGCCATTTCACAATGGTGTGATAGAAACTGAATTTCTGTTATCTTCAAGGTAAATGAAGGGCTTTCAGGAAAGTGGGGGAGAGACAATCACTGTGAATTTTCCATAACAGAATTTGACTGTAGCAGTCATGGCATCTGAAAGAGCTCTAGGGGTCAGAGAAGAGGGGGCTGTAACCTAAATGGTTCCCTTTTTATGAGCACATCCCAGCTAAGTCCCCCCGAGACCCCCAGGTCTAGTGGTATGGCTAGTACAACATCCTAAGAAGAGTCTGGCTTCCAGCATGTGATAAGGGCTTTTGAAAACTACCTGCCATGAGCCATAGAAAACATGGTTGTATTTTAAGTACTCCTCCCTGGTAATCTAGACAGTTACATGAAAAACAAATTTACGAAATCCATCTGGTCCAATGTCCCCCAAGATACAGATGTAGTGAAAAGAAGGGGCACATGCACCCCAATGCTCATAGCAGCAATGTCCACAATAGCCAAACTGTGGAAGGAACCAAGATTCCCTTCAACAGATGAATGGATAAAAATGTGGTTCATATATACAGTGGAATATTACTCAGCCATCAGAAAGGATGAATACCCACAATTTGCATCAACATGGATGGAACTGGAGGGGATTATGCTAAGTGAAATAAGTCAAGCAGAGAAAAACAATTATTTCAGTCATATGTGGAATATAAATAAGAGCATGGAGGACCACAGGGAAAGGGAGGGAAAACTGAATGGGAAGAAATCAGAGAGGGAGACAAACCATGAGAGACTCTGGACTCCAGGAATCAAACTGAGGGTTACAGAAGGGAGGGGAGTGAGGGGATGGAGTAACCGGGTGATGGGTATTAAGGAGGGCACATGTGGTGATGAGCATTGGGTGTTATATGCAACTAATGAATCTTTGAACACTCCATCAAAAACTAATGATGTACTTACTTTATGATGGCCAATTGAACATAAATAAATGAATAAATAAATAAATAAATAAACAAACACACAAACTTAGCCATTATTATTTTACTTTTTTGTAATAAAGCTTTTAAAAATTGTGTATGAAAAATTCCTAAAGTTTCTCTGTGACCTAAGTTCTTTTTCTTTTTTTTTTTTTTCTAAGATTTTATGCATTTATTTGACAGAGATAGAGACAGCCAGGGAGAGAGGGAACACAAGCAGGGGGAGTGGGAGAGGAAGAAGCAGGCTCATAGCGGAAGAGCCTGATGTGGGGCTCGATCCCATAACGCCGGGATCACGCCCTGAGCCGAAGGCAGATGCTTAACCGCTGTGCCACCCAGGCGCCCCCCTAAGTTCTTTTTCTTATCGTATCTGTAAAAAGAATATGATGAAAGTCTTCATTATATTCTGATAATACAGATGTCATTGCAACAGCTGGGCAAATATGGAAAAGTGTATTTCCAGCTGTTCAGGAATAATAATGTTAGTAAATAATCTCATTAGGAAATGGAAGAGACAGAGTCATGTCAAACTGTTTCCCACGTCAGGGCTTTTGCAACTGCTGTTCCCTCTTTCTGGAATGTTCTTACTCCTTTTCATAGCTGGTGTTTTCTCATCACCCAGGTCTCAGTCAAATGTCACCTTCTCGGAGAGGCTTTCCTGACCCTCAGTTGAATCTTCCCACCCCAACTCTGCTGCATTTCCTAATCCTTCATTCTAATTTCCATTAAACTGTATAACATCCCTTAGTTTTAATTTCTTCTTAGTATGTATTGTGACCTGGAGTCGCTGATTTATGACTTCTGTTCTGGCTTATTTATCTCCCCAGCCAGATTGTGAACTCCAAAGAGCAGGGACCTTGTTGGTCTTTGTCACTACTAAGATTAGTGCCCAAGTAGATGTGGAAGGAAAATGAGATAGCAAAATTGTCATATTTATGAAAACAAAATAACTAAATGGATTTTTTTTGAACAGCTTGAGGGAGTAAAGCATTCAAAATTCAATTAAAATAGAAACTGCTGCAATGTGCTGCCCTTGGGTATTAGCTTTATAATTGTTCATCCAAAGTGCTGCTTGTTTTGAGCTGTGTTTGTCAGTATCAACACTTTGGGAACTGAGGCGAATAGTACCTAGGGGGTTTTTTGTCCAGATTCCAGAGTCCTGGCGTCAAACAGGATACTTCTGCCACACCAGTTATATCAGGATATTTTGGCTTCGAAGTATTAAAATCCTGACTCTAACTGGGTCAAAGCATAAGTCTCATGGGAAGATTGGAGCAGGGATTATTCTTTTAACAGTTCAAAATGCTATCAAAGACTCAAGTTCTGTCCATCTCTCTGTTCTGACACCATTGAAAGTCGTCTTATCCAGGCAGGGCAATGTCTGAGGAAGACGAGAATGCTGCCTTTCTTTTCCTAAACTTGCTCCAGCAGACTTCCTCCAGGGTCTCATGGTCCATTTTTGGGTACAAATCCATTGTTGAACTAATCATTGGTGAGGGAATGAGATTATGCACAACAATAAGGCCTGACTCTGAGCCAGAGGCTGCGGTGGTGGTGGTGGTGGAGTGTATCATTTTCCCATGAGTTATGTGGACTGCTTGGGGAGTGGCAGTCATCTGAACAAAACTGAGATTCTTTTGGGAAGGGAGAAGGAGGGGAAGTGCTGTATATTTCATCTATTGTTCCTATGTTTGGAAGCAGTAGCTAATGGGGTTGCTAAAACTTTTCTCCTAAGTTTTGTACTGTTTGGTCTAATGAGTAAAGACTGGTTCAAGATTCTAGAGGTTGCTGAGCAGACTGGACACCCATACAGTTACAGTCCTTTGGATTAAGTCCAAGCTTCTGCTCAAGAGCTTGGGGAGGAGCTCCTGTTTCAGCATGCGGGGGCTGCTGCTGTTCAAGAGGGAGATCCAGAGGGGGAGAGTCGGTCAGGCTCCTCTTCTAGCTGTTTTAATCCCATGCCCTGTCTTTAGAGAAGTGCGATCTATTCTGCAGAGCCTATCTCATTCCATGTGTTTCTTTTTTTTTTTTTTAAGATTTTTATTTATTTAATTGACAGAGACAGCCAGCGAGAGAAGGAACACAAGCAGGGGGAGTGGGAGAGGAGGAAGCAGGCTCATAGCAGAGGAGCCTGATGTGGGGCTCGATCCCACAACACAGGGATCACGCCCTGAGCCGAAGACAGATGCTTAACTGCTGTGCCACCCAGGCGCCCCTCCATGTGTTTCTTTATTGCTTTATCCTATCCTTCTTCCCCAAAGCCTAAGAAAAAAGTTTAGGGATAGTTTGGAAAGTTGAGAGAGGAAGAGAGTGAGTTGTCAGAATGGAGGGAGTGGGGCAGCTTTCCATTTCTTGTTCACTTCTGCTATATGCTCTGTTTGTAATGATCAAAGTAACTTGTGCCTTTTATATAATTCTCTGCTTGGAGCTTTATTATGTCCCACAACAGGTTGAGACTAAGAATAGATGAGATAATGTGAATGATGAAATGTTCAAAATTCCGCAGACTCTAAACCATTACCAATTACAACACATAAGTGTGGTTGAAATGCAAGGGATTTGTCAAGCCAAAAAATGGCATGGAGTATTGGGACTTTGATGTTTGATGATATATTCTGAATACTTATTAACATCTTAAACATTTTCTGGTAGATTTGAAAAATGAGAGCAATCCTTGCCTTTTTGTTATTGCCTGTACTCTCATAGACCAGTATGATCTATTAAACTGACAATTTGGGATTCTTCCCTGTCCTCATTCTTTATCTGGTCATTGACCTAATTCTGTCCATTTTCCTTACCACAGCCACTAACTCAGTCTTGGCCCTTATCACAGGACAGACAAATCCTTTTGCTCTTGAATTATTTCCCTATTACTTCGCAAGTGTTGTAGGGATAAAGATGAACTTTTATCTATCTTTGATGTCTCCAGATAGCTAGCACAAGACCTTACCAAAAGTGGAGGGAAATCAATGTTTATTGATTTCTGGTATTTTCTTTTCTGCTTTTGGTTTTAGAGTCTGAACTGAAGAATTTTTGTTCCAGAAATATACTGATCATCCTTGGCTTCTCCTCTATCGCGGCTGTGATTGCTTTGATTGCTGTGGGGCTGACCCAGAACAAACCATTGCCAGAAAATGTTAAGGTAACAAATCTGAGGGGTCTGGCTGAGGTGCGGTGGGGGGAGGGAAACGAGGTTATGGTAAAACAGAGCATACAGGAGGGGTGGAGGTTCTGGCAGCCCGTGAGCAAGTCAATATCCACTGGATTAGGGAGGTAAAATGGAATGATGCTCATTCTGGAAGAGGGAATGTCTTGAATCAATTAGTGGTAGGAAGATAATTGTCTTTATGCTTATTCAGCAATAATTATTGTTAGTACTTTAAGAGAAACAAATACTTTATTCAGTATATCCAGATATGTGCTGATATTTTGTGGTGCTATTTTGTGCTGATATTCTATGATCTAGTACTATCTCTACTTCTTATTCATTGTTTCACCATGCATGTGTCACAACACTGCACTCTCTGATCTTATTACGCAATCATTATTACTATCATCAAAATAATAAAATTTATTAGAGAGCATTCTATAAAGCACTTTGAAAGTCAAAGATTGTGGAGAAGACTTATTCCTCATCTTCAAAATATTAAAGAAAGCAGCAAAATCAATGAAAAAAACCCACGGAGAACACATACATATATCAACTATAGTGAACTGAAATGAATTCATAGATGAACAGATTTCTTGAAAATTTCCACATTTGAAGAGGCAGTTAAATCATTAAAAATAATTAGGGTCATTAACTCTGCTGTGATTTATTTCTGCTTCCTTTCAAATTCATCAAAGTAAAATTTCTGAGACATAAGTAGCTTGTAATGTCATTATTTTATTTAATCTGTTAATTAAAAAGCATGTGGAAAATTTAAATTTATGTTGTAAATACACCATTTTAAACTTTCATTGAAATTAAATAAATGTATAAGTAAATAAATCTAAAAGGGCCCAGAATATACCAATATGCTAATGTTGTGCATATTGGCACATATGTACACATAGACGATGACATGTCCAGAAATTAACTTGACCATGGAGGCTCTGGAATACATGGGCATGAGTTTATTTTATTGTATTTGAAGATACTAAACTGTGAGACTGGAAAGATGGATGCATATGCCAGGCTTCTAAAACTTTTGCCACCCACCCAAATCAGTTGCTGTATAGTGGAGGCCTGGATGTTACATTGGCATTCCTTTGCGACATGAGCTCAACTCAGTGTTGCTGTGCACAGCAACCCCTTTGTCAGTTCAGAAGGCTGATATTATCTCTTTTTCAATGGTCTCTTGCCTTTTAATGTTGAGTGATGTTGGCTCTCTTGGCAAAACTTCACTCACAGTTAAAGCCTCGTGACATTTTGGTTCTGCGGTTTACCAGCTCCAAAAGTACATGATTGCGTTCTTGATTTGACCTTTTTATATGTTCATTATTGCATCACTGGAGAGGGGTACTGCCTAGGAGGCAAAATCCATGACAGACTTGAGCTCTGTGTTCCCAGTGTATACTTCTGGTCATGGATGACCTTCCTGCATTCGCAATGGTCATCATTGACTCTGTTGTGGTTCTGTTTTGTGTTGGCCCCACAAAATGGAACAGGTCTTTAAATAAGAGGTATGAGTATTTGAATAGTAGACAGTGGCATATGAAATGAATCTTTATAGCAATATCACTGGTTTATTTTACACAAAGATCATTTTATGTATGCAAACTAGTCATTTATTAAGGTCATACGCTAATTTTAATAAAATTGCTGGCATATATTGAGGGCAAAAATATTTTAGGAACTTGTCTTTGGTGATGGCTTTAAGCTATATATGCTGCCCAATTTGATAGTCATTAGCCATATGTAGCTATTTCAACTTAAGTTAATTTAAATAAAATAAAATAAAATAATTTTGTTCCTTAATTGCACTAGCCATATTCCAAGCACTCAATAACCTCATGTGGCTGGTGGATACTAAATTGGACAGTGCAGACATAGAACATTTCCACTGCAGAAAGTTCAATTGGACATTGCTGCTTTAGAGCATACTCTTTGATAATATCTCTGGAATCATTTAAAACTAAGTTTGAGGAATAAAGTATATGATAAACCATTATAAGATCTAAAATAAGGAACAAGAAATGAAACTTTTTCTTGTGTGGTTTGTAACCTAATACCAGGATCATCCCAGATACCATGAGCTAAGTTTGAGTAGTTTGTTGGAATAAATTTATTTCCTTTCAAAAATGATGGTTTAAAGGAAAACATTATTTCAATATCTGTACCTGGTACATTTGTTTTAAAAACATATAACATCAAACTTCCAGGGAAGATGGTGGAATAGGAGGACCCTAAGCTCACCTCATCCCATGGAACAAGATAACACCCACATCAGTGTAAATAACCTAGAAAATGATCTGAAGATTGACAGAACAGACTTTTCACAGCTAAACGTAGAGAAGAGGCCATATCAAAGAGGGTAGGAAGGGTGGAGACACATTTGGAAGCTAAATGGACCTGTCTGTAGGAGGGAGGAACAATACAGGCATGGAAAGGGGAGAGGACCAGACCGTCACACCAAGCACCCCAGGTGCACAGGGATCCTGCGTGAAACCAGAGGGGCCTAATTTCCGAGGTTCTTATAATCAGCAGGGATTAATGCCTGGAAATTTGAAAATTACTGGGCTCAGTTCTGGAAGAGCCAGGAGGGTGAGAGGAAACTGAGTCCCCACCATTAAAGAGACAGCACCCTTAAACAAGCAGCCCTGTGGAGATACAGCATAGAAGCAGCAGTTTGAAAAGCACCTGGGGTGTGCGGGAGGGAGATTTGTTTACTAATCTCAGAGCATGTGCTTGGAGGGGCAGGAATCATTGGGAGACTTCTCCAGGAACAAAGGATTTGGTGGATGCCATTTCCTTCCCCCACCCTCCACACTGTGAACCAGCACTTCTCCAACACTACTGAAATTGCTAACAGCCTGCCCCACCCTTGTGTTCTCCTGTGGACATGCTGGCTCCAGCCAAGCCTCATTCCAGGTCTCCTATCACAACAGGCCTTACTAATACCACCCACCCTGCCCCCAAGTGCTTCTTGGGATCCACCTCCTCCAATCCAGCCAGCCTTGGTTCTGGTGGCTACAGGTCCCCTTTCACAACAGACCTAAGCAAACCTTGCTAACACTGTGAGCCCCACCCCCCATCTCTGCATTCTCCTGTGTACCTGCCCCCTCCAGTATGCCCTTGGCCAAAGCCCATCCAAAGTGATGCCACAAGCCTGGCAGTGTGTGAGCAGCCCTAATAGGCTAGCACCATTCCAAAGTGACTCCTGCCCTGGGGAGAGCGGAAGATAATCACACATACCAGTCTGATTGCAGCCCCAACAGTGGGCTGGCAGCAGATGTCTGGTCTGACTGCAGATCCTGCACCTATGAAAGCCTCTCAGAAGACAACACAAGGAAAGTGCCCTACAGTTTGGTGTTACTGCATCTCGGGCAAACTCCTGGTCTGGCTCAACTCAAGCTGAAAGTGACCCTAGACTGGCCCACTAACAACACAGGGACCAAACTCTGCCCATAACAGGCAAATAGAGCCATCACAGACAATTGAACCGAAGGCAAAAGCAGCTCAGCTGCAACAGCAGGACACATGCATCACACATAGGAGATACCCCCGAAGTGCCAGGTTCTGGTGAAGAGGGGACACTGCATGGCAGGGCACTATGGGACCTCTTCTTTATAAGGCCTATTACTGTCAAGTACATGAGACATAGCTGTCTTTCTTAACACACAGAAACAGATTCGGAGAGATAGACAAAATGAGGAGACAGAGGAATATATCCCAAATGAAAGGACAGGACAAAATCACAGCAAGAGAGCTAACAAATGGAGATAAGTAATATGCTTGTAGAGAATTTGAAGTAATGGTCACAAAGATACTCACTGGACTTGAGAAAAGAGTGACACTCTTAACAAAGAGATAGAAAACAAAAAAGAGGGGCACCTGGGTAGCTCAATTGCTTGAGCAAACATAAGTTAAAGGAATTCATGACCACTACCAGAAATGTTAAAGGGGACTCTTGAGAGTAAAGGAAACACCATAAGCACAGGAGTAAGAAAAATAGGAAGCACAAAGGCAGTGTAAATAAGTATATCTATAAAAATCAGTCAAGGGATTCACAAAATAAAAGGATGTAAAGTATTATACCATATACTTAAAACGTGGGGAGAAAGGAATAAAGAATGGATTCAGACTTAAGCAACAATCAATTTAACATAGACTGCTAGATGCATAAATGTTATATATAAAGGTAATGGTAACCACAAATCAAAAGCCAGTAATAGATACGCAGAAAATAAAGAGAAAAGAATCCAAGTATATCACTTAAGAAAGCCCGGAAACCATGAGAGAAAACAGCAAGAGAAGAAAAGAACAGAGAAGAACTACAAAAACAACCATAAAGCAAGTACCAAAATGGCAATAGTACATATATATCAATAATTAGTTTGAATGTAAAGGACTAATTGCTGTAATCAAATACATACAGTGACAGAATGGATAAAAAAACAAGACCCATCTATATGCTGCCTACAAGAAACTCATTTCAGACCTAAAGACATATGCAGATTGAAAGTGAGGGGATGGAAAAGCATTTATCATGTAAATCAAAGTGAAAAGAAAGCTGGGGTAGCAATACTTATACTGTACAAAATGGACTTTAAAAAAAGACTATAAAAAGAGACAAAGAAGGACACTATATAATCATAAAGGGAACAATCCAACAAGAAGATATAACAATTGTAAATATGCACCCAACATGGCAGCACCCAAATACATAAAGCAGCTAATAACAAACATAAAGGAAGTAATCAATAGTAACATAATAATAGTAGGGGATTTTAACATTCCACTTACATCAATGGATAGATCATCTAAACCGAAAATCAACAAGGAAACAGTGACTTTGAATGATATATTGGACTAGAATAATCTAACAGATATATTCACAACATTCTATCCTAAAACAGCAGAATATATATTCTTTTCAAGTGCAAATGAAACATTGTCCAGAATAGATCACATATTGGCCACAAAACAAGTCTCAACAAATTCAAAAAGATTGAAGTATACTATGCATCTTTTCCAACTACAACACTGTGAAACTAGAAATCAACCACAAGCAAAAATCTGGAAAGAGCATGAAGATTAAATAGCATGCTACTAAACAATGAACAGGTCAACCAAGAAATCAAAGAAGAAATAAAAGAAAATACATGTAGACAAATACAAATGAAAACATAATGGTCCAAAATCTTTGGGATGAAGAAAAGCTGTTTTGAGAGGGAATTTCATAGCAATGCCGGCTTACCTCAAGAAGCAAGAAAAATCTTAAACAACCTAACTTTACACCTAAAGGAGCTAGAAGAAGAACAAACAAAACCCAAAACCACTAGAAGGAAGGAAATAATAAAGATTAGAGCAGAAATAAATGAAGTAGAAACTGAATAGACAGTACAACCGATCAATGAAACCAGGAGCTGGTTCTTTGAAAAGATAAACAAAATTGATAAATCTTTGGCCAGACTCATCAAAAAAAAAAAAAGAGAGAGAGAGAGAGAAAGAGGTGACTCAAATAAACAAAATTAGAAATGAAAGAGGAGAAATAACAACCAATATGACAGAAATACAAAGGATTATAAGAGATTCTTCTGAAAAATTATATGCCAACAAACTGGACAACCTAGAAGACATGGATAAATTCCTAGAAATATATACCCCCCCAAATCTGAATCAGGAAAAAATAGAAACATTGAGTAGACCTATTATCAGCAATGAAATTGAATCAGTAATCAAAAAACTCCCAAAAAACAAAAATCCAGGACTAGACTATTTCTTGGTGAATTCTACCAAACATTTAAAGAAGAACTAATACCTAGTCTTCTTAAACTATTCCAAAAAAATAGTAGAGGAAGGAAAACTTCCAATTTCATTCTATGAGGCCAATATTACCCTGATACCAAAACCAGATAAAGACACTACAAAAAAAGAGAACTACAGGCCAATAGCTCTGATGAACATAGATGCAAAAATCCTCAACAAAGTATTAGCAAACCAAATCCAACAATACACTAAAAAAAATCATTCACCATGATCAAGTAAGATTTATTCCTGAGATGCAACGGTGGTTCAATATTTGCAAATCAATCAACATGATACATCACATTAACAAGAGAAAGGATAAAAATCATATGTTCATCCCAATAGATGAAGAAAAAGCATTTGACAAAGTACAAAATCTATTCATGATAAAAACTCTCAACAAAGTAGGTTTAGAGGAAATATACCTCAGCATAACAAAGGCCATATATAAAAACACAAACAAACCTACAGCTAATGTCATAATGGTGAAAAACTGAAAGCTTTTCCCCTAAGATCGGGAACAAGACAAAAATGCCCACTCTTACCACTTTTAGTCAACATAGTACTGGAAGTCCTGGCCACAGCAATCAGACAAGAAATAGAAATAAAAGGCATCCAGATTGGTAAGGAAGAAGGAAAACTTTCACTATTTGCAGATGACATCATACTATATGTAGAAAACCCTAAAGACTCCTCCAAAAAACTGCCAAAACTGATAAATGAATTTAGTAAGGTCAGAGGATACAAACAATATATAGAAATCCATTGCATATCTATATACTATACATCTATAATGAAATAACAGAAAAAGAATGTAAGAAACAATCCCATGGGGTACCAGGGTGGCTCAGTCAGTTAAGCATCTGCCTTCAGCTCAGGTCATGATACTGGTGTCCTGGGACCAAGCCCTGTGTCGGGCTTCCTGCTCAGTGGGGAGTCTGCTTCTCCTTCTCTCTCTCTGCCCCACACCCTGCCCTCACTGTGCGTGCTTTCTCTCTCTCTCTCTCTCTCTCTCTCTCTCTCTCTCTCGCTTGGTCTCTCTCTTTCAAATAAATAAATAAAATCTTAAAATTAAAAAAAAAAGAAAGAAAACAATCCCATTCACAATCGTACCAAAAAGAATAAAATGCCTAGGAGTAAACTTAACCAAGGAGGTGAAAGCCTTGTACCCTGAAAACTATAAAACACTGATGAAAGAAATTGAAGATGACATAAACAAATGAAAGATATTCCATGCTCATGGACTGGGAGAACCAGTATTGTTAAAATATCCATACTACCCAGGGGCGCCTGGGTGGTGCAGTCGTTAAGTGTCTGCCTTCAGCTCAGGGTGTGATCCCGGCGCTGTGGGGTGTACCCCAAATCAGGCTCCTCTGCTGTGAGCCTGCTTCTTCCTCTCCCACTCCCCCTGCTTGTGTTCCCTCTCTTGCTGGCTATCTCTATCTCTGTTAAATAAATAAAATCTTAAAAAAATATATCCATACTACCCAAAGCAATCTATAGATATAATGCAATCCCTATCAAAATACCAAGAGTATTTTTCACAGAACTAGAACAAACTATCCTAAAATGTACATGGATCCAAAAAGACCCTGAATAGCCAGAGCAGTCTTGAAAAAGAAGAACAAAACTGGAGATACCACAATCCCAGATTTCAAGGTATACTACAAAGCTGTAGTACTAAAAACAGTATGGTCCTGGCACAAAAATAAATGCACAGATCAATAGAACACAATTATACGGTCAGTTAATCTTTGACAAAGGTGGCAAGAATGCGCAATGGGAAAAAGATAGTCTCTTCAACAAATGGTGTTGGGAAAACTGGAGAGCTGTATGCAGAAGAATGAAACTTGACTACTTTTTTACACCATACACAAAACTAAACTCAAAATGGATTAAGGACCTAAATGTGAGACCTGAAACCATAAAAATCCTAGAAGAGCACAGGCAGTAATTTCTTTGATGTCAGCTGTAGCAACATTTTTCCAGATATGTCCCCTGAGGCAAGGGAAACAAAAGCAAAAATAATCTATTAGCTTCTGCACAGCAAAGGAAATGACCAACAAAACTAAAAGACAACCTACTGAGTGGAAGATGATATTTTCAAATGACATACCCAATAAAGGGTTAGTATTCAAAATATATAAAGAACTTATGCAGCACAACACAAAAAAAACAAATAATCCAAATAAAAAATGGACAGAAGACACGAATGGACATTTCTCTAAAGAAGACATACAGATGGCCAACAGACACGTGAAAAGATGCTCAACATCCCTCATCATCAGGGAAATACAAATCAAAACCACAATGAGATATTACCTCACACCTGTCAGAATGGCTAAAATAAAAAACACAAGAAACAATGAGTGTTGGTGAGGATGTGGAAAAAAGGGAACTGTTGTGCACTGTTGGTGGGAATGCAAACTGATGCGGCCACTGTGGAAAACAGTATGGAGCTTCCTCAAAAAGTTCAAAATAGAACTACCATATGATCCAGTAATTCTACTCCTGGATATTTGCCCAAAGAACACGAAAACATTAATTTGGGAAAAGATATGTGCACCCCTCTGTTTATTGCAACATTATTTACAATAACCAAATTGTGGATGCAGCGCAAGAGTCCATTGATAGATGAATGGATAAAGAAGATGTGGTATATATACACAATGGAATATCATTCAGCTATAAAAAGAATGAAATCTTGCCATTTGCAACAAAATGGATAGAACTAGAGGATATAATGGTAAGTGAAATAAGTCAGAGAAAGACAAATACCATAAGTTTTCACTCACATATGGAATTTAAGAACAAAACAAGTAAAAAAGACAAACCTAAGAACAGACTCAACTATAGAGAACAAGTTGATGGTTACCAGAGGGCAGGTGGGTGGGGGGGATGGGTGAAATAGGTGGCGTATACTTACATGATGAGAACTGAGTAATATATAGAATTGTGGAATTACTATGCTGTACACCTGAAACTAATATAACATTGTATGTAACTGTACTGGAATTAAAATAAATAAAAACGTATCATCTCTTCATGACCATACCCCATTCAGCAGCTTGAATTCATGTATCAACAATTATGTATTAAGTATCTGTATTAGGTACTATATTAGCTACAGAATTGGGAAGCCAGTATAGATATGACTGAGCTATCTGGGGAAGGAAACACATTTAATAGATGATACAAATTATTAATTACAGTTGTGATGAGTGCCACCAAGTGAAAGTTTTGGGAGCCAGGGCGGTCTTCCCTGAAAGAAATGACATTTACAGTAAAATTTGAAGTATGATTAGAAATTAGCTGAGGGGCGCCTGGGTGGCATAGCGGTTGAGCATCTGCCTTCGGTTCAGGGCGTGATCCCGGCGTTATGGGATCGAGCCCCACATCAGGCTCCTCTGCTATGAGCCTGCTTCCCTCTCCCACTCCCGCTTGTGTTCCCCTCTCTCGCTGGCTGTCTCTCTGTCAAAAAAATAAAAATCTTAAAAAAAAAAAAGAAATTAGCTGAGATAGAGGATAGAGTGTATTCCAGGCAAAAGGAAAGCAAGTCCAAGAATCTCACGGATAAAGATGGTGAGGGAGGTGGTTCAGTCAGAGTCTTGCAAGTCAGGTTGAGGATTTTAATTTTAATCCTAAAATCAATGAGAAGATAGTAATTTTTTTTTTAAAGATTTTTATTTATTCATTCGACAGGGATAGAGACAGCCAGCGAGAGAGGGAACATAAGCAGGGGGAGTGGGAGAGGAAGAAACAGGCCCACAGCAGAGGAGCCTGATGTGGGGCTCGATCCCGGAACGCCGGGATCACGCCCTGAGCCGAAGGCAGACGCTTAACCGCTGTGCCACCCAGGCGCCCCAGAAGATAGTAATTTGATCAGATTTGTGTTTTGAAAATATCATTCTGGCTGCAGTGAAGTAGAGGGTAGGGTGATAAGCAGATATAGGAGACTAGGTATTACAGTAGTTTGGAAGGAGGAGATTTATAGTTAAATTTTTGAAGAAATTTTTTTTGTTTTTGAAGTATTGGATATCCAAGGAGAAATGTCAAAGCAGCAGTTGGATAATCAGATCTGGACCTCACAGAAGAGGTATAGACCCACAGTGCTCGTTAGAAATATAATGCAAGCCACATTTAGATTTTTCTAGGAGCAACATTTTTAAAAAGTAGAAAGAGATGAAATTAATTTTAATAACATTTAATGTAATTCATTGCATCCAAAATATTATTTCAATATTTTATCAAAATAAAGAATTATTAATGAAATATTTTCCATTATTTTTTTCATGTTATCTTCAAATTCCAGGGTGATTTTTAACTTAAATCACATCTCAGTGGAGACTACAGTTGGCCCTTGAACAATATGGGGGTTAGGAGTGCCACCCCCTGCCACACACAGTCAAAAATCCATGTATAACTTTTGATTCCCTCAAAACTTAATTGCCTACTATCGACCAGACGCCTTATCAATAACAAAACAGTTGATTCACGCATATTTTGTGTATTATATAATACATACTTACAACAATATGAGCTACAGAAAAGAAAATGTGAAGAAAATCATAAGAAAATACATTTATAGGACTCTATTGCATTTATCAAAAAGAATCCATATATAAATGGGCCTTCACAGTTCAAACCTGTGTTGTTCAAGGGTCAACCACCATTACATTTCAAGTGCTCAATAGCCACATGTAGCTAGTGGCTGCCTTATTGGACAGTAAAGGTCTAGACTAAAGATATGTCTCTGATGCCTTTGATGTATTGAAGCCCTAGATGTGGATGAGATTATAAGAAGGGGGTAAAAGGCAAGAAGAGGGCAAGGATCAAGTCCTGAGGAATTCTAGCATTCAAATATAGTGCTTGTAGTTTATAAATCATTTACATTTTTTCTTTCAAGAAATGCTGTGGGGAACGAAAGATTATCCTCACCTTATAGATAAGCAAAATGAGGGCCTTTGAGGTTCTCTTGCTCAAGGCTCAATATCTCATAGATTACTGCAAGAATTAAGTAGGATAAATAAATGTAAATGTGAAGTGATGAGCAGGCATTCTGACCCACTGTGGACACTCAGTGATTGATAGCTCATATTTTATCATCTTTGCAGCCTGTCTGCCTGGTCACAAATTGCCATTTTATCCCCCCTTCTTCCCGTCTAACTCACCCTTGTCCAATCCAGCCCGGGTCAGCCCTCCCATCCTGATGATCCAGTTTGGGTTCAGCTTTGCTGTGGCGGTGGTAGACCCATGCCCAGACCAAATCTAGCAAAACACAAGAACTCCTTATTGTACTGAAGTGTTGTTTACTTGCCCAGCTACTGAGGTGGTAAGGGTATTAAGGATAGGGCCTGGGTTTCATTTGTCTTTGTATGCATTTTATTATTCATTCACTCAACTTACTCACTTAACAAATAGTCAATGACCATCTACTCTTATTTTAGGCCCTAGGTAATAGCAATGAGCAAAACTAGCAAAGTCCTTACCTTCATGGAACTTATGGTCTAGTGGAAGAGATAATCATTAATCAAATAATCACAAAATAAATGTTAAATTACAACCAGCAGTCGGACTTGGCTTCTATGGGGCAACAAGCAGTCCAACTGGTTGCCAAAATAGAAGTTTGCTGACTCAATGAATAGAGTAATATCTTGAACAGGTAAAACTGCTTCCTCCTTGGATGTGAAGAGCATGTGAAGGACCAGCCTGATGGCAGGATTTGTCAGTGTGGGAAGAAGGCCCCTGCCTCTAAATCCCCTGGAGACCAGGGTACCCTATTCTCACCCTGGTGAGACCCTACTTAGTTTGAACCTCCAAGTTGCAGGGTCTGAGAATCTTCACATTGAACAGGCATCCTGGGACATTCTCATGCCACTGAAGTCTGGGAACCACTATCCTACAGATATGCAATGAACACTTTAAAAAGGGGGGAGGGGCTTAATGAACTGAAGAGTCATTTAGCTGTACCTAAGTATCCAAAGGTACCTAAGTGCCTTTGTCCTGGTAGACCTGGGTGGGGAGGAAGCTTTCAGATCTGTTCGGTTCATTACTGCCTTAATTTTCTGCTCATTAGTGAACACTGACATTTAGCGAGTTTTTAGATATTCCTCTTAGCACATTCTACACTCTGGCACACACAGATCCCCACGAAGTTCTCTCGAAGGCACCAGACTGACCCAATACCAGACCACATACCTTCATTAACAGCTGCCACTTCTGTGGAATGCCTGTTGGCTCAGGGACCAGATGCTTTTTATTTCAATCCTAGATCTGCTACTTTCTGCTATGACACTTGGGCAAATAAGTCTCTCTATTCCTTAGCTTCCTTATATGTCAAATGGAGGTGGTTGTGAGGATTACGTGGAATGATACCAGTGACTCACTTATCAGAGTATCCAGCACATCAGAAGCCCTCAGTGGAAACCAGCTGTCCACACTGCTTTGAGGGAGATGAGTTCTATGGAAGTCTCTTTGCTGCTAATGTGTTAATGTCACTGAGCTGGTGCTCCCAGGATTTCCAGCTGCTGCTCAAGGGTAGTGACCTGTCTCCATACATCTGCTTTTTCACAAGGAACTAAAGTGCTATTCTTCATTAAGCATTTGTGATCGTATCTTTTTATGGAGAATTTGGAAGGATTTGCTCCAATTTTGAACCTCAAATTCTCCTGGAAAATATCTATATTATTTTTATTTCACTGGATTTTAATGTTGTCTCGTTTAAAAAACAATACCTGGAGAGGTGCCTTTGTGGCACAGTTGGTTAAGTGGCCGACTCTTGGTTTCGGCTCAGGTCATGATCTCATGTTTGTGGGATTGAGCCCTGAGTGGGGCTCTGTGCTCAGCACGGAACCTGCTTGAGATTCTCTCTCCCTCTCCCTGTGCTCTTCCTGCTTGTGCTCTCTCTCTCTCTCTCTCTCTGAAATAAATAAATCTTAAAACAACAACCAACAACAACAACAACACCTAGAGCTGGATGGTGGTGATGGTTGCACAAAGTGTGAATGTATTTAATGCCACTGAACTGCACACTTGACTGTATACTTAAAACGGTAAATTTATGTTCAGTGTATTTTACCACAATTAACAAACAGCAATAAAACTGTGGTTTGTACTGAAGGTCTAGTAATTGCAATTAGAGAAAAAAGAAAAGCAGAAAATAAATGGTCTCTAATTGTTTATAGGCCATGCCAACATTGCCGTCACTAATGGAGACCTGATTTGTTTATAGAGTACTAGAGTCAAATTCGAAAGGATTATCTTTGTTTATTCAAAAGGACTCACTGAGACAAACTGATGACGTTGCTAAAAGTACAGTTAAAGCTACAGGGACTTTTAAGAAAGACTCTGAAGAATGAAAATGTCTGAAGTGACTGAAAGAAGTTAATTATCTTACTGTTGCCCATCTTCCCTGGCTTATGGGGTTTTTTTTTTGGGTGGTGGTAGTGGTGATGGTGGAACTCGACCCCGATGGTACTACTTTTTATTAGACTGTGAGTATTAAATTCTTTGGGGACTGGAAGGAGTTCAGGAATCATACAATTCTAACCCCCCTCATTCATTCATTTGATTCAACAATTGTTGAATTCCTTCTTTGTGCCTAACATGTGATGGATGCTGGATGTACAGACCTTCCCTGATAATGTAGCTCACATCCTTATGGGGAAGACATACTTTAATCAAATAGCTACATAGACAGGTACTTATGCATCACGGTAAGTGCTGTCTTTAGAGCAAAAATACAGGTACTCTGAGCCATGGATTAGAAAGGAAGAATCAAATCTGAAAAGGTCAGAGAAGACTGGGATCTCAGGTGAAGGGCAATCTGGACTAAGGCTCTGAAACAGAAGCTACATGGCTTATAGGGAACTGAGAGCTGGCCAATGTGATGGCAGGTATTTTCTGAATGAGAAGATTCAGAGGGTTGAACATCCCACTTCTGCAGAGCCAGGAATAGAAGGAGATCGCCTGATGATCCAGTTTTCTATTTCTTTCCACATCTAGGGAGATTTACTCAGATCCCTGGACCTATGACATTTGTGCACGTAGAATTACTTCCATCTTAAGGAGAGTCTTGGCCCTCCACCCCATGGCCTCCAGTGTCTGTGAGCTCAGGGTCTGTGGCCACCCACATCTCCAGGTCTACACCAAAAGCCCTACATTGGTGTCTCCGTGAACCAAGCAAGGTCATTTTTATTGTTCTTTTTCCTGGAACAGTGCTTCTGTTCACTCAGCATAGTTTATGAAGATCAGTTATGATTGCTAAAATCATGTGCATGATCAAAAACTAGCTTAGGATAAAGTTGTATATACACAGTAAGGTTGCAGCCATATAAAAATTTATGTATTTAGGAAAGACTGGAAGGAGATAAAATAACTGATGTCTGGTTGGTAGGATCATAAATGTCTTTTTTCCCCTTTCCCCTTCATTTTATACATGCTATTTAGTAAGCTTTTAGTATTCCTAAATTAGAATGTAATTTTGAAATAATATTAGAGGAATGTCAGATCTCTTCATCACCACACATATTTTTGATTTTTCTTTAATGTGAAGAACGTACTCACAGGGGCTTTTAGAAGTGTTTTTAATATGAGCTACAGAGAAACACTGCATAGGAGTGATAGCATGGTGCAAGGCACGGTGTTGGTCAAAGCATTTCTGTTGGGTAGAGATTTTTATTTCAAACAGAAGTCTGTCATCATGGAGTCTGGGGAATGCTGGCTCAAACAAAGTTAGGCAAGTTTCTCCACTGCCAGACTCTCTGAAGCACTCACTACCTAGTGAGTTTGTGAGCCCAGGAGAGAGAGAGCACTCAGCATTCCCCAACTCCTGGGAAGTCTTCTTTGCCTAGATCCTTGCAGGTTTTGTGTTCTTGGGAACATGTACTGGAAAATGCTGGTACGGTGAAAAGGAACAAATGATGGTGGCTACCCGGGCTCTAGATGGGTCTTTGAAGGCTTTCACTGTCTGTACTTGTTAGGTAGATCCTTGAACTGTACTGGACACAGTCTCTCAGCTCTCAAATAAGATTGCATGGAATGAACTTATAGCTCTAAGATGGGCCAGCAATGAAAATGAGTAAATATGCTGACAATTTTGTAACAAAGAAAGGCAAACTTCCAAAATGCTCAACAGAGTTTTCACACAATCAGGCTTTTATCTGTCCCTCAAGCTGCAAACCATTTCTGAAGAGAAAAAAGATCTGGCACAATTCATCAGGTTAGCATTCCAGTGTGCTGCACACACAAGGTGAAATGCCCTCAGTCCCTGTGTTACAGTGTATATCACCTCCCCCTCAAACACTTGACAAACCAAATGCAGCAAAAACTTTCATTTCTCCACCACCTCACTGTGTAAGGCCTTCCAGAAACAGGCTGATAGAAGCAAGGCTGATTCCTTCGCTCTGCTGGAAGAGTGACTTTCACGTCAACAAAGACAGAAGAGAATGTCCTGATTCCAGATAAAGGCTGCTTGCTGCTGCCGCCTCAGATTTTATCATAGGCCGCTGTGGTTGGAGCATTTTCTGGCAGGAAGAATTCACGGACCCTGCTTGTGAAAAACAGAATTTTCTGCTGTGTAACCCCTGAGCCTCTCTCTCCACCCCAGGAGGCTGCCCTTGGTTCCAAAGGCTCCAGGCCCCGGGCATTCCCCAACTGGCCTGCGACAGTCACTACAAGTCAGTTCTTGGCTTCCTGTCACTGCAAGCCTGCTTCCAGAGAAGTCTGTCCCGCTTGCTTTCTCGCCAAATATACAGGCCTTTTTCTCCTTAAGGGTATAATGCTCATTGCCGTAGGGAGTCCTGCTGTGCCTAACTAGGCCGAGGACACTGGAGATTCGGAGGGTCGAGGACCTGCCCTCTGCTGCACATTGATACTCCCTAATCTGGAGAAACAGAATAAAGCTTGACACCTTAGCAGACTCAGCTTTTAGCTATTGCCAGTGGTCCAGGGAGGTCTCCTGAATCCTCATTCTTGTCTTCTTTCCTCCCCGGAAGTTCTTAGGTTCTTACCAGGTGATAAGACAGTATGGGAGGATATATATCAAACAACTGCTGAGTTAAGCATTATCAAGAGGCAGATAGCATTTTGAGGTCCACAGCAGCAAAGTGTGGTAAGAGTGGTTGGCTCACATTTTAGACATGCCTCCTTTTTCTCTTCCTTCTGCTTCCCCATTTACTTTCCTCCATGTTTCTCTCTAGTAGAGGGATGGTAAATAAAAGTGCAGATACCGTCATGCTCTCTCCACAAGCCCATGGCAGACACTGGTACTCAACCATGGCATTTTTCCTGATTAAACTAGGGACGTAACCAAAGATGAACATTAAATGATCACAAAGGGCATTCAGCAGTCTACTCCTAGGTAAATACCCAAAATAAATGAGAGCTTATATCCACAGAATGACATATGCAAGGATGTTCCTGGCAGCTATATTCCCAATAGTCCCAAACTGGAAACAACTCAAATGTCCATCAACAGTAGAATGGATAAAAATATAGTGCGTATAAAGAAATAGGAACTATTCTACAGCAACGAAAAGGGATGAACTATGGCTGCACACAGTGTGGATGCATCTAAGAGATAGTGTAGAGCAAAAGAAGCTAGATATAAAGGAGGCATATCGTGCGAGTCCCTTTACTGCAGCTCAGAGATAGGCAAAACTCATCTGTGGTGATAGAAATCAAGACAATGGTTACCCTCGGGAGGAACTAACTGAGGGGCACCAGGAAGCCTTCCACGGAGTAGAAAACATTCTGAATCTTAATCGTGATCTTGGTGGTGTGGTATATATGGATGTGCACGTATGGGAAAATTCACTGGGATGCACTTTGCTGTAGTCACCCCTCATTAAAAGTCTTTAAAAACTATTGTTCTGCCCTTTCTCCTATGTTTCTCTGTATACAGAGCATAAGGTCTTTGGTCTGACTCTGATCCAAATCCAGGCTCTGTCACCTATTAACTGTGTATCTTGAGTAAACTACTTAACCTCTTTGTACTTTAATTTCTCACCTATATAGCAGGGATAAATAGAGTACCTACCCTACAGCACTGTTCTGACAGTTAAATCAGAGAACTCTCATAAAAAGCTTCATGCAGCACCTGCCCGGGACATTTAATGTTCTCGTGAAATGTGATGTGGGAACTTGGCTCTTTCCCCTTTCTTCTCTGAGCAGTGAGTTATTTCTCATACTGTCTTTCCCCCTCTTTCCTCCCACCTTCTTTTTCCCTTTATTCTTCCTTTCATCTCCCCTCAGTCATAAGAGCCCAAAACATGAAAAATACATATCTTTTAAAATTATTGAATACAATGTATAGTTATAATCATAATGAAAAAGCAAGCACGCTTAATATTTTCCATGTCTGTCTTCTAAAGCCCAGGCCACATACCAGTCCCATATTTGGGGGCAGAACACAGGCATCACTAGCTTTTGAGGCTCTCCAGGTGATTCTGACAATTCCAGTGTGCACACAAGTTTGGGAGCTACTGGATTCAAGGCTTTCTAGTCCTTCCATGTTGTCTCAGCTGCTGCAGCGTCTGGTTCTGATTCCCAGCTGCCCATCAGAATCACCTGAGAAGCTTCTAATCAGTACTGAGGCTCAGGCCCATCCTGGGTAAGGCCTGGATATTTCTAAAGTGCCACCAGCACTAAGAACCACTATTCTAGAGGGATTTGTGTCCTGGTAGTTCTTGTGATCAGGGTGACACCAGGCAACCCCTCTCCCCTCCACATGTTCCTCTTGAATTAAAATACGTCTCCTCATGTTTTTGAAGACTCTTGTCTTTGTTTCCTTTCTGTTGCAAGCTGAGTATGGAAAAGCATAATGTAATCCTGATAAGTTCTTGATTTGTTGTTTTACCCTCAGTATGGGATTGTGCTGGACGCAGGCTCTTCTCACACAAGTTTGTACATCTATAAATGGCCAGCAGAAAAGGAGAATGACACAGGGGTGGTGCATCAGATAACAGAGTGCAAGCTGAAAGGTAAGATGAAGGAAAAGGAGAAGGAGACAGTGGGGCTGAGAGGAACATACGTGAGAACATGTATAGCAAGTGGGGGGAACCCATGAGAAAAAGGAACTTCAGTGAAGAACATAGGGGACCAGCTGCTGCTGTTATTTTATTGTCGTTATACAAAGAGTACTGAAATCAGTCCTGAATGATGGAACCCTTGAGGAAGAAACAAATGTAAAAATCATTGAGTCATGTTATGTTAGTTAAACTTTTTAAAAAAGAAAAAAAATCATCGAATCATAGTGGCTCTTATCAACAGGACAGATCTGTGTGCCATGCACCAAGTACTGAAAATGCATGATTTCATCTTCACAGTCTCCCTGGGAGGTATGTCTTACTATTCCCTTTTTTTTTTTTAAATGAGGGCACTGACATAGAGATAAGTCATGCCTCTTGTTAAGGTTGCTTGAACTAGTAAGTGATGGAACGGGGGTTCAAATGGAGATCTTCCCAACTTTGAACCCGTGACTTCTCCAGTGATTCTCAAATTTGAATCTGCAGCAGAGCCACCTGGAGGGTTTGTTAGAACACAGATGCTGGGCCCCACCCCCAGAGGTGACAGGTTCCCAGGTGATGTTGATGCTGTTGGTCCAAAGAATTGTTGTTCTTAGTCTTTGTCCTCTAAGCTACAGCTTGGAAGAAATTTTCAAAAGCCTTTAGCTTTAATATAGCCAGGGGAGGCCAAATCTATGATTCCTAGGGCTGGGAAAAGGGCCTTGTGGATCATTTAAATCTTGTTTTCAGAGAAGGAAGCAAAAACCTTGGAGACTAGTGCCCTACAAGTAGGAATAGACCCAGGACAAGAGTCTAGGTCTCTTCACTGCACTCCAGGCTTCCTTCTACTCTGAATCGCCGCATTACAGATTGATTTTTTCCCCCTAGTTTTCTTCTAAGGTCACAGAACAGGTTAGAGTTGTCAGTTCAGCCCTTTCCACTCCCTCCACTCAGTACCCCAGCATGCACTGAATGTTACCACACTGCACCATCCTCTCTCTGACCTTTATCTCTCTGGGCCTTTTGAGGCAGGGTCCCACTATTTATTTTCAGTCAGACAGGTAACCTAGCTCCTAGAAGATTGACTTTTACTTTGATGGCCTGTAAGGTCCCCCAGTTTTCAAAATTTGTCAAGAAAGCAGTAGAGAGGAGATGTTTCCAAGAGAGCAATTCATTTTACCCAGTAGCCTGATATCCTCAGACATTGGCCCCATCTGTTCTGAGACAGTATGTTGAGCATTTCTTAAAGCCCAAATCCCTCATTTTATTGGCTTCTATTTAATTTACTGCCTTCCCTTTTTAAAGAAAGTATTGGTATTTTTAAAATTTAGCAGCTATCTTTTTTTTCTGAGAGTCATCCCAGGTATGTCTGGCCTAAGAAGTGCAGGACTTTTCCCCTCTCAAAAGAGAGAGAGTTATCTAATCAAATATTTAGATGAAAGGTGAGTGGAAAGCCACAAATTCTTGAAGGCCGGAAGTTTTGAATCAAAACAGTTACCTGATAACTTAGAGCTGATCTTTTCGTTACTGTTGAATAAACCGGCTTTTTAAAAACCTGTAAAAAATATGGATCACATATCTGGGCAATTATCTTTAATGCACGTCTTCACTGAAGTATAGATTATTTATTTTAAAGTGAGCTGAGACTGTTAAGCATAACTTCAAAAAAACTTAAGGAATCTTAGCTCTAATCCTCTTCTTAGCCACAGTTAGTTTTGCTCTGGAACTGAAAAACCAGTTTTACTAGGGAAACCGGGTTTTCAGAGTGGAAAATTGCTAAGGAGACACAGATTCTGTACCTGTTTATTCTAACAAAGGAAGAAACTCCACTTCAGAAATTTCGGGGGACTGGCCATGATCACATAGCTAGTTAGCAGCAGTTACTGCCTTTTCAGTAAAAGTCAGTGTGCCTGGTGCTTATTTTAATTTTTGTTCTAAATTTCTTATTTCTCCTTTTAAGTCTTCTAGGAATTAGTGGTGTTAGTTACAGTTTTGTAGAAGAAACATCAAAAAGCAGATATATAGGGTAATTATAAGATCCCCATTTAATTTTTTAAATTCAATTTTTTAATTTAAATTCTAGTTATCACCCTTAAAATGTGAGAGAATCTGTTCGGGAGGTTATATCATTGAATGTGAAAATTGCGCCATCCAGCGGCAAAATTATTGAACAGTGGCCAAAACAGGTTCAGAGTTACCCTCTAAGTACAGCAACCCAATATATATCACATCAGGAAATCATCTTCTTTGATTTTTCTCAGAAAACACCAGTGTTTTGCTCTAATATTGTCCAGGTGTGTCCTATATTTTTAAAAAGATTGTCATCTGCTTGTCCATCTTTCCTTAGGTCCTGGAATCTCAAGATATGCTCAAAAATTAAGCGAAATAGACATTTATCTGACTCCATGCATGGTAAGAGCCACTCAAGTGGTTCCGCAGTCCCAGCACCAAGAGACCCCTGTTTACCTGGGAGCCACGGCAGGCATGCGCTTGCTCAGGTATAGCAGCACGTGGAGACACAGAGTGTCTGGGGGTGAGGCTGGGTAATGCAAGAGCCTCTGAAGTTACAGGAAGCGCCACGCGTCCCTAACGCCCCACATTCTGAACACCCTAAATGTCCACACTTCAGAAAGAAAATCTCAGTGAGTGGGTAAAACTCCCAAACTCTTAGTATGTGTAATGGTGGGAGTTGAAGTATGTAAAAAAAAGTCCTCTTGCCCATCTCTCCACAGAGAATTCAAGGGGGCAGGGGCACAAAGAGAAATGTTGAGCCTATGTACTCTGGGATTTGAGGCTACCAATTTAGCCATCCAGTATCTGGGAGGAGAAAGACCAGAGGAGACCCACAGATGTCCCAAGACACAAATAATCAAAACTAGCACATCTTCATTGTCACTGGCTACTACCTGTGTGCCTTATTTGTTTGTTCATTCGTTCATTCATTCATTCATTCAGCTTTTATTGACTGCCTACTCTGTCCTAGGACATGAAAATAGGCGACTCAGCTCTTAAGGAGATCAGAGTTTTGATACAGGTCATCAATTCTTTAACAGAGGAGTGCTTAGAGATGCTATGGGAGCATACTTGGCCCTGCCCAGAATGGGAGGAGAGAACACATGAGCTGAATCACAAAGGATGAGTTGGAGGGTGGGAGAAGGGCATATTGGAGGCAGAGAAGACGTCATGCATTCCATTACCTATGTTTCTTCCACATCTATTATGTGGCAGACACTGTTCCAAGTGCTGGGAATACAGGAGTGAAGAGGACAAAGTCCCTGCCTTCCTGAGCTTGTGTTCTAATAAATTTGCAAAGGTAGGGATGAGTGAGAGCCTAGAGCATATTCAGAGGACTATAAATAGTTCTGCATAGATAGAATATAGGCAACATATAGTAAAATAATAATGATGATAATAATAATAATAATAATAAAGCAGCTTGTATTTGTTAAGCCCTTACTATGTTGTTAGCACTGTGCTTTAATTTAGTCATCATAACTCTATGAAGAGGTATTATTAACTATTATTAAACCAGTTAAGGAAGCTGTGGCTTACAAATGTTGAGTAAATCACCCCAAGGTCAGTCACACGCCTGGTAAGTGGTAGAGCCAGAATTCTGAGTGGAATTCCAAAGAGGCAGGGTCCAGCTCACAAAGTGCTTTGTGGACCGCGCTGGGAATTTGGTGTTCATCTGAGAGATAATGGGAAGCTGTTACAGGATGGTACATAGATGGTCACACTGGGAGAGAGGTGGATTGGGGGTGGGGGAAGGGAAGAAGACTAGGGATAGGGAAGCCAGAGGTAGGGTGTGAAGCTGTTCAGATGAGTGGTGAGAGGGTTCAACGCTGGTTGGAAGACAGCATCCTCTGACCCAGAGGCTCTCAATGTTGGAAATAATTGCATCCCATTTTCACTAGGACAACTCTGGAAGATTCCTTCTTTAGGTCTCAACATCTCAGACAGACCCAAGAACTGAGGTACAATATGAGGAAGATTTTTTCCCAGTCTGGCCCCCCAGTGGCGATTGGGTATCTGTCCCAGGACATTGCCACCTGGTATCTGCTATAGCCATAATTAAAAATCTCAAGCAGAGCCTGACTCTGGAACCAGCTGCAAGCCATCAGTGATGGCTAATGTAGCTAGTGTCATCTCTAGGTGTGGTGATTAAACAATATCCACCACCACCACAAAAATCAAAATTGCTTTGATAATATTTTGGAGCCAGGGAACAACAACAAAAATGGCATTTTAGGAAGAGCAGCCTACTACGTAGGGACTGGAAGGATTTGGATTTGGAGAGGAGAGCCAAAAGACTAGTTCTGCCTCACCCAAAAGGAGGGCTCCTCAGACAGTCATGTGTGGGGATCTCCGTGTCTCTGTTTATTCCAGGGAGTTACGATTCACTTCCTAGGAGAACTGCTGGAAGCCATGACTGAAACGAGTACTTGTAGTTATTCAAATGAAACCGGTAAATGCATCTCTTCCTTTGTGCAGGATAGAAAATGAACAGTTGGCCAACACGGTCCTGATTGCAGTGGCGAGGAGCCTCAGCAAATACCACTTTGATTTCCAGGGCGCCAGAATCATCACTGGCCAAGAGGAAGGTGCCTACGGCTGGATCACTATCAACTATCTGCTGGGCAAATTCAGTCAGGTGATTATCTCCCAGTACCTAGGGAGGTGGCTCCCTGGGGGTCAAGGCCAGTGCTGTCTCAGGCAGTATTTGGATCTGTAGCCAGAATGAATGCTGGAAGAATGGACAAATTAATTTATCCCCACATTTGCAAGAGTCACCAGGGGTATTCTGGGGAATTTTATTACAAGAACTTTTCCTATTAGAGAATAAGGAAATCATATCTTCACCTTAGGAAGACACAGAGGGAATTAAAAATCTATCATTAAAAATAAGAATAGCTAACGTTTGCCTAGTGCTATGTGTCTTGTGCTGTGCTAAGCACTCTTCCTGTACTGTCTGATTTCATCTTCAGAACAACTACATGAGGAACTCTCTCATTTTCAAGTCTCAAATAGAGGCCTAGAGAAGGTAGTTATCTGCTCAGGGTCACATGGCTAATGAGCAAATGAGTGGAGATTTGAACTTGAGTCTTTTCGGTCCAGACCCCTTGTTTGTAAACACTGGCTATGCCACTTCTGTGTTGCTGCAGTCTGAGCTCTGTCTTTGAAGCCCCTCTTTTCTTGCTGATCTGATGTTTCTTGTTGATCTGATGCAGACTCAGGAGCATCCAGTAAGCTTTGTGTCACCTTATGCCCCTTTCCTTCACCTTAGCAAGTCCCCAAGTCCAAGATATGGTGTGAAGCGGGTGTCCAGAGACTGCTATCACTGGTGACTGTACTCTCTTTCAGAAATTGAATTGGCTCAACCTGAAGCCAAATGAAGGCAGTGCTCTTGAAACCTACGGGGCTTTAGACCTTGGGGGAGCCTCTACACAAATAACTTTTGTGCCCCAAAACAAGAAAATCGAGTCTCCAAGCAACGCTCTGCACTTTCGCCTCTATGGCAGGGACTACAGCGTGTACACGCACAGCTTCTTGTGCTATGGGAAGGATCAAGCACTCAGGCAGAAACTGGCCAAGGACATTCAGGCAAGTATAACTGAATCCAGACCCACCCTCCCCACATCTGGGCCACCAGCCCCCACATCCTGTTGTTGTCTCTTTCTACTTCAGTAATTGGTCTGAACTTGGTTACTGTACTTTCCAAACCTTTTCAAGCAGGATATCTAACTACATCTGGTCGACCCCTGTGAATCGTCCCATCCAGACATCACCTCCTGTGTTTGTTTACTACACTGTCTCCAAGGACACAACTCAGATCCTTTCTTGCAAATAATTTCTCACCCCTTTGGGCTTGACAGTGAAAATTACATGCTCGAATATTGTTGGGAGGGGTGTGTAATTTATACGATTTTAGCACTTTTTAGTCTCCATTTCCTACAACTGCAGAAAACAGGGTTGTTAGAAACAACCTGAGGGGGAGGAGGAAAACTCTCAGGGAAAATACAGAGTTTATCCGTCAACACTTCATGTCTTGTCCTGAGATGCTTTTTGTCTTCTGAAGACAAGAAAAGTTAAACATACTCAAAATCATGTGTTAGGCACACCCTAACAAACACACACAGAGCAAGGATGTCACATCCAGCTGTTCCCTGTCTCCACCGAAAGGACAAGTTCCCTGCTCTCCTCCAAAGCTCTTGCTCTGGTTCTCAGAAGCACTGCCAACAGGTGACTCCTACTGGAGTAGGGGATGCTGGGACATGCCTACTGAACCCCAAGGCTCCACTAAGCCTTTTATCCACGGCAGCCCCCTTTCTTCTCTTGAACATATTGGGTTGTGGGTCAAAAATCATCTTGATACTCCTTGCTCAAATGATCTAAGGTACTTTTCAGGCATGTTGCTTCTGATTTTTTGTTTGGAGGTGGGGTTGAGGTACGTGCAGACTCCTCCTGGAGAACTACCCCAGGCTCAGACTTCTGAGAGCCTTAGAGTTTTCCTTGTGAATCTGTTTCTGACCTATGTATTTCATTTGTACTAAGCACTAGTGGACATTCCAAACCAATGGCATTTCTGCCAGCTCTGTATTAACTTTCTATGAATAGCAAAAGTTCATTCACATCTGATACCATTTCTGGTGCCTACCATACAAATCTGTTTCCAAGGGTGAAAAAGACATGGCAGGGGTATATTGATGCCAAAGCTAAGTTATTATAAAATTCCTACACATTAAGGATGTCAGAGTGGTGCTTTTTGTACCCAGCATGTTTGCACATGATGTCTTCAAGTGATTTTTCCATTCAGGGTACAAACGGAATCCTCAGGGACCCATGCTTTCACCCTGGATACGAGACGGTAATGAATGTAAGTGACCTCTACAGTAGCCCCTGCACTAAGAAATTTGAGAGGACTCTTCCATTCGATCAGTTTCAAATCCAGGGCACTGGAAACTATCAACAATGCCGGCAAAGCATCCTTCAACTCTTCAACACCAGTTCCTGCCCTTACTCCCACTGTTCCTTCAATGGGGTTTTCTTGCCACCACTTCATGGGGATTTTGGGGTAAGTTTGTAAAATAATAAGGTATGTTGGTTAGGATGATTTGGATTGCAAGTTGTAGAGTAGGTGACTACAAAGAGTTTAAATAATAGGATTTATTTTTCTCTCATATGATAACAAGCCTTGAGGTAGATAATTCAGGGTTAGTTCTTTGGTTTAACAATGTCAAGACTTGGGATCAGCTTTTCGATTATCTTCTTGCCCTTTTTTTGTGGTGCTAAGATGGCACCTACTGTTTCACACACAACAAAAGAAAGAAGGAAGTTTCTCTTGCATACATTTCTGTCCAGTTTTGCAGAAGTGCCAACAAATGTCTTTTTCAGATGCCATTGGCCAGAATTGGTGAAATCACACTTCTAAGCCAATCTGTGATAAAAGGGAATGGGTTACTATGTTTGGTTTAGACTAATAACTGTTCATCCCTGGAACTGGGGAGTCTTTCCTACACATATTGCTTTCCTCTACATGGTTGAAATCAGGAATCTATAAGCCAGAAGAAGGAGCTGACTGTTGGGTAGGCACACGCATTAGGATCTGCCATATTGGCTTCTTAATGTCAGAAGAAGGAGAGGCAGCAGTTAGATGTCTCTGTTAAAGGCTTTCCTCTATAAACTAAAGTTAGAAACTCAAGAAACCCCGAGGAAATATTGAAGATAGCATCATTTGCATTACATTTTAAACAGCTGGGGGACTATTTGAATCCCAGCTCCAGTTTCTTCTTAATTACTCTAGAATCAAATAAAATATCTGAGCAGAGGTAGAAGAAGTGCCCCTTGATATGCTCATAATCCCAATTTCATATTTTGGTCCTGGAGATGAAGCATTATTGTAATCATAGTTTAGTAGTATACTGCAAAATTAGCTACCACCACTAAAGAGCCAGTTATTGACTAAATAACATATGTGCACGATGTCATTAATTACTTAAGACATCATGCATAGAAACAAGGGCTTTTGTGTGCCTTCACACTCTTTCTCCCTTTTTCAGAAAACAAATCAGCATGTGAGAAGGGAGGTTCAACTCCTGTATGGGACCCCAGCAGCAGAGTTTCTCCCAAGTCTCCTGGCTCAGCCCAATGTCACAGAAAGAGCTCCCTGGTTAGAGCACAGGCCTTGTAGTAATTGCATCTGGTTTAAAATCTGGCTTTGCCACTTGTGAACTATACAAGCTCCTCATTCTTATCGTCTCTGGGAAAACAATAATGGGCGGTACTGTGGATCTAGGCTTACCTTTACTGTGGCCCAGACCACAGTTACTCCTCCCCTCGAGATTCCTGAGGGAAATAACATGTCAGGACAATGCCTGGCAGAGTAATACTTTGTGATTTTTTAGCTCCAAAGCTAAATTCAGAACAAACTAGAACCTCACCTGGACGTCCTATAGCAGAGCTGGCACTGGCAGCCCATATTGGACTTTCTGGGCCAACGCCCTTGCCTTGGGTCTAACTGCTGGAAGATAAAAGAGGGGGCCACAAAAAGGGAGGAGGGTGGCTAGGGGTGCTGGGGACAGCCAAGGGCCCTTTTCATTCCAGTCCCTGATAGGAAGTACCTCCAAAGGAAAAGAAATATACTGTTGTGCATTGACTTTTTAACTTTGCTGAAAGCTTCACCTCCTGGGAAACATAGCCCAATTCTTGTCTTCAGGCTTAAGCAAACCCTTTCTACTTGAGGGTGGTGGTAGTGGAATTTCTTGTCTTTGAAAGTGATTCCTCCAACCTAGGTAGGGAGAAGTGGAATTGAAAGGGGTGAAGGAGACTTGTGCTCCCCTTGGATGCCTTTTTGTTTGGTCTCTTAGTTCCTCACTGAAATTGTTCTCCTCACAGCCTTCTGAACCTCAGCTTGGCAGTCTCCTTCGGTTAGCTCATTGCTCTCCTCTGAATAGGATCGTTTCCCTCTGAATATAGCCCTTAGGGTTAGCACTGTAACTGTACCGATTCCTGCTTTGGCCGTTTCTGTTACAGAATTTGTTTTTCCCTCTGTAATTTTTCCCTAAAGCCTAAAGATTTTGGGGGGTCTGTTTCCTCATTTATAAAATGAAGACAGAAACGCCTATCTTCTTGCTAGTTGTGAGTGATAAGCCAGACAATGGGGGTGGCCTGTTAAGTGTCCACCAACCAGCTCTCTGGGGCCATAGGGGCTGGTTTGTGACTGGCTCACACAACTCTTGAAATTTTAACAGCTCTTCTGAGTGGGTAAGATCCACCTCCAGCATATCACTGCCAGTAGCACAAAGCTAACATACCCTAGCACCAGGTGGGCCCTTAGTAAGGTTAGTTCTTTCTCCTAACAATCCTTTTTCTAGGCTATTATAGCTGCAGAAGTTCCCACTGCCCAGTTCTACATCTGGAAGCATAACTATTTGCAACACAAAAATCCAGTTGTATTCCAATTATTTCCAGGACCAGTTAGCCTGGGTATTCTCAAGCCACAAAGAATTTGCAGGGAGGGAATGTTTACCACAATTGCATTCAGCACTGGTGATTTAATTCTTACTCTGTAAATAGAGTATAAAAAGCTGTCAATTTTTTTTTCTCAGTTTGGCTACACTGGTTGCTAGACAGAATCCAATTTGTGGGCAAATTAGAAACACCCAAAAGGAAGAGGGAACATCTGCAGGGAATTATTTATGAGGTAATTTAGGAAATTTTTAAAAGATCACATCGTATCACTTATATAAACAAGAAAGAATATAAAACAAATACAAGAGGGAACTGGAATTAAAGAACATTAAAAACTTGTTTGTTTCCATATGTATACATATACTTGTGTGTCTGTGTGTGTGTATATATATATTTAGCTCTGAGCTTCCTAGTAGCCAAGGGGAAAAAATAAGACATAATCAGATACAGTTTTAATTAAGTGTAGCACCAGGTCCTAGGGCAAAGCAGAGCTATTCCAAAATCGATTCTCAAGGATATTTTATAAAGGAGATTTTATTAGACAATGTCTTTGACCATATTTCTTAAAATCTCAATTTCTTATAGCAACTGTAACCTAGAGGCATGATATTAAAAAGCCAACTCAGTCATAGCAATTCTGTGATAGACTGAGGCAGTGTAGGTCTTTGATAGATACTCAACTTGATAGAAAAAAAGGATTTAGAATGGTTGGAAAAGGGGGAGACATATATTTTTCAAGTCATCTACCATCAATGTTAATTATCTAAGCTGGAAATTGGAAGATGAAGAGCTGAACTTTTGAGGCTATATGTTCTTTAAAGATGGCCTAGAGTATTATTATTCTCAGTTGCTGCTTAAATATTGGCCCACAGGTTATAGACACCAATCAAGTAAAGATTTATATAGTAAGGTTAATCCCTAATAAGGAAATTAAGAAGCTGATCACAGATTTTGAACTCAGTAGTACAGGGCAAGGTCAGGAATTCCTAGAGCTGAGTCAGCATTTCCCTCAAGAATCACCTTTGGGTCCATTCTGGCAACAGAACATCTATCTGATGTATTGAGTCTCCCAAGTCATACCCCAAGAACAGAATCAGGATGATTTTTTTTCCTTCAAGACTTTCAAAGAGTCATCTATCACAGCCATAGGAAGAAACTTGATGATGTGTCCTTGAACTATCTGATTTTGATCAGTGTATCCTCATGAGGTATTAAAAGAAGAAGGTGGGTTTTGTCATTCAGTATAATTCTTGGGATTAAAAATAGATGCATTCTGATAGGGTTAAGATTTCTTTTTCATTACATAATATAAATAAATCAAGGAAAAAATATTCATCCTAAACCTCATCATCCTATCCCATTAACACTTAATTTTTCTGCGTTCAGTTCTTTTTTTTTTTTTTTTTTTTTTTTTTAAAATTTTTTTTTTTTTTTTTTAAANGTTCAGTTCTAATGCATGTTAGTAAAAGCAATATTCCACCCTAGAAGAGACCTTTCCAAGGGACTTAAGAGGCCAGATTAGATATTAAACTCAATTGAGTGGGTTTCTGAAGAGCATATATAGACAGGAAAATTATCAGGCCTCAACACATGGAAGACTTTCAGAAAAGACTGACAGATAAAATGAAAAAATAAATGTCAATAGGGTATGAATGGACTAGTTCTGGAGCAGGGGAAGAGAAACAGATGACCTTATTCTGGAGCACAACTGTCCAAGAAAGAAAGATGAACAGACACACTCCCAGCTCAGACAGCAAGCAGGATTTGCCCTTGATTCTAAGACTTGATCTCTACTGTGGCTACAGAGAAAGTGTCATTTCTAGAGTCTGTTTATATATGGAATATAAAAGTAACATTATTATCTGAGAAATTTTTAAAAATCTATAAAGGAGAGAGTTTTAAAATATTACTTCAAATTTGATTCAGGTGTTTGTAATAGTTACAAGGGCTATTTGTATTTATTTTGTTTTCTATTCCTTATACAATGGCATTATTCTACAGTTGCATATTGCTTATTTGATTCTACTTTGAGAGAGGACTCTAAACCATAATCTGCACAGTCAAGACAACAGCTAGAAAAATATCAAGGTTGTCTGGACCAGCCATTCGTGTGTGTGTGTGTGTGTGTGTGTTAAAATATACATAATAGGGGCGCCTGGGTGGCACAGCAGTTAAGCGTCTGCCTTTGGCTCAGGGCGTGATCCCGGCATTATGGGATCGAGACCCACATCAGGCTCCTCCGCTAAGAGCCTGCTTCTTCCTCTCCTGCTCCCCCTGCTTGTGTTCCCTCTCTCGCTGGCTGTCTCTATCTCTGTTGAATAAATAAATAAAAATCTTTAAAAAAAATATACATAATAGAAAATTAACCATTTTACCTCCTTTTAAGAGTACAGTTTTGTGGCATTACGTACATTTACATTGTTGTGCATCCATCACCACCATCTACCTCCAAGACTTTTTTGTCTTCCCAAACAGAAACTCCACCCATTAAACAAAACGCCAATTCTCCACTCCTCTTTCTCCTCAGCCCCTGGCAATCACCTTCTACTTTCAGTTGCTATGAATTTGACTATTCCAAGTATCTCATATAAGTGGAATCATATATTTGTCTTTTTGTGACTGGTTTATTTCACTTAGCATAATGTCTTCAATAGACCAGTCATTCTTAGCTCTTCGAGGGATCACAAGACTCTTTGGAGAATGTGTTGAAAGCTAAGGATCCTCTAAACAGAAAAATAGACAGGTAAAGGTGTGCTGACATTTTTGCATACAATTTAAAAGACATCATGATTCCTTGAGATGGACCTGTGAGCCCCATGTTAAAAGCCCTTAATCTAGAACAAAAGGTATGTAGAAAGTAGAGATTAGAGTAGAACCATGAGCCCAAGCAGGGCAATGGCTGGGATTGAACACCACACAAATGTTAGAGGTCAGTTTCTTTAGAAGTATGGAAAGCAAATGCAGACCTATGTGCCAGAGACAGATGACTCTGAAATCGATGCTACGCCTGCCTCTAAGTTGCTTCCTGCCAGGGCAGAGCAAACCTAATATCTAGTAATAAAAGCAGGCAGGCCGTGCCAGAGAAGCAAGTTAGCATGAGTAATGAAGTTAGGTGGGGGAGGCGAGGGGAACATGTCAAGGGGTCAGTTTGGGACAGAACTTGCAACTAGACTGTAATACTTGTCCCTTCTGTGACTATGAGTGCTTCATTTAATCTTTATTGCAAAGTGCTAGCAATGTGTTTTTGATTGGATCTTTGGAAAATGATTTGACAAACCCCCTTTCTTCCCTTACAGACAATTTTGGCTTTGGGTTACTTTTCTGGTTTTGTTTCCCTGGAAATGTGATAAAGATGGGAGTGTCAATTGTATTACTAGGCAATGGTTCTTATGAAAAAAAAAATGACCCCCGAAATAAATTGTATCTGGATTGGAAGAAATTAATGAACTATGTCTGCTCTGTGGGCTTCTCTAATCTGAATAAAGGCTCTATATGTGTAGACTATGTAACAAAAGGCTTTATTTTTATAGGACTTGTTTACCTGACCATCATACCATCTGTTACTTGTTTGAGTTGCATGGTCTTCCACTAGACGTCAGGGATTTTCATCTGTTTCTGTGACTGTTTGGAACATAGTTGTTATTCAGTCAATAGTTGTTGAATGAATGAACGCATGCATGATATACAGCCAAAAGTCAAGGAAGAGGTGGAATGAAAAAAATGGCTATTGATTTTGCCAATCAGGAGGTTACTAGTAATTTTAATGAGCATAGATTTAGAAGCCAGGTCAAAGTAAACAGCTCCCTGGAAGATGCTCTAAAGTTGGTGGAGCAGGGAGGAGAGTGGGTAATTGATACCACAAAAACAAGAAAAACTTTGAGAGAGGGTAGATGCTGCACTGAAATCCGCTCAGTTAAATTGAACAGGAACGCATGTATTGCATTCTGTGTAGGTTCACTTTGCACAAAATTTGGCTAGCAAGAATGGGTATTGTCTTTATAGGTTGATATGTCTGTCTCCCCAGCTGTGTCCTGAGTCCCTGGAAGGCAGGATAGTGTACATGTCACCTTTTCATTTTTAGGCCTGCTAGATATATTACTGCTGGAGTGCCTGGAATATTGAATATTCTCAGTAAAAGAACTTTAGTGTTTGGAATATTCTAGTGAGATGTCCAGCATCCATACAAGCCTGGAGGTGGGAAAGCATGAAGCATGTTCAGAGACCTGAAAGTAGGTCAGTGGGTTTTTCCATGTAGGCAGGCCGGTGACTTGCTTTTCCCCCTAAGCTTAAAAATCACCTTTGTGATCATTAGATGCCTTTGTTTGAGATTTATGATCTATAAGCCTAGAGATTTCCATAGTACAGGAAAATGGTGGTAATTTTAGGAAGATTGAGGATGAAAATATGGTTCAGGGGTTTAGAAAGAAATGATCCCAGGTTTTGGAAGAAATGAATAACACTGTTTGAGGGGCATATAAAGGACCATCTGTGGGACTCACAGAAAATAGAGCATATTTTAAGCTTTAGGGAGAAATTATCTCCTACAGTTATAAAGTGATCCAACCTTTTTGAAAGATGATCTCATGAGGGGGCACCTGGGTGGCTCAGTTGGTTAAGCGTCTGACTCTTAGTTTCAGCTCAGGTCATTATCTCATGGTTCATGAGATCAAACCCCACTTCAGGCTCCGCACTCAGCGGGGAGTCTGCTTGAGGATTCTGTCCCTCTGCTCCTCCCCCCACCCTTGCTCTCACTAAAATAAATACATCTTAAAAAAATCTCGTGAGATATGTATAGATATTTTTAAAATTTAGGTTTAATACACTTATAGTAAAATGTGTACATTTTAAGGCCACAGCGTGATAGTTTATAAGGAATACACCTGTAAATCCATCATCTAGATGAAGATACAGGACATTCCCAACATCCTAAAAGGTTCCCTTATCCACTCTCCCAGTTGATAAGCCCCCTCCAAAGATAACCACTACTCCAACTTCTATCATGATAGATTAGTGTTGCCAGTTTTTGGATTCATAGCATATATTATTTTTTGTCTCACTTCTTTCACTCAGTATTGTCTGAGATTTATCTATGTTGTCGGATGTAACAGTAGCTCTTTCTTTCATTGCAATGGAGTATTCCTTTGCATGAATACACTAAAATTTATCTATGCATTCTCTAGTTAATGGACAGTTCAGTTGTTTCCAGTTTGGGGATATTATGTACTGCTTTATGAACACTCTTGTTCATGTCTTTTAGTGCATATTTCTATTTGCAAAATATATTTACCTCCTGACCAAAATTTTACCCCAAGGAAATCATCTCAAGGCAAAGGTACAAAGATGCAAGTACCTTGTAGCATTATTTATAATAGTGAAATATTAGAAAGCCTAAATACTCATGAATAGGAGATTAAGTAAATTATGATATATCCATACATAATAACCTTTTATAGACATTTAAATGGGTAAGGTAAAATCTACAGGGAAACTTTCCCATAATGTGTTATTATCAAATGAAACAAAGCAGGATTATAAAACAATGTGTCTAGTATGATCACATTTAGGTAAAAATACATACATATATTTTAATATTTTACATAAATAGTTGCTACAGGGATTAAGCAATAAATTATTAAAAGTATTTTTCTCTAGGGGATGGTTAAGATGAAGAGGAAACTTTATTTTTAACTTGTAATAATTAAATTCTATACAATAAGCATGTTACCTTTGAATAAGGCAGAATTTTTAAGACATGTATTTTGAAAGAAAAGAAGAGGGCAACTTTTATATGTTGAAAAATAAATAAGAGCAGGATTCTGAGATGCTAAAGGGAAACATCTGTAGGTCAGGGAAAATTTTTCAAGAGTCCATGGCATGCAGAACTTTGGGGGTAGGCAGTGGCATAGACCAGGAGTTCCTGCTGACGAGCTATGTATCCCACTGAAGGCTCAATATTTTGCTATATCGTCCTACACAAATTTTCTGTTTGTTAATGTCTTTTTTTAATATTTTATTTATTTATTTATTTATTTATTTATTTATTTATTTATTTATTTGAGAGAGAGAGAGANTTTTTTTTAATATTTTATTTATTTATTTATTTATTTATTTATTTATTTATTTGAGAGAGAGAGAGATTACAGAGAAAGAGGGAGAAGCAGATTTGCCGCTAAGCAGAGAGCCTGATGTGAGGCTCGATCACAGGACCCTGAGATCATGACCTGAGCCAAAGGCAGATGCTTAACTGACTGAGTCACCCAGGTGCCCCTGTTTGTTAATGTTTTTAAAAATAATTTTTATTTCTTTAAAAAGCACATGTCACACTTTAGCAAAAACGAGAATTTCTAGGTTCTTAATTCATTAAGCCCTTTGCTGGTAGAATGAGCTCTAGACGTAATATCGGAAAAAATTTTGAAATGTAACAATTTAAGGAAATATTTATTATAAAAATTAAGACATGCTCATTGTAAAAAAAAAAATCATACTATACAAAATTTTAAAGATCCAACCATACGTTCCACAAGAAACTCACTTTAGATTTAAGGAACTCACATAGGCCAAAAGTGAAGTGATGGAAAAGATATTCCATGCAAGTGCCAACCAAAAGAAAACAAGGGTGGTCATATTTATATCATACAAAATATACTTTAAGTCATAAATTGTCATAAGAAACCAAGAAGGACATTATATAATGATAAAGGGTTAATTCACCAAGAAGATACATTAGTTATAAGTATATATGTATCCCAAATCAGAGCACCTGAATCTTTGAAGCAAACATTGACAGAACTGAAGGGAGGAAGAGACAGCAATGCCATAATGGTAGGAGACTTCAGTGCCTCACTGTCAATACTGGCTAGAACAATTGCAGATTCGAACCACACTATGGGCCAAATAGACCTAACAGACACATACAGAACATTCCACCCAAGAACAGCAGAATATATGCTCAAGTGCACATGGAATATTCTCTAAGACAGATCACACCTTAGGTCATAAAACAAGTCTCAACAAATTTAAGAAGACTGAAATTATACCAGTAGAATGAAACTAGAAATCAATAGCAGAAGGAAACTGGAAAATTCACAAGTGGAATTGTATGTGGAAATGAAAGAACACACTTTGGAACAACCAAAATCTTCAACAAAACACTGGCAAGCTGAATTCATCAGTCTATTAAAAGAGTAATATAGCATGCCTAAGTGGGATTTATCCCTGGGATGCAATGATGACTCCATATGCAAAAATCAGTTAGTGTGATACAGCACGTTAACAGAATGAAGGATGAAAACCACACATCTTAATAGATGCAGAAAAAGCATTTGATAAAATTGAACACTCATTTATGATAAAAAGTTTCAACAAAGTAGAAATAGAAAGAAATTGCACCAGCACAATAAAAGCCATATCTAAAAACCACACAGCTAACATCATACTCAGGGGTGAGAACTGTAAACTTTTCCTCTGCAATCAAGAACCAGGCAGGGATGCCCACTCTCACCACTTCTGTTCAGCATAGTACTGAAAGAACTCACCAGAGCAATTAGGCAAGGAGAAATGAAAGGCATCCACATCAGAAAGAAAGAAGTAAAAGTGTCTCTGTTTACGGATGACAAGATTGTACATAAAGAAAACCCTAAAGTCTACACACACAGCAAAGAAACCTGTTAGGCTCATAAATAGAGAAAACAAACTGGTGGTTGCCAGAGAGGAGGGAGGTGGGGAATGGGCAAAACGGATGAAGGAGAATGGGAGATACAGGCTTCTAGTTATGGAATGAGTAAGTCACAGGGACAAAAGGCACAGCATAGGGAATATAGTCAAAGGTATTGTGATAGTGTTGTGCGGTGATAGATGGGAGTTACCCTTGTGGCGGGCCTAACATAATGTATAGACACGCTCAATCACTGTGTCGTACACCAGCAACTGATGGAAAATTGTGTGTCAGCTATACTTCAATTAAAAAAAAGAAAGATAAGAAACCTGTTAGAACTAATAAATGAATTTAGTAAAGTTGCAGGGTACAAAATCAACATCCAAAAATCAGCTGCATTTCTATACTTTAACAATGAACTATCTGAAAAGGAAACTAGGAAAACTATCCCATTTACAATAACCTCAAAAGGAATAAAATACTTAGTAGTAACCTTAACTAAGGAGAAGTAAGACTTGTACACTGAAAACTACAAAACACCAATGAAAGAAATTAAAAACAAATGCAAAGACATCCCATGAGTTCAGTGAATAGAATGGTGGTTAAGGAGAGGAGGAATGAGGAGTTGCTAGTTAACAGGTATAAAGTGTCAGTTATTCAAGATGATTGAGTTCTAGAGAGCTGCTGTACAACATTGTCCTTAGAGTTAATATACTGTATTGTACATATAAAAATTTGTTAAGAGGGTAGATCTCATGTTAAATGCTCTTACACAACAAAAATTAAAAATTTAAAAGTACACCCTAAAAGTCCTCCCCTCCCTCCTGCCCCACAGTCAGTTCACTAGAGGAAAATACTCTGAATAGTTTTAATTAACAGGGGGGGAATATTTCAGGGCATTAGCTATGCATACCGGAGCTCTCCAGTCTCTGGATTTATCCAGTTTCTCAGTCAACAGAGATCCACCCGGTGTCTCTCACATTTAAGGCTGTGCTCTAGGAATTCGAAAAAGAGCAGTTTTCTGCCACTTACATGACTGTAGCACTCCCCTGTGTGCCAAGTGCCATGCGTGCAGCAGATTCTACCGAGAACAAGGCAGCTGTGGTCCCTGCCATCAGGGAGCTGGCCTTCTAGAGGGCAGGCAGATGGAAGACTGGAAACACAGACAAAAGCAAATTAGAGAGTCCCGTGAAAGGGAATAAGATGGGTATTAAGGAGGGCACATATTGCATGGTGCACTGGGTGTGATACGCAAATAATGAATCATGGAACACTACATCAAAAACTAAGGATGTACTGTATGGTGACTAACATAACAATAAAAAATTATTAAAAAAAAAAAAAAGACAGTGTCCTAGTCCAGGGGGAAGATTAGAAATCCTCTCTGAGTCAAGGTGAAGGGAATCGCAACAGTGGGGAGAGCATGTGTGCCACCCCAGGGAGGCAAAGCTGGGCAAGGAAGGCCTGGGGGGTGGCGTGTGCAGGTGGTGGGGGTAGGAGGTGGTATTGGCAAGGTGGGAAGGGTTGGAGCATGCCTGGCTTTGAAAGACCTGGTAGAGTTTGGATTTTATTCTACGTATAATCAGGAGTCATTGAAGGCTTTAAGTGGAGGAGTAATCTGATCCATTTTGTTTTTAAGTGGCCATTGGAGTGGGTAGGTTAGTGGAGGAGGGGCACAAGTTCAACTGAAGGGTGAGAAAAAGCAGTGGAAAGTGAAGACATGGAACTCAGTATTGTAGAAAATGCTTCCAAGCACCCATCCTGTGAATTTTAGTTGAATATTTTCCTTTTCCTTAGTTGAATATTTTCCTTTTTACTCATTTGTAAACTTTTCTGTAGTTCTCACGATGATCATAATAATGATTTTTTAAAACGTTTCAGTTGTGCTTAGTTCATGATAGACTTCAATAAATATTTGTTAAATAAAGATTGACTAAAGAAAGCTGTACATAGACATTCTAGAAATAGACCCCAAAAAGCAGAAATAAAAAGGAAAAAATGCCTTACAATTGCCATTCAGAGATAACTCTTAATATCTTGGTATAAAAGTTCCCAGTTTTTATTTAATAAAAGCTCATATATAATACACAGTTTTTAAAAGATGGGATTTTTTTTAACCTCTTTCCCTCTCTTTTTTTCTCTCCCCTCATTTTTCTTTCTCCTCGACTCTTCCATTAAAATTATAGAAACAGTTAGTTACCAGGTGGCTCAGAAGTGCATGTCAGCAGTAAAGAGAGCAACGAAGTGACACCTCTTCCAGGAAAGAAACAACTTTTGGGTCTGGAATATTACTTGGTTCATTAATTTACTCGACAGAGATTTCCAGGCACCTCCACCAGGGGTTCACCCTTCTGGAGAGTGAGTCAGTGTCCATCTGTGTTGGACACAGTGCAAAACTGCATTTTCTCTTGCAGGCATTTTCGGCTTATTACTATGTGATGGAATTTTTAAACTTTACCTCAGAGGAAACCCCCTCTCAGGAAGAGATGACGGACACTATGGAAAAGTTCTGCTCTCAGCCTTGGGAGGAGGTAAGTGATGAGAAACAGCAGCTGTTTGGTATTGCCCAGCGCCCTTGACGGCATGGAGGAGGTGAGTCGGCTCTTCAAGTCCTGCTACCCAGACTGAGATCCAGCAAACACGTTAGAGGAGCCCAGAAGGCGGACTCAGTCTGGAGTGAGCACATCGGCATTTCTTGATAACTGGGCATACAATGGCTGAAGCAAACACGGTCTTACTTTTCTCACCTCATACTGAGTCTGGCAGTCCGCAGCTGCTGGTGGGAGCTCAGCATTTGACTCTATCTCGGCCGTTACTTCTTCAATTCTGTTGTTAGGCCTATTTTCTTCATGGACACAAGATGTGGCTTCAGAGATCACTTATGTTCAAGGTCAGAAGAAGGAAGAGCCAGATCCATCTTTCCATTTTACAAGGAAGCATAAACTACCCCAGAAGCTCCTTAGCAGTCTTTCTCTTACGTCTCATTAGGTGGGACTAGCTGGGAAAGCAGGGTGCGGGATTTTAGGACTGGCTTAGAGCCTTAGATCCAGCCTGGGCTACTCTCTGGAGCTCGGTACATTGTCGCACGTTCCTCTCCCCAAGCCCCAAATCAGAGTTTTATTGGCAAGGAAGACCGGCAATTCACAGAATCTGCTATAAACACCATTGTGGCAAGACACTTTCTCCCTGCCTAGGTCCCAGGTACCTCCTACTTATTCATAAATTTGAAGCACAAATGTTTTCTTGTCTGAGGCACTGAGTCATTCAAGATCTAGTACTACCTGATGCAAGTTTCCAGGGAGGAGAGAGGTACGGGGTCTGCTCTAATCAAAAAAGATCAGCTAGGGGTACCTCCCAACGGCAGCTGTTTTAAGTTGACGGGGTTGCACAGGTGAGTGGTACTTTCATTCTGAGGAGGTGTCATTAACTAGAAATGGATGCTCGTCTCCTTGGCACTGACAGAGGAAGGAAGGTTGTGCAAGCACTGGAGGCCTGGACTTCTCCCTCCATATTTTGTCTGAGTTAGAACAGGAAGGAAGAGGATTCAGGGCTTTCCAAAAGAGCCCCTCAAAATGCCTCAGCACTTGACAGTTTGCAAAACACATGGGGGCGGCTTTTTGCAGCTGGTAGTGATCTGTTGTGCAAGGTGAGCGTCTTGGAGCCAAGGCAACTTGAAACAACCCCAGTGTGTGCCTGTGAAGGAGCTAGATTTAAGCTGCTTTTTGGAAAAAAAGTCTCCCTTCCTTCCTTCCTTCCTCCTTCCCTCCCTCCCTCTCTTCCTCTCTCACTCTCTCTTTCTTTCTCTCTCTCTCTCTCTTTTTTTTTTTTGTAGGCTTCATGCCCATTGTGGAGCCCAATGCAGGGTCCAAACCCATGACCCTGAGATCAAGACCTGAACTGAAATCAAGAGTCGGACACTTCACTGACTGAGCCACCCATGTGCCCCTGGGAAAAAAAAAACTACTTTTTGTTCAGAGTGAAAGCTCTATCACATTTTTTCTCCTTAACCTCGTCTTTTTTTTTTTTTTAATTTCATCAGGTTACATTAGGTTGGCAATGCCTACGTGCAGACCTGTAGGTCTGCTCAGAGAAGCCACGTGAGTTGCTGCTCAGAGGTCGCAGAAGTAGATTCATTAAGGCCTGCACCTTAAATCTGAAGTCTTTGGCAGGGGGTGGGGGGGAGTTACAGGGTGAGACCTAGACCCTCACCCAAAGCCTTGGTGTTGAGGTCGGTGTTATGACTCAGGGTTCATTTTTCCCACCTGCATTGTCTGTCCATATGGAATGCTTAGGTATCAAATGTGCTCTTATAGGGCAAGTCTTTTCCTGCTACTCCTGCGTGACTGGAGTTTGAGAATGTCCCTTTTAGATACCTTTGGCCAAAAGAGAACTGACAATTGTTAGGCATATATTATGTGCTGAAAAGTGAGCTAGATGCTTTATACATATTATATCATGCTGCCTGCCCCTGCTTTGGCAGGAGAAATAAAATGCAAACTACAATTACTGATGTCCTCCAAATCCTTGGAGGTGCCCCCAGTCCTTGGATCCCTGAGGAGGAGAGGTTAGGAAAGTGAGTAAAAGGGACATTTCATGCTTGTCTTCTGATAGATTAATTAGAGGGTTTGGTAACCCTCTAATTTTGACAACCAGAATAATCACTTATCCACTCAGAAAATATGTTCACTCAAGATCTCTGGTCAGCCTACAAGAACAACAATGTAAGATTCTGTGTATACTACTAACTAGGATTTCTCCATATATTCTGGGTCCTGACATTCAACCTCATGGACTTTTATTCTTTCTAGAGAAATGCATCCCATTCTTGAAGACTTGCCATGACCCTTCATATGGGTGGAGTGGTAAGGGGCAATAGGCCCTAGGAATAGAAGGGAGAAAGGAGAGAGAGGCAGAGAGAGGAATGAGAAATGCAAACCATCCCCCCATTTGGAGAGAACATAGTGTTGAGTCCACAAGCATTAACACAATCAGATCTGGACTTAGGAACCAGATGGATGCCTTTGGCTTCCATATTTTTTGGCTACTATCATAATTAATCCTCAACAGATTAGACTGCATGGCAATGTACATTTTTCCAAGAAGAGGAGGGGTTAGGATTTGTAGAATTCAGGAAAATTAAACCACAATGGCATTCCCACAAGGAATAGGCCAGCTTTTAAGGACCTATGGGTTGCAGCAGTTTCAAGTCTGGCCCAGGTGGATTCTTGGATTTCCATAGCAGTTTTTTGTTTGACGGGCCTGCTGAGACTACATTAAATGGGAGGGGAAGTCTTTCCACGAAGGAAAGAAAGAGTGCAGTTACTGTAAGAAGGGGGTAGGATCCAGATAGGCACTGATGTTACACCAAGGTCTTGGGAGAATATCCCATGCAGAGGAGTTGATCAAAGAGTAGTTTCTAGGACTGTGAGAGAAAGACAAGTTCCAGGTTGGGTCATTCAGAGAATTCCATCAGAGCAGGCCAAGGCAGGCTAGGTATGGACTTAATCTTCCAGAGACTGGGGGCTGGCAGAAACCAAGTGAGAAACAGACCCCAGCTAGCAATTAGGGGGTTTAGAGATGGGGTGTTGCTTGGGGAGAGAGAGAAATCTGGGCAAAAGTGGGGTGGTGGTGGTGGGCAGGCAGGTAACCAGAAGGTCCTACATATAAAACATCTGGCCTGATTCCTAGTATTTGATATCTGCTTAATGAATGTTAGTTCTCTGTCTGCCCAGGGTGTCCAGGAGGGAATTGCTGTTTCAAGGGCTGAGGAATAGGGCAGCAGACAACTCTGAGCTGAGCTGGCCTGTTGTTCTCTAAGGGCCAGAGAGGAGCAGAGCAAGCCGTGGGCATCTGGGCATATGTTTACAACAGGAGGGGAGGTAAGGGTGGGGGTCAGCAGGCAGCCCTTCAATTGGGAGTAGGGTGAGCAAATATATGAAGGACTCAAGAAGACCCCTTTGCATGACTCATAAGCAAAAAAAGAGGTCAGGTAAGGGCTGAAGACAGAAAGTGAGATGTTGGCACTGTTAGCAGCCCTGAGCAAAATTCATCCTAAACTGTGTTGTAGAGTTTCTCCAACTTTACTGTTCATGTGATTACCTGGAGATCACATTAAACAGCACATCCTGCATTGGTAGTTCTGGAGTGAGGACTAACGAGACCCTGGGAGGCCCCGACACTGCTAGGCCAGGTATTAAACTGAGAGGCAAGGCTTTTTTTTTTTTTTTTTTTTAAGATTTTATTTATTTGAGAGAGACAGAAAGAGCATGAGTGGGAGGAGGAGCAGAGGGCGAGGGAGAAGCAGGCTCCCCTGAGCACTCGAGCCCAGGACCCTGGGATCATGATGTGAGCCGAAGGCAGCCAGTTAACTGACCGAGCCACCCAGGCCCCACACGAGTGGCAAGGCTTTTTATGACACACTTTCCTTAACACGCTTAAGATTTTATTTATTTGATGCACTAGTTCCGTCAGAGACTCTGAACTCAGACTCTGGTCAAGAGCATAGAAAAGTCTGATTAAGCAGACTGATGGATTTCTTTCATGCAAGATTTTTCAGTTTTTAAAATGCTAATGTAACTGTGAAACAGAAGTTTCAGAAGGGGTGAAGAAGTATGCTGAAAGTCTGTGTTTCGGAACCTACTAGATCACGGAAACCACTGTTTTCCTGGAGCACTTGTTACTATCCCACAGAACCCAGGGGAGGAAAAATTTCCTTAAGAGACCCTAAACTATAGCCCTGCACCCACTGAAGGAGTGCAGCACCACTCCAGGGCTCTCTGGAGAAGCCGGCTCTCGGGCCTGGCTGAGCTGGGCCTTTCTCCTGTCTTGATCAGCTCTAAGGGTGAAGAGAGCGTGGGGAGGTGCCTGTTGTACACGTGCTATTTCCTTCCCTTCCAGCTGAAGACATATTTTGGTGACGTGAAGGAGAAGTACCTGAGTGAATACTGCTTCTCTGGAGCCTACATCCTCTCTCTCCTTCTGAGTGGCTATCATTTCACAGCTGATTCCTGGAAGAATATTCATTTCATGGGCAAGGTAATTTGGGTACTTGTCGGGTTGTGGGGAGATTGGGTGACTGAGGCAGCTTTGGGCTTGAAAGAGGAAGGAGTCAGCCTGATGTCCAGTTCTACCATTTCACCTCTTACCCAAGCTGACATTTTGTGTCAAGCCCTCCTATGCCAACCAGCCGATTGAGGATATCCTATCTAAGGAGAGCTATCTGCATTCTCAGCCTCTCCTTTCTGCTCATATTACAGTGACTAATTCCTTATAAAACAAACAGTGAGATATTAAACGTAACAGTATTTCAGTAGCCTCAGTGATTCTGTTTGCTGACTTCAACATCCATCCCAAAGTCCCCTTCCTTGAATCTGGAAATGATTATTATGGCTTCTCATAAGGGCTGAGGGCCTTGTTGGTTGTAGCTTCAAGGCTTACTAATCTGAAAGCTTAGCATAAAGGAGATGAGTGGCTGTGAGTGGGGGATCTTTGCTTAAGAAGTCAGGCGTAGCGGGAGCCTGCCACAGGCCACCTCGGTGCTGTGCTTTACCATAGCACCACCTGCAGGTATCCAGGCATAGAGAAACGTTTACATTGACTGATGGGCAACTGCTGCTTGAAAAGTATCAAGAGTGGTGCTTCTCTGCCTTTTAAACCTATACCCACTAATGGCAAAAACAACTCCATTGATTAAATATGAATAAATATCAAGCAAAGCAATACATTGAGGCAGAGGGCTGTAGCAGCCTAAAGGATACTATTTTCATTACACTCTTGTCATTACACTTTCATTACACATATTTACCTTGCTAATTCAAATGCAAATCTTTTCCTTGATTTAATTCCTAGTCTTCCTTTCATTTCATCACATTTTTTTGTCTGAAGGATATGTCTATGTCAAATTTGAGAGTAATTTATAGTCTTTGGACTTCAGGGAATGATCTAGTATTTCTAAACCATAGGTGGTAACTTCTCTAACTCTGGACCTTTCACAAATTATTAATTCCCAGTACTGGTAAGGGTTTAGGGGAGAAGAGCATTTCCACAAGGAAACTGGTTGGAATGTAAATTGGCACAACCTTTGGGGAGACTGTTTTGGCAATATGTGCTAAAAGCCTTAAAATATGCATGTCATTTTATCCAACTACTTCATTTCTAGGATTTATAAATAATTGGATAAAGTGAGTAAAAATAAACATTGGCAGTTCATGCCAGTGATGATCCTTTGAGACATGAGTTGATGTTTAGAAAGGTATCGTTAAGTGAATAATTCTGCATATAACTTTATTCCAGGGCGCCTGGGTGGCTCAGCCGTTAAACTAAGCGTCTGCTTTCGGCTCAGGTCATGATCCCAGGGTCCTGGGATCGAGCCCCACATCAGGCTCCCTGCTTGGCGGGGAGCCTGCTTCTCCCTCTCCCGCTCCCCCTGCTTGTGTTCCCTCTCTCACTGTGTCTCTCTGTCAAATAAATAAAATCTTAAAAAAAAAAAAACTTTATTCCATGTTTTGTAAGGGAAAAAACATGCACAGAGAAGACTGGAAGGACATGTCACAAAAAGATAATAGCAGTGACTTCTAAGTGGTGAAATATAGCTGGTTTTTATTTTCTTTTTTAGGATTATCTGTATGTCCTAATTTTTCTACCGTGATTATGCACAACTCATGTAATAAAAACATTTTCAAAATTATTTATTATTCACAGATTATCTACATTCCAGTATGTTTTGAGGAGACTGGAAAATACTTCTAGGAAGATGGCAGGGCCAGAGCATGTCTTATCATTTAGGAAGAATCCTTTCTCAACATGTGTACAGTCTGCCAACTTCCTTAAAGTAACACTGACTTGCTGGGATTATTTCCCAGTCTTCCCTCATTGAATCATAAGGACGTCCTGGTTACATAAGGATGAGATTCCTGGGCCTGACGTAGACCTAAGAGAGCAGGGACAATCATTATTCTCTTATCCTTTGCCTGCTTTCTGTCACCTTCCACACCCTTCCCTCCACATTCACTCAAACAACCAGAGGAATGCAAATCTCCAAAGGCTGTTTCAAGTAAGTTCTAGGCAGAGGCAGGAGAATTGGGCAGTTATTCACCAAATTCCTCTGAATTTCAGGAACAGAGCAGTGAGATTCCAAACTCTGCTTCATCACTTGCTTGGGCTCCGTTTTCCCCACAACCACATTCCCAGTTTAGAATGTAAAAGTAATCCAGTTAGAGAACTGAACCTCCTGACACTCGTGTTAGGGACAGGACTGCATGAAACTCTTTTCATCTTCAAACCAGAACAACAGCCTTTCCCCACTGTTTGCAGATCCAGAGCAGCAATGTCGGGTGGACTCTGGGCTACATGCTGAACCTGACCAACATGATCCCTGCTGAGGAGCCGCTGTCCGCACCTCTCTCCCATGCCACCTACATCTTCCTCATGGTCCTCTTCTCCCTGATCCTGGTTGCAGGGGTCATCGTAGGCGTGTGTTTCTTTTACAAGCCTTCGTATTTCTGGAAAGACATGGTATAGCAGGAGCAGCTGAAATCTGCTGGCTGGAGTGAGAAAAAAACGCTTGCCCAGGGAGCGCTTTCCTCCACAGTGGTGTACAAGGTCATCCTTCCTTGCTCACCAAGGCCGGTCTTGACCAGCACGAAGCTTCCTTGGCTTTTGCTGAAGCCTTTCCATGGAAGGTATTCATCACCTCCTGCCTCAAGGACTACTTGGCAGACATCGGCTGTTTTGTGAGTCCTTCCCAACTCCCCTTTTCTCTTTTGTACTCTGTGCTTGTGTAGGTCTTAAAGACCTTTTACCTTTCATAATCTCTGCTTTACAAAAAAAATAATCATGACTTTGTTCCGAAGAACTCATAGTCCTGAGTCCTGCACTGGCAAGTTGCACCAGCTAAAAGAAGATCTCAGGAACTGGTTCAGTTGTTCTCATACAGACCCTTTCTTTCTCCTGATGCCCATTTATTAAGAATGCCATAAAATGCCTTCGGATTGGGCAGACACACATCTCATTCCCATCCTGCTGTTTGCACAGGAGAATTTTCTAGACTAGGCAAATATGTGCTAGGGCCAAAGAGTCTTGCAAGAGAATTTATGAGCTTGAATAGTTAATACAACACTCAGTCCAATCCAAAATATTCCTCAGTGATGCCAAAATGCTAAAGAGTGGGACCCCCCAGAACAGAGATTTTTAAAAAGCTGATATAACATATAGGCATTCAGCTATCAGGACATACGACATGGTAGGTATACATGTCAGGAAGAAAAATACAATTACAATGAAGAGTTTGGAAAATGCATCCTTCAATGCATCTATTGGGGTTTTATTTTATTGCAGTAATACACATAACAAAAAGTCCACCATTTTAATGTGTACAATTTGGTGGCATATCGCATATTCGTAATGTTGTGCAACCATCATCACTAATTCCAGAATATTTTCCCCACCAAGAAATTAGCTGGAGACAAGACCATCCCTGGGTAGGTGCAAACCACCAACCTTTCAGTTAACAGCCAAATATGCTGATCAGTTGTACCACAAAGATGCCCACTGAGTTTTAAAGCCATGCCGTACCTTTTTGTCCCAGGGTTTAATACAGTAAGAGAGCTGCAACATGCCTTTCCACTGTCATGGTATTTGCTCATCAAAGTGTGCCAGGAACCAGATCTGCAAGTGTGGTTGCCACCCCTGTCACACAAGTATGGGCTCTATTTACTTATTCCATGGACTATTTTGTGGGAGAAGCAGCAGCTATGGACCTTGTCACAGAAACATGAAGAGACCCCATGCGTTCTTCCTTTAATGACTGCTGTGGGCAGGTACAGTGGTGTGTTACTCTGAAGTTGTCCCACGCTCCCCATCTCTGGATCTGGGGACTGACTGCTGAGCTGATTGATGCAGAGTGGGGCTGGGGTGAGGAAGGAAAAGCTTTCCCACAAACTGGAAGCCAAATGTCCTTATATCTCTTGAATAACCAAGTCATTTTTTTACAATATCCAGGTGAATACAAGCTTATAAAGCTGTGGACAGGAACTTTTTCTTTTCTGCTACTCATAATTGAACTTGTTGTACTTGGATTAGGAATGAGAAGCCAAGTTTGAACATGTTTAAACTCTACTAGTGCTAGTGGTTATATTGTTACACTTAGTATTTATTGAGCATTTGTTGTGTCCCATGCTCTGCTCAAGTGCATTACATTCATTTTCTCACTTAATCCTTGCAACAGTCTGAAGGGAGCTACTACCACTCCCACTTCACAGAACCAGAAACTGAGGCTCAGAGAGGTTAAGCCACTTGCCCAAGTGGCTGACCTAAAAGCCTGCAATGCACTTAGCCATAATTTTCTTTCCCAAATATACTAGACTGTCTTCTTGTAACTTCTAAGCACACACTTAACTCTGTATGAATACAGGGCTGATGGGCATGGGAGAGAGGGAAGTAGACAGATGACCTGTGCCCTGATGGACTTGTGATTTAGTATTGCTTTAAGTCCACAAAGGCTATCATGGCAACACTGATATTCTGTTCACGTACTTTGCATGGTAACATACGTGGCGTATGATGCTAATCAAGGATTCCCCATATTCCTGGCTTCTTTATTACAGTGCTTGCTCCCTGCACAGCAATTCTGCATCAAATAAAAATGAAAATAAAAGGTCATAAGAGAGAGCCAACAGCAGCTCCTTTCTTCCTTATGTCTACATACACGAAGCACTGTCATGCACATTCTCTATTCTGATTCTAAAAAAAAAAACCCATGAGGTTTAAGTACTATTTCCATTTTATAAATAAGGGTCACACAAACTAGTAGATGGGAGAGAGGATATGCAAATTCATGTCTTCTGCCCCAAGTTTATTGTTTTGTCTTTTCTGAACACTGCCCCTCAGCAAGTTGGAATTAGAATTCACCAGTTTCCTTCAATAAACTGAAATCTTTTCTTATTCCATTTCTGTCTTGCAGCCTGGGTTCAAAAAAAAAAATCCATTAAGGTATTTGGGAGTCACATTCCACTTGTTTAAGTCTCAGCTCATGGAAATGATCAGCTGATACAACTCAATCTCATTTCCATTGGAGGGAAACATGGTTTTGTGGCAGATTCAGGAACCTGCTTTGGGCCATTCTAGATGAGAAGGACCAAATAAAATGGGTCACTGTCAACTTACTTTAATACTGAATTGGCCACTGGTTATAAACGATTACCATTCCTTCCTGGCCATTCAACTAAACTTGGTTCCACCATTCCTTTAGAAGGTGGGAAACATTTTTCTATGAACTCGTAAGGGGAAAATATCAGAAATGGTTACTTCTATAGACAAAAGAATGAAGTTACATAAGTAGGCTGTGTGTGTGTGTGTATGAGAGACAGAGATAAAATTTTCACCTTACTCAATTCTTAATAAGAAATATAAAATGCAATATAAATAAAAGTTTTTAAAAGTATACTTCAATCTGGGATGCCTGGGTGGGTCAGTCAGTTAAGCATCTGCCTACGGCCCAGGTCATGATCTCAGGGTCCTGGGATCGAGCCCTGCATCAGGCTGAGTCTGCTTCTCCCTCTCCCTCTGCCCCTCCTCACCCTGCTCATGCTTGCTTTCTCTCGCTTACTCTCTCTCTCAAGTAAAATCTTTTTTAAAAAAAAAGTATACTTCAGGGGCGCCTGGGTGGCACAGCGGTTAAGCGTCTGCCTTCAGCTCAGGGCGTGATCCCGGCGTTATGGGATCGAGCCCCACGTCAGGCTCCTCAGCTATGAGCCTGCTTCTTCCTCTCCCACTCCCCCTGCTTGTGTTCCCTCTCTCGCTGGCTGTCTCTATCTCTGTCTAATAAATAAATAAAAAATCTTTAAAAAAAAAAAAAGTATACTTCATTCTAATGTTGTATCAGTCAACAAATAAAAGAGGGTGCAATCAAACCAGAGAGCTAAGAAGAGTTTAAGAAAGGGACTATATCCAAGGTATTATCATTTTAACATGTAGTTTACATAAAAACTATTGATATTTTTTCATATTAAGTTTTGAAACCTGTTGTATATACTGCAGTTGCAGCACATCTTAATCAGGACTAGCTGCATTTCAAGTGATGGAGAGCTGTGTATGAGTAGTCACTGCTACACTGGACAGCACATGTCTAAAAATACATTCAAAGCTAAAAAGACACAGGCAATACTTTGTCTTTCTAGTGAGGGGAATTTTTTTTAATTTTAATTTTTTTTATTATGCTATGTTAGTCACCATACAGTACATCATTAGTTTTTGATGTAGTGTTCCATGATTCACTGTTTGCGTATAACACCCAGTGCTCCATGCAATATGTGCCCTCCTTAATACCCATCACCGGGCGAGCCCATCCCCCCACCTCCCTCCCCTCTAAAGCCCTCAGTTTGTTTCCCAGAGTCCACAGTCTCTCATGGTTCATTTCCCCTTCTGTTTACCCCCCACCTTCATTCTTCCCTTCCTTCTCCTACTGATCTCCCTGCTATTCCTTATGTTCCACAATGAGTGAAACTATATGACAATTGTCTAAAATCACAAGGACCTGCTCTGATTTATTTTTTAATTTTATTTTTTTGACAGAGAGAGAGGGAGAGAGAGAGCACAAGCAGGAGAAGCAGCCGAGGGAGAGGGAGAAGCAGGCTCCCTGCTGAGCAGGGAGAAAATTTTTTAAAAAACAGCTATAGATACTATTAATGTCTGCTTGTCCCTCTTCCTCTGCTCCCTCTTTCCCTCCCTCCCTCCCTCTCTCTCTCAAATAGATAAATAAAATCTTGAAAAAAATAAAAAGGCTTTATCACATTGCTCCCTAGCTAAAATTGCCAGTGGCTTTCCATTGCCTACAAAATAAGGTCAAACTCTCCAACAGACATTCAAGCTTTTTGAACTGTGCCTATAAGCTCTCTCCAGGCTTACATCCCACTCCACCCCTCTGATGTCACCCACACTCCAGACAGGGTAGACTGCTTCTTCACCCAACACTGTTCAGGTTATTTGCTCAACTTAGAATACCTTTGCCCCACTCTACCTTCAAAGCTCAGCTCAAATGCCTGCAGTGAAGCCTTGTTCACATCTCCAAGTCAGAATAAACTGCTGTTTCCTTGTGCTACTGCCGCCCTTTGCCTAGGCCTGCATTAGACCTCAGACTGCTCTATTCTGTGTCTGGCTTAAGCTCCTCAGAGAAAGCTAAGTGACTTATTTCTTTCTGAAAAATTGGCCTCAGGGGTGTTTTAGCAGGAACCAAGGTAATAGTCCTACTTAATCTCCCTCTCCACTGCAGGAAGGCTCATCCATACCACAATTTCTGCTTCCGTATACTTACTTTCATTATCTCTTGACATGACTGTATCTTCCTCCAGCTCTTCAGGACTAGCTCAACTCCTGGTTCTTCAATGACACCTCCTTGCATTACCTACATAGAACGTTTCCTTCTTGGACCACGCATTTAGTTTCTGTATAGCTCACCACATAGTACTTGATTACACATATTATTTAAGTAGAATTTTAAGGATCAGAATATACCTTAAAAGGTCATGCTTATCGGAGCCCCTGGGTGGCTCAGTGGGTTAAGCATCTGCCTTTGGCTCAGGCCATGATCTCAGGGTCCTGGGATTGAGCCCCACATTGGGGCCACCTGCTCAGCGGGGAGTCTGCTTCTCCCTCTCCCACTGCTCCTCCCCCCACCCCGCTCATGTGCTCTCTCTCAAATAAATAAAATTTTTTAAAAAGGTCATGCTTACCAAAATTTAATGTGTATATGACTCACCCAGGAATCTTGTTGAAATAGAAATGAATTTTAATGAATAAAAGGTGATTCAGTAGGTCTGGGGTGGGGCCGAGGTTCTACATTTCCAACAGGCTGCCTGGGAACGCGGGTGCTGCTGTCCACACTTTGAGTATCAGACCTAGACTACTTTAGCATCCCATGGAGTTCCTTTCGCTGGCTCTCAGGTAAGTGGTCATCTGCCTGACTGCCATCCGTCATTTGGCGGCCTGTTCCAGTGGCCAGCTCAAGAGCAATTTACAAAGCTTCCTCTTTCTCTTATACAACATTCTTCAAGGGTTTCTGTTCTTGTCAGTTTTCTGTGCCTCGGGAGATTTCTGTCTGCCTTCCCTTCTGCCTTTGGGGAGCCACTGTCTAGCACTCAGTGAAGACCCAGTGTGCCTCAGAGGGATTTCTCCCAGCTCTTCTGCCAGTGTATTACCCGTGCTTCTGGCAGAAACCCATGGGAAAGAGCCGGTAGGTGATCCACAATGCAGGCCTACATGGAAACTTTAAAAATGCTATAAAGTTCAGGTCTTTTCTTATTCCCGTCTATGATAGATTTTTTTTTTTCTTGGCATGGGAATTCAAATTTTATTTTTTTATTATGTTATGTTAGTCCATACGGTACTTAGTTTTTGATGTAGTGTTCCATGCTTCATTGTTTGCGTATAACACCCAGTGCTCATTGCAATACATGCCCTCCTTAATACCCATTACCCGGCTAGCCCATCCCCCAACCCCCCTCCCCTCTGAAACCCTCAGTTTGTTTCCTGTAGTCCATATATGATGGATTTTTCCATCTCCTGTCACTACCAGTGATAAAGAGTTATTGACTTAAAAATTTAGTTCTGATGGGTTTTTGAACTCTATAATTTTGTAGCTTAACCAACTAGGTGGAAGCTATAATCTCTTGCTATATGCACACAATAATTACTTGTAAAAGGAATAAAAAAACCATAAGGAAATTATTTTTTATAAAGTTTGCTACCAGAAATGCAATTCATTAGCATATATAACTAAAAATAGAGCCTCAATAAATCAAATTTCCCATTCTGAAAAAGCAATAATTATATATATTCCACATTTTAGTCTCCTTATATTTATACTCATGAAAAATTGAAAGCTGTAGATGGCTAATTTTATAATAACATAGGTTGCCTTTTGACATACAACTTATTTTATTTTGAAATGATTTTTGGCCCAGTAATAATGCAAAGGGGGCAAATATAGATAAGTGGTGGGCAGTTTTTAAAGTGAACTACACAGCAGCAATTGCAGTTTTTTCTAGTGTAAGTCGTAATGCGCTCCCTCTAGCTCCGCAACTGACAGGCATACTATAATTATAATCAGTAGCTCAAAAACATGACCTTTTGTGCTGTTCCGTATCTCTTGGATTTCTGCCTCCATAATAGTCAACTGAACCATCTTCTTGGAACACACATGAAGACGGAAGTTCCTGTGAAGAATATGCTGCCAGTCTGCTCTGTCTCCTGCAGTTAAATCCATGTGAAGAATGTATTCTTCGATTATCTTCTGCATACACCAGTCTAATAATGTAACAAAGTTATTTTTAATTTTTTATTATTATAATTTTCAAACATAAACAACAGTGGGATAATACACATCCATGTGCCCATTACAGAACTTCATTCAACATTTGTCATCATTTTGCCAGTGTTGCAGAAACAAGTGTTAATTATAATCATAAAGCAGGATTCAAACTTTATGGGGGGCACTATGCTAAAAAAAAGTGAGTGTACCCTTTTACCAACAGTCAAATGGTGAAGGGGGCCAGAATCCCTGCATGATGCAACGCAGTAAAAGTAAACAGAGGGCTCGGGTCCTTAACTGCATGGAAGAATGCATCTCACATGAAAGGAGGTAGGCCCCTCTTCACCCTGCAGAGAGAATTAGGACCACGACAGCTATATTTGCCTGTTCCTTTTTATATTATGATGTTAGAGAGATTAGCAGAATCATTTGGTATAGCAGCAAATCAGTGGGTTATGTAACTTATAGACGGTCTCTGTTAAAAGTATTTGGCACTGAGAAGCTGAAGGCTAATGACTCACCTGTTTCAAATGGTAATTTTTGCTTTTCATATATGTTTAAACCTAAAATCTTTCAACTAACCTCTACTAAAATATACATTTGTGGGATAATTGCAGATTTTTCATGTAAATATTTGATAGTGTCTGTAAAGAACTCTTTTTCTCCTACTACAGTCCCTTCTTCTCCAAGTTGCTAATATGCTGTATTATACTTGGGCCTGTCAGTAGTGGGTAAGTTGAAAAGAAGAGGGTAGGAGGAATCCTGTCTTGGCTGTCATCTGCCCTTTTTTCCACTCAAACCAAGGTCACTTTTGGTCTATCTCAATTTTTCTTATAGGTATCTCCATTAGATCAGAATACCTTTGAGCCAATTTAATCCTGTCAATAGCTGAAGTAGTTAGTAAATTAAGAAAAACAAGGTAATTTAAAAAACTCCAATCTGATTTCTAGTGAGTAGTTCAATATAAATCAGTATGAAATATCCTTTTATACTGAAGCTTCTGTTCTTTCACTTAAGATGCTTATAATCCTGACCCCACATTTGGTCCTGAGTGACAAGACAGGAGAAAAAGCCAAACAAAGACCTTTTCTTTTACATGGCCTCTCTTGAATACTATAAATCTCCTAACCCCGAGCATCGTCAGTAATAGAGAAGCTGTCCTAAGGGGAATAAGAGATTTTTATTGACCAATCTTGTCTTTCATCTTGTCCAATGGAAAACAGTGGGCTGGGGTTAGGTGTAGACTTATAACCATGGAATAGAGTGAAGTTATTATAAAGGAAATGAAACAAATTTCTAGCTTAACTGGTACCAACTAGTAGCCACTGGTAACCCAGGTGCAGATGAACTAATTAATTGGTTTTACAATCCCCAAACCACAAGGGAGAAGTGACAGTCATTTCCAGAGGCAGTGGCCAGGATCTGCAGAGGTGGTATATAAACCCTGCATACATGTGGATTAATGACATGTGTGTTTCCTAATATGTTGATATGTCACTGATAGCAATCAGGGATAGGACTGAAAAGGATGGTTTTGCGGCTAAATCAGTATTTGCCTCTGACTGCTGCCTCTGCAGCTCTCAGTGCCACAGGCCCTGTGATTTGAGGAAAATGAGGAAGGCAGGTGAGATGTTGGGAGAAAAGGTAGAAGAGAAAAAAAGAAAAGCTTCTAAAGAAAACCAGGATAGCCCATAGCCCACAGGTAAAAATTCACATCTCTCCAGGTATGTATAATGTTGTACAACTGGAGGAAACATTCTGAATTAAAAAGGAAGGCACATAATAACTTTCTACTCTTCATCTCCTTTCTCAAAATTTTCCCTCTTCTACTGTCTTATTCTCTATCCCAGCACAATGCTCTTTTCCTGGCTTGGCTTTTTATTTCTATACCTTTTTCTATCCTTTCTTATCTTGTCCTTTCCCTTTCGGATGTCAGGGTTCCCCTCGCTCCTTCCTGTCTCGCACTTCAGTTTCACTGTAGTCCCTGCTCTCCTGACGACGCTCCCATCTAATGGCACCGAGAGACAATTACTGCATGGCAGAGAAAGGACTACTGGCTTGTGTATATCAAAAAATAATTTGTAGGGGCGCCTGGGTGGCTCTATCGGTTAAGCATCTGCCTTCGGCTCAGGTCATGATCCCAGGGTCCTGGGATCGAGCCCCGCATCAGGCTCCCGGCTCTGCTGGGAGCCTGCTTATTCCTTTCCCACTCCCCCTGCTTGTGTTCCCCCTTCGCTGGCTGTCTCTCTGTCAAATAAATAAATAAAATATTTAAAAATAATAATTTGTAGGGGCGCCTGGGTGGCTCTATCGGTTAAGCATCTGCCTTCGGCTCAGGTCATAATCCCAGGGTCCTGGGATTGAGCCCCGCATCAGGCTCCCTGCTCAGCAGGAGTGCTCACACTGCCCTCTCTTGCTGTCTCTGTCAAATAAATAAAATCTTAAAACAAAAATAATAATAATTTGTAGCAAACAAAGAAAAAAAAGACAAACCAAAAAAACAGAACAAACTGATGGTTACCAGAGAGGAGGTGGGTGGGGGGTGGGTGAAATCGGTGATGGGGATTAAAAGTACTAAACTTACCCTGATGAGCACTGAGTAATATACAGAATTGCTGAATCACTTTATTGTACACCTGAAACCAATTTAATACTGTATGTTAACCATACTGGCATTAAAATTAAAGAAAAAATTTGTAGCATATCTAAAAGGAATACAGTTGACCCATGAACAATTTGGAGGTTAGGGGTGCCGATTCCTGTGTAGTTGAAAATGCCTGTATAATTTTGATTCCCCCAAAACTTAACTACTAACAGCCTGTTGTTTACCAGAAGCCTTACTGGTAACATAAACAGTTGATTAACATGTGGTCTTATGCTATATTTGTTATATACTGTATTCTTACAATAAGCTGGAGAAAAGAAAATGTTATTCAAAAACTAGAGAAAATACACTTAAAGTACCGTATTGTAAAACATCCACACGTAAATGAACCCACACAGCTTAAATCCATGTTGTTCAAGGATCGACTGTATTTTTAAAAATCCTTATCTAAAAGTCATGGTATTTCCGTGAAAAATCTGTATCTGATTTTTTTTTTTACTATTAGCTTACAGTGAAGGGTTAAACCATTTAAATCTAATTTGTATATTTACTATAATCTTGGGAAATAAAGGTAAATTTATAATTCACGGCATGAGAAATAAACCTTGATTATAAATTGAATCCATACAAGAATAAATCTGAATTTTTGCTTTGGGTGATAATTTATACCACTTTTATACAAATACCTAATTTGAAAGAAGTCTGAATATTTTGTTGGAGTCAAGTACTATTCCTTACTGTGCAAAACAAAATGACTCACTTATCTAAATGCCAGTCAGGATTTATGTTATCAGGAAGTGGGGAGTCCCGAAAAGATCGTGGTCTTTGTAAGGATGTTTCCTGTTCAAAATCCAAGTCTTCCGATAGAATCTGTTCTTGTGGATCATTAGGTGGGTGGTTATAGGAAGGTATTTGCCATGGTCCTGTTCCACTGTTGATATCAAAATTTCTTAACTGCATTTGTTTTTGAAACTTTGGCAAAGGTGGCAGTCTTTGTCCATGACCTCTTTTAACATAGTTTTTAAAGGACATTTGCTCTGGGAGATCACTGCCGGAATGGTCACGCAGAGATCCTCGTGTGCGCTCTGATACTTCATCAGTGGGCTCCACAGCTTCAAAGTTCATTTCATCATGAAAAGAGTCCTGGTGGAAAGGGTTCTGCCTTTGAAAACCACCACCTCTATTGAAAAAATGACAACTCTGTACAAGTAACTGGTCCTGAAAATCACCATGAAGTGGGTACTCGTGGTGGTTATAGAAAGGTCGTCGTTTTTGTCCCCAGCTTCTGTTAATAAAACCAAAATCTTTTTTTGGAAATTGTTCCCACCAGTTACTATAGGCCTGATGATTCTGAATGGAATGTCTCCTTTGTCTACCCACTTTGCTAACAAAATCAAAATCATCTCCAGCATCTGGTTCATGGCAGTCACTGTGAGGCTGGTGATCATGAAATGGTCTTGGTCTGGTTCCATGTATCTTGTTATTAAAATCTGTCTCCTCTTGGGAGACACCAAAACACTGGTGATTAGCAAAGAATGAACATCTTGGTCCAGGTCCTTTGTTACCCAAATCCCAATTTCTCAGATGTCTCTCTTCTGTCATGCTGTCATTGCACTGGTGTTTATAAAAATCCCCATGCCTCTGGGTAGGTCCATTGTCGACATAATCATAATCCTTTATCTGTACATCATTTCGAGGGTGCTGGTCATTAAGAAGCCTTGCCCTTTTCCCAGTCCTGCTGGGGGGAAAATACACTATAAATCCAAAGTATTTGAACAATAAAGGATAAATGCTATGCCATTAGCAAAATTTCCCTTTGTTCAGCTCAACAGGACATAAATTGTTGTGATGTACTCTGAACTGAATTGTGCCACATTTTCATTTTTCTCCTTTGTTTGTGCTTATGAACCCCAAACTCTCTCCTGCAACTAACTTGTAAATTTCCAAACAAAAGTGTTGGTGTTAAATTATAATTTTTTTCCCTAAAAACTAAAGCACAACACATTCCATAGCATCTTTTCATTTAGAGGAATGTCATAACCAGATCACTTTTATCATAACCTATCTGACAGGTTAAAGAAGCAATCTTACAAATACGGCTGATGACATGCTGGATTATTGTACCGACTTCATGTCAGAACAAGTAAAAAACATATATTGATTTTTGTATAATTAGTCCAAGAACTATTAATGGAGCTTACAATATAAATAATACATTTTGGTTATTCCCAGTTTTTTACTTTTATAAATAAAGCTGCTATGAGCATTCATGTCATTTCTGTGTGAACAAGTTTTCAGTTCTCTGGGATAAATGCTCAAGAGTGCAAATGCTGGGTTGTATGCTAATTCCATTTATACCCCCCCACACACATATATGTAGATACGTAAGTCACAGAAGAAATTCTAGTACCATTTGATAACTTTAATCCACTTTCTGATATATTGGTAGAATAAATACAAATTATTACTTAGAATCATAGCATTTTAAATTTTGAAGGGATCACAGAGATTACCTAGTTCAATATTTGCCAAACAGCTTGGAGAACATTAGTCTCCCATACCATGTTAATGCTTGTTCTGTCAGGGGGGAAAAACAGTTTTGTGCTTGACTAAGTCAGGAAAATGCTGGGTTTGATAAAATTTAATAAATTTCTTTACTTCGGAAATTCTAAGGGCTTTTATTAATAAGCTGGTGTTCATGGTGACGACAGCTTGCATTTCCAAAATTTATTTGACTTAACACTTTTTATTCCTGTCAAACTACTAATACCTCATAAAATACTAGTTTCATATGTCCTTAGAATACAACTTAAGAAAAGCTAATTGATCTTATCCACTGATTTATGTTACAAATTAAACAACACTGGCCTGAAAAGGTTATGTCACTGGCTCTATGTTACCTACAATTTATAAGTGGCAGAATCAAGATTTGAATGCAGACTTCCTGATTCCCAATCCTGTGGATTTTTCTCCCTGCTCTACCATTATTAACATGTATCTAAACTTTCATAAAATATTCATCTACCATTATGTTACTTTTACCCATGAAAGTCTTCATTTGGAGACCAATCTCCAGATTCTTCCATAGAATTAGATGGGGGATTTGCATCTTCATCAGAATCCCAGACATCCATTCCAAGATTACTAGAGGGAAAATATCAATAAAAAAATTTAAAATTCTATCAGAAACAAGGTCATATGCTTTTAGACACACAAGCTGAGCACAAAATAAGGAAGAAAAAAATATATCTGCACACCATTTGCATCTTGGAAAAATCTGTGGATATTCTGCCATTTTGCGTTAGTGAAAAGAATAAAGCTTAAGAGCCATGAGGTAGAGGTCATCAGTCGAGCAAGATTTTAGGATATTAGGAGTTTCAACTTTGAGGATGTAAACAGTATCTCCTGTGGCCAAGAGATCACAAAAATTAAGGGCTTCAGGCATAGGCACTGTGAGGAAGGGTTAATGGAAGAGATAAAGTGGGAGTGGGAATAAGGTCAGAAGTACTTAAGTCCTAGACATCAGACTTCCCTAACTCTCCTCTTCTGTATACCTCCTCTGATTACCTATACTTCCACTATCTGAAATTACCTTATTCGCTAATGCCTTTCTCTAGTACAATGCATCCAATCACCGACTCTTCCAGTCAGCAAATATTTGTTAGGTACCCAAATGTGCCAGGCACTGTTCAAACACTTAGAGACATGGTAATGATCAAATCAGGCAAGTCTCTGCTCTCAAAAGAGAGACAGATCATAAGCAAGCACATAAATGATATCATTTCTGATATTAAGTGCTTTGCAGGAACTCCAAGGTAGTATAACAGACAGTGACTGGGAGAGAGGGATAATATGAAATAAGACAGGGAGGCTGACTCTCCAAGGTGGTGACATTTGAACAAAGAAGTCAGTCATGCAAAGATAGAGCATTCCAAGTACAGAAAATAGCAGTGCAAAATTCCCTCCTATATGGCCTCGTGAGAACTGCACAGAGACTTAAAAGCTTCATGAGGAAAGGGACATGGTCCGTCTTATTCACTGCTGAATTCTCAGAGCCAAGCAGAGTGCCAGGACACAGTAGGTACTCCCTAAATACTTGTGGAATGGAAAAGGATAGGTAGTGTGTTCTGTAGCATAACGCTTAATTCTTTGTTATATCTGCTGGTTTTACTCACCTGTCTCCTTGGGGGCAAGAGCTCCTGCCAGCCTCTGTAGCTATTTAGCACTATGCCTGGCATATAGAAATGCTTCACAGAATTCCTGAGCAGTACATCAGAGATGTTGAATGAATACTGTATCTTTTATTGGAGAAGATAAAATTAAATGGAAGGTATTCTTTAGGAATGCCTCACTGAATTTATGCTAAAAGACACTTAAGATTTTTGTACTGTTACAATGTTGTTTAGTTTCAAAAAGTAGAAAAATAACATCTGAACATGCTATAAAGGCAATCTTCTCAGGGATAAAGGCCAGAGAAGAAGGCAGGAAGGATTATATCTTAGTGTCTGTATATACAATCACTGCCTTAGGAGAATATTGATATTGTGTTCAAAAATTATTTTTCTAAATTCTAGTAAAAAGGATGCTAGTGTTGTTCTGGTACATATGCTATCTATTGGGAATAACATTTCCTCAGGTAAAGACTATAAAAAGCACAAGGAAAAGGTTTCAAATGGAAGAGAAAAACATGAGAGAGAAAATTTAATTGAACAGCTCCTATAAGAAATAAGAAAGGAGTAACCAATACATTTTCCTCCCAGAGTACTTGAATAAATACTAAGAAGGAAATCCCTAGCATACAGGCCAAATTCAGTTTTTGGTTAAATTTTATGTAGCCCCTTAAACTCTGAAAGACAATAATGCTTTAGTGCACTATAAAACAATGTGGTCTTTTAAAAACAAATATAAAACAGTCATTCTTTTTATGAGCTATTATATAAACTTTCCCAAACACCTATGATTTGAAAAGAAAATGTTCCCTACGTAAGTGTGAGATTTTGTACAAAGTTCAGGTGTGAGAAAGATTTGTGGGTCATGTGGTAAAAATAAGAGCTGAAGTGACAAGAAAATGGAGTACAGGAATAAAAGCCAAAGACAGTCTAATCAAACATCTACCATAGGAAGGAAAAAGAGACAACTAAGGTGAATGGAGCTATGAGAATATTAAGAGGCAAACTTGGATAGTATTGTGTCCAAAATAAAAAATTTAAAGCATATGTAGAGAGCGGTTAATGATGCCGTGCAAAGAAAAGCTGTAGGACGTGGCTAGGTTGTTGTCGATCTCTGAGAAGGAAATTTTAATTAAGTGGTAGAAACAAACGTAACACATTTAAGCAGAGAATAAGAAGGTAAAGAAATAAGAAGGCAGTGAAAAGTGTTTTTATTTATTTTTTATTTTTTATTTTTTTTAAAGATTTTATTATATATTTGACAGAGAGAGACAGCCAGCGAGAGAGGGAACACAAGCAGGGAGAGTGGGAAAGGAAGAAACAGGCTCCTAGCAGAGAAGCCTGATGAGGGGCTCGATCCCGGAACTCTGGGATCACGTCCTGAGCCGAAGGCAGAGGCTTAACGACTGCGCCACCCAGGCACCCCTGAAAAGTGTTTTTAAAAAATGGATAATGGATCAGGGGCGCCTGGGTGACACAGCGGTTAAGCATCTGCCTTCGGCTCAGGGCGTGATCCCGGCGTTCTGGGATCGAGCCCCACATCAGGCTCCTCCNTAATGGATCAAGAGAATGGAATGGTAGTTTGTAGAAGATGTAGAAAACAACAGAACACTTCTAGGTATTTTTAAAATTCTGTATACTTAAGGTATACAATTTGATGATTTCATTTGATATACAGATACACTGTGAAATAATTGTTATAATTAAGCCAATTTACATATGCATCACTTTACATAATGTGTGTGTGTGCATGTGTGTTAAGAATTTCAAGTAAGTAATACAGTACATTATGGTTATCTATAGTCACTATGCCATGACAGATCTCTAGGAATTACTCATCTTACATAACTGAAACTTTGTACCCCTTGACTGACAACTCCCTATTTCCCTGCCCCCCACTCAGTCCTTGGTAACCATTCTACACCCCATTTCTATGGAGTCTATTTTAGATTACACATCTAAGTGAGACCACACAGCATTTGTCTTTTTGTGTCTGGCTATTTCACTAAACAATGTGCTCCAGGTCCGTCTATGTTACCGCAAATGGCAGACTTTTTTTTAAGGCTGAATAATATTCCATTGTGTGTATTCACTGCATTTTCTTTGCCTGTTTATTTGCTGATGAGGTTGTTTCCATATCTGAGCTATTGGGAATAATGCATCAGTGAACAGACGAGTGCAGGTACCTCTTCCAATTCCTGATTTCAATTCCTGATTTTCAATTCCCAGAGGTGGGATTGCTGGGTCATATGGGTAGTTCTATTTTTATTTTTTTTTAAAGTAATCTGTGTGCCCAATGTGGGGCTCAAACTCACAACTCCTGAGATCAAGAGTTGCATGCTCTACCAACTGAGGCAGCCAAGCACCCCCTATTTTTAATTTTTTGAGGAACTTCCATACTGTTTCCACAATGACTGTACCCATTTACATTCTAACCAACAGTGTACCAGGGTTCCCTTTTCTCCACATCCTGAGTTACTATTTTTTTTTAATAATAGCCACATTAACAGGTATGAGGTAATATCTAATTGTGGCTTAATTTGCATTTCTCTGATGACTTACATCAAGGATCTTTTCATATACCATACCCATTTGTGTGTCTTCTTTAGAGAAATGTCTTTTCAGGTCCTTTGCCCACTAAAGATTTTTTTTGTGGGGGCTACTGAGTTTGCAAAAATTTTCTCCTATTATTTAGATTGCCTTCTCAATCTGTTATTTCCTTTACTGTGCAGAAGCTTTTTAAGTTTGATATAGTCCCACTTGTTTATTTTTGCTTTTGTTGCCTGTGTGCTCTTGGTGCCTTATCAAAGAAATCACTGCCAAGACCAATGTCAAGAAGGTTTTCCCCTATGTTTTCTTCTAGGAGTTTTATGATTTAGGGACTTATATTTAAGTCTTCAATCTATTTTGAGTTCATTTTTGTGAGTGCTTTAAGACAGGGGTCCACTTTCATTCTCTTGCATGTGGATACCCATTTTTCCCAGCACCGTTTATTAGAGACTATACTTTCCTCATTGTGTATTCTTGACACCCTTGTCAAAAATTAGTTGACCATATATGCATGAGTTTCTGCGCTCTCTATTCTATTCCACCGGCCTACATGTTTGCCTTTATGGCAGCACTACATTGCTTTAACTACAGTAGCTTTGTAATGCAAGTTGAAATCAGGAGGTGCAGGGACTCTGCTTTTGTTCTTTTTTCTCAGGACTGCTTTGATTATTTGAGGCCTTTTATGGTGCCATATAAATTTTAGGATTATTTTTTCTATTTCTGTGGAAAATGCCATTGGAATTTTAATAGGGACTGAACTGAATCTAGTATGTTTGAAAGCAAAAGTGGCAAGGGAGGTTTAAGATATGAGAGGGGACAGGGACAGTGATGATGAGATCCTACAGTCAGAAGAATCATATTCTGTAGAGATGGAAGTTAAAAAAAAAAAGGAAACTTTTTTTCTAAGAATGAGGTACAGACTATTAAAAAGAGAAGGGGATAGCAAGTCATATATGAGACTGACAATTAGGCTCTATTGCCGATAATCATAAAAGTATCATAAGAAAGCAATCTGAATGAGGTAAAACAAACAGCCACTCTCGACTTAGGAACACACAACGTATTACATCTATTAATCATTGGGAAATGTAAATTAGGGGTGCCTGGGTGGCTTAGTGGGTTAAGTGTCTGCCTTCGGCTCAGGTCATGATACTGAGGTCCTGGGATCGAGCCCTGTGTCAGGCTCCCTGCTCAGCAGGGAGACTGCTTCTCCCTCTCCTGCTCTCCCGGCTTGGCTCTCTCTTTCTCTCTCTCTGACAAATAAAGAAAAAAATCTTTAAAAAAAAAAAAAAGGAAATGTAAATTAAAACCACAATGAAATAGCATTTCACACCCACTAAAATAATAAATAAAAAAGATAGACAATAAGTACTGGCAAGAAAGTAGAATAACCCTATCATTTGTGGCAAACCAGATGGATCTTGAGGGCATTATACTAAGTGAAATAAGCTAGACAAAGACAAAGACAAATAGTATATAATTTCACTTACCTATGGAATCTAAGCCTAATTCATAGAAAGAGAGTATAATGGTCATTGCCAGAAGCTGAGTAGTGGAGTGGGTAGATGGGGAGATGTGGGTCAGAGGGTACAAACTTCCAGTTATAAGATAAAGAAGTTCTGGAGATCTAATGCACAGTAATGTGACTATAGTTAACAATCCTACATTATATACTTGAAAGTTGCTAAAAAAGTAGATTTTTTTTTTTAAAAGATTTTGTTTTTATTTATTTGACAGAGAGAGAGACGGCCAGTGAAAGAGGGAACACAAGCAGGGGGAGTGGGAGAGGAAGAAGCAGGCTCCCAGCGGAGGAGCCCGATGCAGGGCTCGATCCCAGAACGCTAGGATCACGCCCTGAGCCGAAGGCAGATGCCTAATGACTGCGCCACCCAGGCGCCCCAACTAAGAAAGTAGATCTTAAATGTTCTCACCCCACACACAAAAAACGGGTAATTATGTGAGCTGATGGAGGTGTTAACTAACCTTATGTAGTTATATATGTGTATCAAATTATCGCATGGTACACCTTAAGTATGCAATGTTATATGTCAATTGTATCTCAATAAAGCTGGAAAAAAATTAAGCATAAGTCTACCACGTGGCCCAGCAATACCATCCCTAGACATCTATCCAGGAGAAATGAAGACACACATCCATACAAAGACCTTCGCATGACTGTTCTTATTAGCAGCACTACTGACAACAGCCAAAAACAGGAAACAACTTGAATGTCCATTAACTGATGAATGGACAAAATATGATATATGCACATAATGGAATATTATCCAGCAATAAAAAAGGACCAACTACTGATATATGCTATGGCACAGGCGAACCTCAAAAACATTACACTAAATGAAAGAAGCCAAATACAAGAGACTACATATTATACGATTCTGTTTATATTAAATGTCCAGAAAAGGTAAATATATAGAGATGAAAAGGAGATTAGTGGCTGCCTGGGGTGGGGGAATGGGGATTAACAATAAATATGAAGGATTTTATTAGGATTATGGGAGTGGTTTAAAGCTGATATATAGTGATGGATACACAACTTGGTAAATTTACCAAAAATCATTGAATTGTACCTTTGAAATGGGTAAATTATATGATCTATAAAATATGCCTCAATAAAGATGTTAAAATGTTTTATGCATAATTTGATTTGTCCATTAAATAACATTTGAATTAAAATATAAAATTTCAAATTGACTTTATTTACATTTTCTGTAATAAATAAAATTAGAAAATCCCTCATGTCTGATAAGAACAGACAGTAAAACAAACTGTTAAACTAAGTAGAATCAAGCAATGTTTTCTGCATTTAATGTTCTTGATTCCTTTGAACAAATACAGAAGGCCTGAAGACAACAGAATTTAAGCATTAAAGGGACTTCAGAGTTTGATCCAAATCCCTCAGTTTACCCCTGATAATTGCCAGGAAAAAGGAAGAGATTTGACAAAGGTCACATGACAAGTTAGTGGCAGAACTAGACAAGAACTCAGCTCTCCTGACTTTCAATCTAATATTTTTTTCATTATACTGTGCAACCTCCATATTTTCAGAACAGAAACTGAGAAAAATTAGGGAAAAAATAACCCAAATTCATGGTGCTGTGTATTTTGGTATTGATATAAATATTCCTGAGCTTTGTTTTAGGAGGCAGTTAAGTTACTTGGAAATAATTTGATCCTTTTACATGTTGCTTTAAGAATTATTAAATAAACTAAGAATAGTGTTCAGTCTAGGGCTAATAACTATTCCCCACTAGTGAGACAAGACCCTTCTGTGTACTACCCAGTATCCTATCCACTAGGCCATCTTCTAATCTGGCTGGGGGGAAAAGGCACTACTCCTGGCTCTGTGTAAGAACCATTCCCTCTAATCTTCCAGTAGTTCTTACCCTGGCCTCAGGTAGTTTCCTTACACGTAGGGCACCTCTCTGTGGATCTAGAGAATTCTCTTTCTATGCAGCTCTCTCCTCTCCAGCACTAGCTGCATTGGTCTCTCTGATCATTCTGTCTCTCTAACTTAGGGTATCCATCTGGCTCTGCCATGACTCCCCCTTTCCTTTGCCATGGCCTGGAAACTCTAAGGCAGTAAACTGGAGCAATCCTAGGTCATCCATATCCATCGTTGGCCATTTCTCATAGATATCTGTCCTTTATGCCTGATATCCAACTTCTTGAAAATTGTCTCTTCATATATTTTCTCTGCTTTTTAAGCTGTTTAGTTGTTTAGCTATTAGTTAGGTGGGAGAGTAAATCTGGTTCCTGTTACTCTATCACAGCTGAAAGCAGAAGGTCTAGTGCTATCATTTTTTTCCTGCTCTGAAATCTTGGGTCTAAGAACTCTCCTACTTTATGAATTGGCTAATAAAAATCCCTCTCTTCCTTTTCTTTTTTTTTTTTAAGATGTTATTTATTTATTTGATGGAGAGAGAGAGAGATAGCCAGAGAGGTAACACAAGCAGGGGGAGTGGGAGAGGGAGAAGCAGGCTTCCTGCTGAACAGGGAGCCTGATGCGGGGCTCGATCCCAGGACCCTGGGATCATGACCTGAGCCGAAGGCAGATGCTTAATGACTGAGCCACACAGGCGCCCCTAAAAATTCCTCTCTTGTAATAGCCTTTTGTTTTACTTTTAACTTCCTTTTTTAAATTTTTAAAAAATCTTTTATTTATTTATTTGACAGAGAGAGAGTACACAAGCAGGGGGAGAGGCAGAGGGAGAAGCAGTCTCCCACAAAGCAGGGAGCCTGACACAGGGCTTGATCCCCAGACCCTGGGATCATGACCTGAGCTGAAGGCAAACGCTTAGCTGAAGGCAAACGCTTAGCTGACTGAGCCACCCAGGTGCCTCTACTTTGATCTTTCAATTATTAGAAGCACAATTAAACTCTTAAAAATTATTTATTTATTTAGAGAGGGAGAGAGAATGGGGGGGAAGGGTAAAGAGAGAGGGAGAGAGAGAATCTCAGGCAGGCTCCATGCCCAGTGTGGAGCCTGATGTGGGGCTTGATCCCACAACTCTGAGATCATGACCTGAGCCAAAATCAAGTGTGCGATGCCTAACCAACTGAGCCACCCAGGCGCCCCTCTTATAAATTCTTATAAATAGTTCAGTGAGAAATACTTGGCAAAAGTAAAAACTGGATTTAAGTATGGTGACTACTATGTCCAGTTTTACATTAAAAAAAAATCCCTTTATGGTAGCACGCATAGAAATTGTAACATTATAAACATCTAAGCTGGAAACAGTCTTTCATCCCTTAAAATTAATATTGTATAGAGGTGTTATGTGAGCAAGATGGAGGGCTAGGAGGTGCCAATGCTCATCTATCCCCAAAATAATAACTAACTACAAACTGATAAAAATGGCCTGAGAAAGCTCTGGACTACAACGAGGAAGCAATAGAAACCTTGTGGAACTCAGAAAACCAAGGATGGCCACATAGAAAAGCCTAGAAAGCATTTTACCTGCATCGCCCCATCCCCCAGTTCAGAGCAGCTTGGTGTCAGGAGGGATCCCCTTGGAGAGGTTTCACCCCACGGGGGAAGAGAGCAGGAGAACCCCAGCAAACCTCATCGGCAGAGTTGTTTGTGCACTGTGGTGGGAATGTAAATTGGTACAACCATTACAGAAAATTGCTGGAAGAATTAAAAATAGAACTACCATGTAACCCAGCAATCCTACCCCTTGGTATTTATCCAAAGGAAATGAGATCATCATTTTGAAGAGATCTCTGCACTCCCATGTTCACTGCAGCATTATTCACAATAGTCAAGATATGAAAACAACCTAAAAGCCTTTTCCGTGTGTGAATATAAACAAAAGGTGGCAAACACACACACACACACACACAGAGGAATATTACTCAGCCATAAGAAAGAAGGAAATCTTGCTATTTGCAACAACATGGATAAATCTGAAGAGCATTATGCCAACTGAAATAAGCCAAACAGAGAACGAGAAATACTTTCTGTGGAATCTTACAAAAAAAACAACCCCAAAACAAAAAAGCCCAGCTCATTTCAATGAATAGAATTGTGCTAGCCAGGGGGGATAGTGGTAGGGGAAATAGAGAAAACAGTTCAAAGGGTACAAACTGTCAGTTATAAGAAGCAGAAGTTCCAAGGATTTAATGTACAACACAGTGAATACAGTTAATAATACAGTATTGGAAATCTAAAAGATTCTGAGTAGATCTTAAGCATTCTTACCACAAAAAAAGAGTTAAGTAGGGTGGTGGATGTGTTAATTATTTTGATCTTAGTAATCATTCCACAATATAGACATGTATTAAATCGCCATGCAGTACACTTTAAATATATGCAAGTGTATATGAAAAGTACTCCTCAATGAAGCTGGAAAAATATTACATAAATATTAAATTTCATAAATTGTTGAAGTCTTGCTGCCCTTGACTCTAATTTTAGGCTCCAGGGCTACATCTCTACTTGTGTGCTTCAAAAACAAACACCTGAAAGGTTTATGTCCCTTTTAACACTTCCCACACTCCCTTCTTGCACGCTGGGAATTCATTCCTGTAAAAGCAATAACCAGGGTCAATGAAAATTTTGTTCATTGCATTTGGGAGCCAAAGGGCACCTGAAACATCTATTACTAATACCTCTCTTTGTAGAGGTCAAAACCAAAGTGCTGAGAGAAGTTAACCACCCCAGTGCTATGTTACAGGAGAGCGGAGACTCAGTTATCACTCACCTCCGTTTCTCAGTGATTTTTTTTTTAAAGATTTTATTTATTCATTTGACAGAGATAGAGACAGCCAGCGAGAGAGGGAACACAAGCAGGGGGAGTGGGAGAGGAAGAAGCAGGCTCCTAGCAGAAGAGCCTTGATGTGGGGCTCGATCCCACAACGCCGGGATCACGCCCTGAGCCCAAGGCAGACGCTTAACCGCTGTGCCACCCAGGTGCCCCTCTCAGTGATTTAAAACATGATATATAGAACTGAACTCAATACTTGAAATGTGGTAGAAGCATATGTATAGTAAAACTACTATCTCCTTTGACCTCAATCTGAAACTTTAAATGCTGACCTTTAAAGTACATTAACTTTTTAATCAGCTGCATGATACTACATCAAATAAAATTCCCGCTTTTTTCATCTGAACTAATAAGGCCTCCACATCTTATCAGTACAATTCAAAAAAAAATTAACAGGGGCACCTGGGTGGCTCAGTCGGTTAAGCGTCTGCCTTCGGCTCAGGTCATGATCCCGGGGTCTTGGGATCAAGCCCTGCATCGGGTTCCCTGTTCAGCAGGGAGTTTGCTTCTCCCTCTGCCTACCGCTCCCCCTGCTTGTGTTCTCTTTCTCTAATAAATAAATAAAATCTTTAAAAATAAAAAATAAAAAAATCAACAATTGTAGGATTATAATTCTGTCTCCATAAATCTCATCATGTTGGTTTTAGCTCAGCAGTTTGGCCTATAAATTTCATTTCTGAAACCTGAGCTTGTTATCATAATGATTTCCAAATGTGACCTACTGGCAACAGAAATCATTTGGAATGCATTAAAAAAACATAAAAAATTCCCAGGCCCCTCTTCAGACATTATGGTTCACTAGATGTAGGTGAGCCAAAGAAGTCTACATTTAAAAACCCTCAAGCAATCCCCAAATAGCCATATTTAAGAATCACTGTTCTCGCATACCAATTAATCCAAAAAACTGAAGACAGGTACTCAAATACATATACACACATATTCATAGCAGTGCTATTCACAATAGCAAAAAGGTGGAAATAGGGGGGTGGGGAGATGGGGTAAGCTGTGTGATGGACATTTAGTATGGACATGTAATAAGCACTGGGTATTATGTAAGACTGATGAATCACTGACCTCTATCTCTAAAACCAGTAATATAGGTTAATTAACTGATTTTAAACAAAAAAATAATTACCACAAAAAAATTTAAAAATTTTTTTTTTTTAAAAAGGTAGAAGCAGCCCAAATGTCCATCAAGGGATGAATAAACAGATTGTAGTATATATACAATGGAACATTACTCAGCCACAAAAAAAGGAAGTACTGATATATGCTATACATAGATGAACCTTAAAAACATGATGCTAAGTCAAAGAAGCCAGACACCAAAGGTCTATTGTATGACTCCATTTACATGAATTATCAAGAATAGCTAAACCCATAGAGACAGAACACAGATTGGTAGCTGCCAGGAGTTGGGGAAAGGGGTTAATGGTAAACAGATGCTTTATGGATATGGGGTTTCTTTCGGGGTGAGAAGATGTTTTTCATTCAATAAAGGTGGCGGTCACACAACATTGTAAAGTACTAACCACAATGCGATCATTCACTTTAAATTGGTTAACTTCATGTTTTACGAATCTCAACTCAAAAAAAAAAAAAGAAAGATAATATGAGCCAGGTATTTAAGACATCTAGAAGATTCAGGTAAATACCAGGATAGTAACCTGGAGAAACTGACAGTACAGCATATTCTTCATGTTATGACAAGACAAAGTGCAGGCATATTTTATTCCAGCACCGAGGAAGGAAATAAAATTAACCCACAGCAAATGGGAACAGTTTAGAACAGGGGTTAGGAAGCTAAGCAATCTGTTTCTGTAAATAAGGTTTTATTGGAACACAGACTATTTGTTTATGTTGTCTATGGCTGTTTAAAGGCTACCGTGGCAGATTTGTGACACAGACGACATACATGGCCTCCAGGCCTATAGTATTTACTATCTGGCTCTTTAAGAAACAGTTTGCTGTCCTTTACAGAATGTACAGTCTTTAGGGCCAAGCCAGGTTCACACTGAAGTCAAGACCCAAATGGAAAAGGCAAGAAAAAATAACAAGCCCATAGTCATGGTGCCCTATGTGAAGAGCTTCTGAAGTTTTTAAAGCTGAAGCTTTGAAGGGCAGAACAGACAATGATTAGGTATTTGTGAACCTAATGAGTAAAACATCAAGTGAGCACTCAGACCCACAATAGGTATTTAGCTGTCATCTACTTGGCTATAAAAACTTTGCGAAACTTTGGAAGAAAGGTTTTACTTTCTCCAAGTCTAAAATTCTCAATAAATACAATCCTTTGGTAGGGTAGCAGGTAGAATTTTCTATGGGCCAGCTGAATTCTGGATAGTTAAAATGTAGAAGTTGAACAAGAAATACTTTCTTTTTATGAGTGACTAATCATAATGAGAATATTTTTTTAAAAAGAATTAGCAATTGGCTCAAAGGCAAGCAGAAAACTTTCAGATTTTGCTTTCATTTTTATTCATAAGAAATATCTTCAGACTCCGAATTTATTCATAGGAATTTCATAAGAAATTATACCTTAAGATTCTGAATTTACTTAGTCTCTAAAAACAAGGCTATAAGTAAATAATGTCTACTTTACCTATTTGGTGTATGAATTTCAAGAGTTTTTCAAAGCATGATCAGATCAAAGAATTTTCAGGAAAAAGGTAAAGGTGGCAACAAATTCTCTCCAATAAAATTCTCTCTAATCCACACTGCTTTCTCCTTATATGTATGTGAACAGTTACAGTTCTGGGTTAAGGAGAGGGATGGAACTACAAACAGGAAGGGACTTTGGGTCTTTATTTCAACTTTAGAGCTTACAAAGTCTTTCCAAAAGTAACTTTCTCTTGTATCGGTTCAGTCTGGGCACTGCTTTCCATATCGTTTTTTTGCAACCAGCAGTCCCTGGCTAAATTTATGTTATCCTAGGATCTTAAGGGCCAAGGCTCTGGGGAAGTAGGTCATGGTCAGTCAGTGGTTTTTATAAGATGGCAATGTTGCTTAGTCTCGTATTTGTAGATAATCTGCAAAGGACTTTAAAGTACAGAATAGCAGATATTATATTATTGCTTAAGTTCTGGAATGGTTAGAGTATCATTCACACTTGTCGTATGGTCATAGTAATGAGCAAACAGATCCTACAGTTTCCTAAAGATGTTTATCCTCTTTCCATTTCCTGCCAAATTTCTCTAACAAGTGGTCTCTAACTGCCCATTTTTTTACCGTTGCATTTTCTCTCCACTTACTCTTTGTTAATGTCTAGTTTAACAAACATCAGCAGTAAAGGAGGGTTAAATAAGTTTAATTTATAGCTAAACTTAACATAGTTTGACTATGATACTTATCAGCTCAGGATAGGGAAGCTGTTGAAAATTCCCCAAATTGGGAATTACCATACTGGCAGAATGGAAAGTCAAGGGAATGAATGAATCTAGGGTCTTGGTGAGGACTTTGAAGATGGCTGACAAGGGGGTACAAGCTGGGTAAGAGCAAAAGTCAAATCTAATCACACGGATTGCTCCCTTTCTTCCTTCAGGACTTTATTCACATTCACACCTCACCAGTGAGGCTTTCCTTGGTGATCCTTCTAAATCTCAACCTTCCCCACCATTACCTTGACATCCTCTATTCCCCTTTCCAGGTTTGCTTTCTTCCATAGTAATTAGCATTGCATCACAAGCTACATATTTTACTTATTTAAATTGTTTATTGTTTGCCTCCACCTAGAATGTAAGCTCTATATTTTAGTCTGTTCTGTTCACTGCTGTACCACCAGCATCCAGAATGGTGCCTAGAATATATCAAATATTTGATAAATATTTGTTTAATTACTAAATTTCACTCTCAAAGTAAATAAACAAGCAAGTTGTATCCTGGCCCATCTTAAAATTTTTGCCTAAGTAACTTGCTTGATGTAGTTTTTGAAAACATTTTATTTATTTGAGAGAAAGAGAGAGAGGAAGAGCATGAGCAGAGGTGGGAGGGGCAGAGGAGGAGGGAGAAGCAGACTTGCCGCTGAGCAGGGAGCTCATCCCAGGACCTAAGCCAAGGGCAGACACTTAACCGACCGAGCCACCCAGGTGCCCCTGCTTGATGTGGGTTTTTCTGTTTGTTTGTTTTAAATATGCTCTGCCCAACATGGGGCCTGAACTCACAACCCCGAGATCAAGACCTGAGTTGAGATCAAGAGTCAGATGCTTATCAACTAAGCCACCCAGGTGTCCTGCTTGGTGTAGTTTATAAATAAAGTGGGTACAGGATTTCTTGCCAAAGAAAAATATGCTCCTCTATGATGACAAATAGTCCTAGTATCATGAATCAGTATAGATCACAAGAAGCAACTACATCTTTTATCTACACTATTATAAAATAAAATGTGCTATTTCTATTTTTTCTAAGATTTATTTATTTATTTGAGAGAAAGAGAGCTTGAGCATGTGCGAGGCAGGGAGCAGAGGAAGAGGGAGAAAGAAACGTTAGCAGACTCCACACTCAGCACAGAGCCCCACGCGGGGCTGAGATCACGACCTCACCTGAAACCAAGAGTCAGACCCAGGTGCCCCTGAGCTGCTATTTCTAAAAGACAATCTCTATTATAATAGATGATAATCAATAGTTCTATCAAGAAGTCAAATCGTTTACTTACTAAAGGGTACACTTTTCAGTTTACTCAGGTTGTCAGTCCACGAATTACTTTGTCAGTCCACGAATTACTTAGTCAATTGATATGGTTTAGCACGTTGGCTCCCAATTCTGAGCAGCTTTTAAAAGTCAAATTCCGGACACTTCTCTCCCTAACACCACACTAAACCTATTAAATTAGTAGCTTATATGGTGGGCCCTAGGAATCTGTCTTTTTAAAACATTCTCCAGCTATATCTACCATATCACCAAGTCAAAAACTACCATTTTAGAAGAAGCGTCTCAAGGCTCCTCTGATATGGTAAAGGTAACTGACTGATAATACCAGTATACTTAAAGCTTTTCCAATTCAAAATAATTTCTTCCATGCCCTATGATGTAAAATTTAGGAGATGACAAGGTCTGAATTTTTTGACAGGGTAACAATGGTAGACGTCAACTATGATTAACATTCTTTAGGATAGTTTCCTAAAACTTCCGAATACATTTAACACAAAAATCAGTTATGGCCACTAGAGTGTCCTAATGATATACATATTAGTTTTCTTTTGGTTTTTATATTTAACAATGAGAGTTCTAACAAAGATCTTAATTTAAGAAACTTGCAAAGGGTAAGAATGAAATTTACTAAAGGAATAAAATCCTTGGATAAGATACAACTCACAGTCCAGTTTAAAATTTACCTTCTCATGGGTCGAGTTTTGAGATCCTTTAAGTACACACATCCATCTATTCGATGACCACGGGCCTCACCAAAAGCTAAGAATAATCAATGAAGGATTAATGTTGATCAAATAAAATTAACGAGATAAATTTTGTGACAAGATCCTTGGGTTTTGCTCATCAACTAACAGATTATATAATAAAATGATTTATTATGGTAACAGTGATGAGATCCTAAAAATTTATAGGTATTTTTAATATAAAAACATTACTACCTTAATTTTTAATGTTCCTGTGTGTTCTTTTTTTTTTTTTTTGAGTAAACGGCTAAATGAAAAATCTAGTTAAAATGTATTAAGTTGAAAAGGTATTAATAGAAAGGCAGTAACTAGAATAAAAAAAGAAAAATCATTATTATCCATAGTTTAATCCATATTCATTTACATGGCTACTAGACATTTTCATAACATTGGTCCTTTTAGCTGAACTCTCTAAAAATACCTTGAATTGCTGTATCTGGATCCCAGCCTTCAACATCGATAAGGTACCTGAATTAAAAATATCATTTTAATTTTACAGAATAGGTAAGGCTGAATTTTAAAATTTTCTCAAGAAGACAGACTTGAAAATTTAGCACCTATATCATTCTTACCTACATATAAGATATCCTGTTCTGTTAATTCCATTGGTACAATGAACTCCAATGAGTTTATCTATAAAAGGTAAAGAAACATTAAAAAGTATGGAAAAAATTAAGTATAATAAAATAACATGTTTTATACACAATTTGTAATATAATTTTCAATAAAAATTCTACCACTAGTAGAATTCTCAGTCATTAAATTTAAATCTAGTATGTTAAAGGGACACTATCAAAGATTCAGGAAAGAAACAGGGTTTCCGTTTTGGCCCTATAGTATTAAAAGGTGAATTTTTAAGGATAATCAAATGAAGGACAAAGTTTATATCATGATCATGAATAACATGCTTCAAACATTATTCAGAAAGAAATCATTTTAAAATTACTTCTTTGGGGGCGCCTGGGTGGCGCAGTCGTTAAGCGTCTGCCTTCGGCTCAGGGCGTGATCCCGGTGTTATGGGATCGAGTCCCACATCAGGCTCCTCCGCTATGAGCCTGCTTCTTCCTCTCCCACTCCCCCTGCTTGCGTTCCCTCTCTCGCTGGCTGTCTCTATCTCTGTCAAATAAATAAATAAAATCTTTTTTAAAAATAATAAATAAATAAATAAAATTACTTCTTTGATCTTAATTAATTGCCTCTGCATTCAATGAAATGTACTAATACTTTCTGGTTAGTAGAAATACCTATGACACCATTTCTCCTGTAAGGCACATTATTTGATACTACGGTTGAAGAATTAAAGGTAAGATGAATCTACTGACCTTTGTGGATGGGCCAGGAACCTTTTTCTGCATGGTGGAAATGACCTATCTTAAAGAGTTTCCCCACCATGAGGTTAAAATTTGAGTACTTTCCTAGAGAAGATAGATTTTGAGAGTCATATTCATCTCCTGGGTGGAGATTCTGAGGAAATTTTTCAGTTAAGATTCATGCTCTTGATGTTTTTTCTTCACTTGTATTTACCTTACATTCACCTTTCCTATCCTTCAATAGCCAGAACTTCTCAAAAGAGCTGATTTGCCACCTCTCTTCAGGAGGGTATGTGAAGGAAGATTCAGGAAGCATTCATTTAGTGTTTGTTAGGACATTGTTTTCAACTGACACTGAGTTAAAACCCACATTTCCACGTTTTTAAATTATTTTCAAATACCATAAATTTCTGGGTGAACATATTTAGAATCAGTTCATACTAAGAGATTTTAGAAACCTGTTTTCATTATTTTGTCGTTTGAAATGGAATTCATTTTTGTAAAAATAATAGAACTAATGTATGGCCTTTTTATATGTAGAAGAATGATCATTATCTGAAACATTTTTCCTGATACATATTTTTTTCAAATATCTCCATATGGCTTTATACACACACACACACACACACACACACACACACACACACACACGTGAGGTTTTCATCTGAGCAATGACAGCTGACAGAATTCCAGCTGAGTCTCTCTGGCACCTCAATGAGTTCAGAGTCTAGGAGGGGAAGAGCTGTAAGTAAACAAAGCACTTACCATAATAAAGGATGAATGCACACCAATGTGTTATGAGAGTAGTAAGGAAGAGCACTTGAATTTGCACTGGGGCAGAGGAGGTTTCAGAGGTAGTTTGAAAGAAACACTGAAATGAGAGGAAATTCATCAAGAACAAGATGGGAAAACATTTCAGTAAGACAGTCGAGTGTGTAAATGCTAGGAGGATAGAACTTGTTTGGGAAATAGATGTGTGAGACGTGTGAAAAAAAAATGTAAGAGGCTTTTAGAGGGGCACCTGACTGGCTCAGTCAGAAGAGTGTGCAGCTCTTGATCTTGGGGTCATGAGTTTGAGCCCCATGTTGGGTGCAGAGAACACTAAAAAAAAAAAAAAACTTATATAAAAAAGAGGTTTTTAGAAAGGAAATCAAGAATCAGGTCATGAAGCACTGTGTTAAGGAATCTGGTGCTTATTAGATGGGATACCATTGAAGGATTTGGATTTTAAGCAAGAAAATGACCTAATCAGATGTGTATTTTATTTTATTTTATTTATTCATTTGAGAGAGAGAGCACAAGGAGGGGGAGCTGGAGAGGGAGAAGCAGGCTGCCTGCTGAGCAGGGAGCCCGATGCGGGGGTCGATCCCAGGACCCCAAGATCATGACATGAGCTGAAGGCAGTCCCTTAATCAACTGAACCACCCAGGTGCCCCAGATGTCCATTTTAGAAAGATAAATTAAGTCTGGAGGAATGACCAGTGGGAGGAGAGGCAAGAAATCTATGCAGGAGGCCACGATAATAACCCAGACCAGAGAGGGTTAAAGTAGATCTGGGGAGGTAGGTGCAGGAGAAGGACGATTAAGAGTTCAGTTTTTGACATGTTCAGTTTATTTGTGCCAGAGGAACCCCTTGATGGATACAAGGTACATGTGAACAGTGACATGGAGCTCAGGAGAAAGGTCTGTGCTAGAGATAAAGATTTAGGGGGCCAAAGTTGAAAACAGGAAAAGATGAGACAAAGTGAAGTGAAAAGGCTTCTTCTTCTTTTTTTTTTACCAAACCACTTTATTGAGGGGATTGGGGAAGGAGTAGAAGGACTGGGAGAACAATGAGATCTGACATCCAGGATCTCCCCAGCTTTGCAGTTGCCAAAAGCAGGACAGATTCTTAAGAACAGCAGGCATCAAGGATTTGAGCAGAACAAAACGGGGGGGGG